>NC_134355.1:73195670-73554381 GCF_048569485.1 Anomaloglossus baeobatrachus | reverse complement strand
TTGACCTCTAAGGCGTAAAAGCCCCGCTCCCCACAATGCCAGGTATAAGAATCCATATCACCTGGTTTCAGGTTTCGATTGGGGTGCCCCTTTGGGAGGTGCTCCGTGACATCCCTCCTGGAAACAAACACCCCAGCAGCAAGGCCCGACTCAGCGATAAACCCCCACCACTTGATGGGGTCAAAACGCTTATGTCCTGAAGTCAGCAACCATGGTAATATTTCTGTCCAGCCGTGTCACCCATGCCTCCACTTTGTACCAGTATTTACACTGGCTGCCCATCAGCCACAGAATATAATGCAAACTGATATCTCTTATCCACAAAGCTCTCCATGTTTCTGTACCACCCTATATCTCATCCTTCATTTCTGTCTATCACCCTAACTGTCCCCTCCTTGCCGCAACTGATCTTAGACTAACATCCATCATAATCCGAATCTCACACCTCTATCTCCAAGACGTTTCTCATGCTGCACCAGTTTTCTGGAATGCAGTACCCCAATTGATGCGACTAATATCTAGCACCCATGTCTTTAAGTGTGCTTTAAAAACATATCTCTTTAGACAGGCTTATCTCAACTCACTAAACTAACTCCCCTGTTCTCGCCTTCTAAATATTAATTAGAACCTTCTTTCTCCTATTGATCTGTCCTCACATCCTTTATACAATCAATAGCACGTAAGTGCATGTAACGCCCATACCGGTGTCCCCGCACTGTCCTGCCCCACTCTCTTGGTGGGGACATTGGTTCTCTTGCCTATCTTGCTATCCAGCGGTGGCTACCCTGTCCTCGGTTCATGCTGCTGTCTCCCGTGGCCTGCACACACCATTCAGGCCTAATGGTGCTAGTTCTCAGGTCTCATTGTGCTGCTGCTGTCATCGTGCTATGTTCTGATGTTGATTCATATGTGTGTTTCAGTGCATTGCTGCAACCATCCACGCCGGCCGGATACCACAATATCCGCTGCTGCAAGTATCCACGTTCGTCGCCTACCACTGTACCTTCTGTAAGTATCCTCATTGGCTGCTGCTACCACATCCATCCAGCCATCCATACTGGCTGAATCCAGAACACTGGCTGCTGCAACTGTTCCTATCTTCAGAGACTGTCTATGTCCGTACCCCTGGGGCAAACCATCGCATCAGTCTTCCCGATGGCGCCCGGTCTCACACCTGCAGCACAACACCCTCACCATTAGAGGCCCTGGAGAAAACTATGCATGGTTCCATAGTCAAGCCCCTCTGGGAATTCTGTGTGCTTTGCCCAATTGGTCCGCTAATCCATTGTTTGCCTTGCAAGCATAACAGTGCATTTAAACAGTTAAGGGGGCTTTACACGCTAGCGATATTGGTACCGATATCGCTAATGTGCGTACCCGCCCCCATCGTTTGTGCAACACTGGCATATCGCTGCCCGTCGCGCACAAAATCGTGCTTCCCCGTCACACGGCTTACCTGCCCTGCGACGTCGCTCTGGCCGGCGATCCGCCTCCTTTCTAAGGGGGCGGTTCGTTCGGCGTCACAGCAACGTCACACAGCAGGCGTCCAACAGAAATGGAGGGGCGGAGATGAGCGGGACGTAACATCCCGCCCACCTCCTTCCTTCCGCATTGGCCATGGAGGAAGGTAAGCAGATGTTCCTCGCTCCTGCGGTGTCACACATAGCGATATGTGCTGCCGCAGGAACGAGGAACAACATCGCTAATGAGAGGTAAACGATTTTTTGTTTTAGGACAACCTCTCCGCGGCAAACGATTTTGGCCGCTTTTGCGATCGTTTTAGGTCGCACATAAGTGTCACACGCTGCGATATCGTTAATGACGCCGGATGTGCGTCACTAACGACGTGACCCCGACGATAAAACATTAACGATATCGTAGCGTGTAAAGCCTGCTTTAGTGTCTGGTGACCGAATCATGCAACTTTATATGAAAAACATTATTTAGCATAACGATGAGTAAACCAGATGCTACAAGCATGTTCTACCTACTGTGTCCCCCTATTCCACAGATTGTAAGCTCACTCCTCCTGCAACTGTTGAACTTTGTGTTAGTTTGTTTTGTTTTTGTTGTCTGTACATATCCCTGCTTAATTGTACAGTGGTACGGAATATATTGGCGCTATATAAATAAAATGTATCATTATTATTTACTGTTATGTGAGTGCAGATTGGTGAATTATCACTGTACAACGTGCACACTGTTAGGGTTACTCTCTTTTTTACAGCTTGTGTAAGAGTTCGTGTAAATATGTTCTATGGGGAGAAGCGGATGAGAATGTAGTTAGTGGCTGGTTACAAGTATGCTAATTGCATATTTGCAGTTATGTGACTCCTAACTTGAACTGGAAATAAATGAGACTCCTGACTGTGTGCACATTGCACACTATCACTATGCAGCAATCTGCAGTCACCTTATGTGACTGCAGAAATTTCTCTTACGGCTGGAAAGGTTTTCTAACGTTTCACAGTCTAATCATGTTTTTTTTTATTAGGTAATCCCCAATTTTTATTTAAGAAAAAAATTTAGGTTTCTTCTGATTTCAAAAAAACATGCAGATGTGTCTTTTAAGGAGTGTATTTAAAATTCTGGTTTCAACTGTAAATAAGTATTATAAATAAAAAGCTGATTAAAATATGTTTTGGCTGCTTGAAATCTTGTTTTACGGAGTTTATACACATAGCGCTTTATGCACTGCGGTAAAATACTGGAAGGCAAAACTAAATTTCCCGCAAATTGCTGCGGAATTTGGCAGCATGGTTTGTATTTGTAAAGCATATGATTTCAGTTATGAGGAATTAGGATGGTTTTAGTTTATGAATATAAAGGCTTTAGTAACCAAATAACTGTGTATATAAATAGCCAGTTATGGGTGTATCGAAAAAAGAAAACACCATTGTAAAAGTTCCTATCAGCTCAGAAGGGCTTTCAAAGTCCAACTTTGTGGAGACCACTCTGTTTTGAAGACTCTAAGGAATTCCCTTGTTTTCACGGATTAGGGAACCTGTCAGGTCCCCAGTGCACCCAGAACCACGAGCAGTTCTGGGTGCATATCTAGTGTATCTGCCTAGCTGTCCCAGCAGATAGTAGCAGACATAAACAGATCTTTAGAAAAAGTATTTCTAAAGATCGTTTATGAGATGCTAATGAGGATTGTGATTAATCGCAGGGCCATTAGTTCCCTGGCTATTCGGCACACTAAGCATGTGATCACGTCCCTGTGGGCGTGCTAACATGCAGTACAACAGCTAGCATCAAGGTAGCACTATACAAAGCTACACATGCGTGCGGTTTTGTACCCGTCAGCTTTCAGCTTCTTTGACGCCGGGTGTATGCATCCCGTCTTCAAATTAAAAGACGCTCACTGTCCACACTTCCGGTCATATGCACTACTCCTCTGTGACGCCATGGCCGGGCCAGGTAGTCACAAATAGGGCCTCAGACAACACCCTTCCCTCACAGGTGACATCAGCCAACCTCAAAACCCTAGTCACCCCCTAAGGGCTTGAAAGACACACCAGGGGGTGGAACCAGGCGGTTGGAAATCGCCCACCTAGGAGTTTTAGACAGTCCGAGGGCGGGGAAACAGTAGTTGTTGAGTGGAGTGGAGCGTTGGAGTTCAAAGAGTGTGGAGGTCAGGCCTGTGTCTCAGGCCTGAAGGAAAACTGACAGGTACCAGGGTAGGAGCCCTGGTGCCTTTGGCTAGGAGGCAGATGGCGGTCTCCGTTTGCAGGAGCCGGGAAGACGGCTCGGTGGAACCGAGGTGGACTGGGACAGGGTTGTAGCCTGCCGGTCCCGATCCGGGGAACCGACTCGGAAACCGGATCACACAGGGGGTACTCAGACCCTGAAGCTAGGTCCAGAAGTGACTGGAACTGGTTAATTAACGGATTGCGGCCAGGACTAGAGGTCATTCATATGTGTTTCAGTGCATTGCTGCAACCATCCACGCCGGCCGGATACCACAATATCCGCTGCTGCAAGTATCCACGTTCGTCGCCTACCACTGTACCTTCTGTAAGTATCCCACCCAAAGTCCCGATTGAAGGCAACAGCCCACCGAGGGGGATAACAGGCCACCACCACGGCTCAGAGATCCCACGGGCCAGCGTCTGCGGGCAAGGGCTCCTTAGGCAACAACCAGCCGGGAGCGGACTCCTGAAGTTGCAAGCACAGGCAGTCCATCATTCTAAAAAAGGTGCAGGAGAAAGACACAGACCATCAGCCAGGTGGGGGAACCAGAACGCAGCTGGCTGCGGGCACCGACCACCATCACCTTGGTTTACCAGAGACTCGTGTGTTTCCTTAATAGTGAGTACACCAGCACCCTGCGGTCGCCCATCTCCCTGCACCACCAACCCCAACAGGTCCCGGGGCGACCATCCCTACCCACGGAGGGGTTAACAACTTTCTGCACAACATCTCCCCCGGGTGCCCCGTAACTGCAGCGGTGGTGTCCAATATCACCACATACCGTGGGTGGCGTCACGAACCTAGTACGGCCCAACCCGTACATATACGTCCACCACCCCCGACCCTTTTCATTCGGAGTATCCGCGGGATCCCCCGGGTCCGGAGACCCCCCGGAAGGTCTGGACCCGAGCAGCGGCAGGCTGCTGGCACGGGGGCGGAACACCTCTCTGAAGCCGGTACACATACACCCGGCTTCCTGATTACTGCACAACACCGGAAATGTGGGCGATTTCCAGTCATAGACAGTGAGAGTCTTTGAAGCCGGGATTCATACACCTGGTGTCAAAGAAGCTGAAAGCTAATGAGTACAAAAACGTATGCATGCGCGACATTGTATCACGCTGCTATGACGCTGGCTGTTGTAAAGCATGTTCGCACACCCACAAGGCGTGATAGCAAGCTAAGTGGGCCGACTAGCCAGGGAACTAATGCCCCTGCGACTAGTTGCAACCCTCATTAGAATCTCATAAACAGTCTTTAAAAATACTTTTTCTAAAGATCTCTTTATGTATGCTAGTGTATGCTGGGGACAGGAAGGGCAGTTATTATAGACTAGAAGGTGGCCCGATCTAACGCATCGGGTATTCTAGAATTTACATATTGTGTAGGTAATGTATGATTTTTGTTATATATAGATGTTGTGTGTAGTTACCAAGTGTTTGTGTAGGGCGCTGTAAATGTTCAGGGTGTTGTCTGGGTGTGGGGGTGTGTGAGAGCGGTGTTGTTTGTGTGTTACGTTCTGTGTGTTGCGTTGTTTGTGGAGCGCTGTGTGTCTGCAGTGTTGTGCTGTGTGTTGCGCGGTTTTGTGTGGGTGTGGGTGTGGCTGTGGGGTGTGGTGTGTGTGTGTTTTGGGGGGAGGTATGTTTTGTGCAATGTGTGTGTGTTTGCACGGTATGTGCGTATATTTGTGTATGCCGCGGTGTTTGTGTGTTGGGTGTTGTGTGTGTGCGGCGTTGTCTGTGTGTGTGTGGGTGTCTGTGTAGGGCAGTGTTTGTGGTTCCCAGGTGTGTGTGTGTGTGTGTGTGTGTGTGTGTGTGTGTGTGTGGTGTGTTGTGCATGTGCGCGTGTGGCGGTGTGTGTGTTTTTGGGGGAGGTGTGCACCTCCATCGTGCTCCATCCCCCATGCTGCGCACCCCCCATCGTGCTCTTTCCCCCATGCTGCGCATCCCCCATCGTGCTCCATCCCCCCATGCTGCGCACTCCCATTGTGTCTCTTTCCCCCATGCTGCGCATCCCCATCGGCTCCATCCCCCATGCTGCGCACCCCCCATCATGCTCCATCCCCCATGCTGCGCACCCCCCATTGTGCTCCATACTCCATGATGCGCACCCCCCATCGTGTTCCATCCTCCATGCTATGCACCCCCTATCATGCTCCATCCTCCATGCTGCACACCCCCCCATTGTGCTCCATCTTCCATGCTGCACACCCCCCCATCGGTGCTCCATACTCCATGCTGCACACCCCCCATCATGCTCCATCCTCCATGCTGCACACCCCCACATCGTGCTCCATCCTCCATGCTGCACACCCCCATCGTGCTCCATCCCCCATGCTGCGCACCCCCCATCGTGCTCCATCCCCCATGCTGCACACCCCCCATCGTGCTCCATCCTCCATGCTGCACACCCCCCCATCGTGCTCCATCCTCCATGCTGCACACCCCCTATCATGCTACATCCCTCATGCTGCGCCTCCACCATCCTGCTCCATCGTCCATGCTGCACACCCCCCATCGTGCTCCATGCTGCACACCCCCCATCGTGCTCCATGCTGCACACCCCCCATCGTGCTCCATGCTGCACACCCCCCATCGTGCTCCATCCCCAATGCTGCACACTCCCCATCGTGCTCCATCCTCCATGCTGCACACCCCCCATCGTGCTCCATCCCCGATGCTGCACACCCCCCATCGTGCTCCATCCTCCATGCTGGGGCCGCCGTGCCAATGTGTGCCGGGGTCGGGGCCGAGCGGGCGAGGCGTTAGCGTATGCCGGCTCCCTGCACATGTGTACCGGGAGCCGGTGTACGCTGGTAACCAGGCTACACATCGGGTAACTAAGGGAAGCGCTTCCTATAGTTACGCGATGTGTGTCATGGTTACCAGCGTACACCGGCTCCGTCACGATCCCAGCATCGCAAAGTTATGTCCGCCGGGGGCGGGACCGAGCGGGCGAGGCGTCAGCATATGCCGGCTCCCTGCACGTGTACCGGGAGCCGGTGTACGCTGGAGCAGGCAATGCGTGCGGAGGACCGTTGCGAGCGGCCAATCCATGCGGGGGGCGGGGCCAGGCCGAGGGGAGCGAGCGATGCGTACGGAGGGCCGTGGCGAGCGGCCAATCCATGCGGGGGCGAGGCCAGGCCGAGGCGAGCGGCCAATCCGTGGGGGGGTGGGGCCAGGCCGAGCCTAGCAGCCAATCCGCTGGTTGTCACTGTAAGGACACAATTTTGGAGCAAGACAGACAGACAGACAGACAGAATTAGGCAATTATATATATAGATATGTGCACAGAACTGCTCGTGGTTCTCGATGCACTGGGGACCTGACAGGTTCCCTTTAACTACTGCAGTGAGCTTGATGTTATAGCAGTAACTCCCTGTTTGGGCGTGCAGGGCAGAAGCTGAACAACGGAGACCAGGGTCAAAATCAGAGAATACTTAGTTTCAAAGTCTAGGAGCAAAATTGGGAATTTACACTAAAGGGATAAATAAGCGGAGGCAAAACTAGAGCAAGAGCATGAGGATTAATCCAGGTGAGTAGATAAACAATAGCTGAGTCAGTATTTAGAGGTTTTAATCCGATAAGAGCATCAGAAATATTAATGGACACAATAACTGCCACTGCGCCAAATATAGGGCTGATGATTGGCCAACTCTCTGATTAGTCTGCAAGGATGTGTGCCGATCAGAGTCTCTGCCAATGCCAATAAGAAGATCAGAGTGGCGGACACTGGCGCAGTAGATCATTGAGAGCACGCCGAGGTAAGTATTTTAGAACCATGTAGAACTTGAATGGGGTGTGTGTAGCCCCGCATTACCTCCAGGTGCAGGTCGCTGCAGGGTCTCCATGGGTTTGGAAATCTTCTGGTCACAGGTAGGTTAACTTCAATGGGGAATTTGTGACGCCACTCTCGTTTTTTGCGCTCGGGGGGGTGACCGCCACTGCAGTTTATGGGACGCCTGGGGCTGATGTTAGGTGCAGTCAGTTGTTGTGGCCTCCCGAGAGTGAGGCTGGCCCCAGGGCCCAGTGTAAGTGTGTAGTACCACAGGTCTCAGAAGAACTCACACACAAGCAGCGATGTCTTTCAGGGTTTTTACTCACTTTCAGATGGCAGCTGTGAGTCAACCCGGGAGATGCTGTGATGTTCCAAGAGAGGAACCAGGCTCCTTCAGGCTGACTTAGGGGTGGCTGCTGACTCGCCTTCCTAGCCCTCTTGTTTTTGTGGTGACCCAGAGTTGAAGTCCTAGAGGGTCACCCAGGGAAGTTGCTTCCGCCTGTTCTCCCCTTTTCGGCCCGTTTGCTTGCAGCCTGGACCAAGTAACTCCGGCTGCTTACCTCTTGTCACTTATGGGCCCTCTCGTTGCTGCGTGGCTGTGGACTCTGTGTAGGTTTGGTGAAGGGCATGAAGTGCCCTCACCAGCAGGTTTAGCAGGCCAACTGAATGGGCCCCTGCTCTGGAGACCTGTAACCCCGTGCGTGCCTGATCCACCAGGCAGTCCCCTTACTCAGCCACCTTTTAGCACTCCGGCCCTAGGTGGTTTTCAGGTGGCACTGCAAGGTAGCCGTTCTCCCCCGCCAGCAACCACTACACCTGCGGTGTCCGACTAGTGACAGCCCGCAGGTTCTCTCTCTGCAACTGCTCTCTCTCCCTGAGCCTCACTAACTGACTCAGCTCACTACTCCCTCCCCTCTGTGCCTGCCTCCGCAACATAGCAACCAGCCTCTCTACCACACCCCTTGAGTGGAGATGGAGGCCACGCCCCCTCCTGGATTCCCCAGGTGTCCTTTCAAAGGTAACTGTGGGAGACCTGGTTACTATGTGCCTGTGTGTCCACACCCTGGTCAGCCTTCTGGATTACCTGTGTTGTACTGACCCAGCATGGGTGCAGTACTCAGTGGTGCCTGACCAGGTCAGGGGCGCCACATTCCCCCTTAGTTATCAACAGCACGTCCTCGGGCTGCAAAGACAAAACATTTTAAAGTGCAAAACATTTAAAACAGTAAAACGTCATAAAAGTATCATAAAAACACTGTAAAACCACACCAGGTGCCACTGTTCACCACCCTCCACCCACAAGTCCGTTACCCACCCAAAACCCTCTCAGGCGAGCTGCGTCTTTGGCCACTTCTGGCAGGAATGTAGAGGTAGCTTCCCCTCCTGGGGCTGGTGGTTGAAGGCAAACCCCTCTCCTGTCGAGCCGCGTCTTCGGCCTCTTCTGGCAGGAATGTAGAGGCGGCTTTCTTGGTCAGTCGGTGTTGCTTCTTTGTGGTGGAGAGCCAAGCCCCATAAACAGGCGTGCTCTCTGGTCACAGACGAGCCAGGCCCCATAAACAGGCATGCTCTTGGCTTTAGGACAGCATGCGCCATCACAGGCGTGCTTCCTGGTGGTGCAGAGCCAGGCCCCATAAACAGGCGTGCTCTGGGTTGGTACCTCTGGGGTAACTATAAAGACTGCGAGAGTTTGTGGCTATAGCCAGTTCATAGCTTTATGGTCTGTAGAAATGCACAAACCAGGTGCAAAGATTTTTGTAAACAAGGTTCTCACATTAGTTCATGTGGGCACATAATCTTAAACTTTTCTTCAACGTTGCAAAACTGGGAACTTGGGGCATGGCACCACGTCCAGTGCATACCAGCCGCGTTCACCTTGGTGCTTGGTAAACTCGACCAGGTCTTCCATATGCAAATCCCGGCCAGGGTGTCCTCGGGGCAGGTGGGAACGGACATCTCTCCTGCTGACAAAAATGCCCTCCTTTACGCCAGGCGCTACAATAAATCCGTAACCAGTTTTTAGGCTGAACTCCTACACTACTCCACGGTAGAGAGGACCTCTAATCTGGTGGCGGGCTTTCCTGAGAGTATGCTTCTCCTCCAAGTCCCGGGCTGTCACGTCTTCCTTCTGCCGGTCTGGGGAATGCTGCATAGGGGGTGGTCTCGCTCTGGTGCGGCACCGTGCTTTGCTGGCTGGACTCTGCTTTACTGCCACCTCGCTGCCTGCGGGCTCCCAGGTGACATACATGCCGGGCATCATGATGGCCAGCGCTTCTTCCTCAGCAGGGGGTGTCGGGCTATCTTCATCCCAGCGGGAGTAAGGCAACATCTCGGCCTCCGGACCTCCCTCAACTCTGCAGGGTGCTGTATCCTCCGCTGGCTGTTCAGGAGTCTGCTCTTCAGCCTCCAGGCCTCTCCTCCCCCTTAGTGCTCTTGAGCAATCCTCCGGCAGCAGCGCAGGGGACAGGCTTTCTTCAGCAGGCCAGGGCGGTGGGCTCTTCTTAGACATAGCAGCTGCTGGGACCGCCCTATGTCCGGGTGACTGCCTGGGGACGAGGTAGCAGTCCACTAAGTCCTTTGGGAACCGCGCACTCAGCTCCGCTTTAAATTTCAGAAACGCAGGGTCTTCTCCCGGCGGGGACGCAGGACCCGGTTCTTCAGTCAGCGGCTGGGGTGCAGTAGCTGCTCCTGCCTCACAGACAGGGGTAGGTAACACTGCGTCCTGGTCTTCGCGGGCTGGGCATGGTGTCGCTGTTGCGGTCTGGTCTTGGCGGGTCAGGCGTGGCGTCGCTGTTGCGGCCTGGTCTGGTCTGGCCGGGCAGTACGCTGCTGCGGCCTGGTCTGGGCTGGCCGGAGGTGGCATGGCTGTACCAGCCGTCTCAGCAGGAACCACGTGCCTCGCAGCACGGACCGTGGCGTGCATCGCCTCCGGGATCTCAGCAGGGATCTTCGCGGGCGTCGCCTCCGGGATCGCAGCACGGATTACAGCGGGCGTGGCAGCATTGTGCACCGCAGGCATCGCAGTGGCCTCCGGTTGTAGCAGCGCCAGCGGGGGTCGATGCACTCGAGCGGGCAGGGGCAACACGGGACTCACCCAAGGGCATCAGCACCGGAGTCTGGGTGCTCGCCGCCCGGTGTGGCACTTGTCGCGCGGTCCACCTCTCGTAGGCCCGAACCGCTACAGCCATCTCCCGAAGCTCTGTAAGTCCCTCCCCTATCCGCTGCATGACTCGGGCTTCCAGCCGGTCGCAGAACTGGGCAATCTCCCAGTTCCACCAGGCAGCAGAGCCTGGCTCTGGGTCACTGCGGGCAGATGCCATTCTTCCTGCGTCGTTGCTGCTCACCAAGTCCTCTCTCAACTTTGCCTCTAGCAGCAGACTCGTCACTTGCCCTTCCTCCAGCCTTGACCATCACCGCCGGGTAAGGTCAGATCCACTCCCATTGCTCACGAGGTCAGAACACTGCAGGAGTTCTCTGGGTAGCCACACCTATTCGTGGGCGGTTACTTCTTTTAGCGTGGGCTGCGGTTGTTTCTTGGCACACTTTCCATAGTGGCAATATGGCGGTGCTTCAAATTTTTCGAACGGGCACCAAAGCACATGGTCACCTGTCTTAACAGGTCTAGTCCTTATCCTGTTCGTGACGCCAGAGATGTGTAGCCCCGCATTACCTTCTGGTGCAGGTCGCTGCAGGGTCTCCACGGGTTTGGAAATCTTCTGGTCACAGGTAGGTTAACGTCAATGGGGAATTCGTGACGCCACTCTCGGTTTTTGCGGTCAGGGGGGTGACCGCCACTGCAGTTTAGGGGACGCCTGGGGCTGATGTTAGGTGCAGTCAGTTGTTGTGGCCTCCCGAGAGTGAGGCTGACCCCAGTGTAAGTGTGTAGTACCACAGGTCGCAGAAGAACTCACACACAAGCAGCAATGTCTTTCAGGGTTTTTACTCACTTTCAGATGGCAGCTGTGAGTCAACCCGGGAGATGCTGTGATGTTCCAAGAGAGGAACTAGGCTCCTCCAGGCTGACTAAGGGTATGTGCGCACGTTGCTTTTTACCTGCTTTTTACCTGCTTTTTTGCTGCTTTTTCTTCTGCGCTGTTTAATGCCAAAATGGATGTGTTCTTCTATTCAAGCAAAGTCTATGGGAATTTGGGTTTCTTGTTCACACTATGTTGTTCAAAATGCTGCCTTTTTGAGGCAGAACTTTGGTCAAAAACTCAGCTTTTCAAAGAAGCAACATGTCAATTGTTTTTGCCATTTGGGATTTGCACTGCAAAGCTGAGTTTTTGACCAAAGTTCGGCCACAAAAAGGCAGCATTTTGAACAACATAGTGTGAACAAGAAACCCAAATTCCCATAGACTTTGCTTGAATAGAAGAACACATCCATTTTGGCATTAAACAGCGCAGAAGAAAAAGCAGCAAAAAAGCAGGTAAAAAGCAGGTAAAAAGCAACGTGCGCACATACCCTTAGGGGTGGCTGCTGACTTGCCTTCCTAGCCCTCTTGTTTTTGTGGTGACCCAGACTTGAAGTCCTACGGGGTCACCCAGGGAATTTGCTTCCGCCTGTTCTCCCCTTTTCGGCCCGTTTGCTTGCAGCCTGGACCAAGTAACTCCAGCTGCTTGCCTCTTGTCACTTATGGGCCCTCTCGTTGCTGTGTGGCTGCGGACGCTGTGTAGGTTTGGTGAAGGGCATGAAGTGCCCTCACCAGCAGGTTTAGCAGGCCAACTGAATGGGCCCCTGCTCTGGAGACCTGTAACCCCGTGCGTGCCTGATCCACCAGGCAGTCCCCTTACTCAGCCACCTTTTAGCACTCCGGCCCTAGGTGGTTTTCAGGTGGCACTGCAAGGTAGCCGTTCTCCCCCGCCAGCAACCACTACACCTGCGGTGTCCAATTAGTGACAGCCCGCAGGTTCTCCCTCTGTGACTACTCTCTCTCCATGAGCTTTACTAACTGACTCAGCTCACTACTCCCTCCCCTCTGTGCCTGCCTCTGCAACCTAGCAACCAGCCTCTCTACCACACCCCTTGAGTGGAGATGGAGGCCACGCTCCCTCCTGGATTCCCCAGGGGTTCCTTCAAAGATAAGTGTGGGAGACGTGGTTACTATGTGCCTGTGTGTCCACACCCTGGTCAGCCTTCTGGATTACCTGTGTTGTACTGACCCAGCATGGGTGCAGTACTCAGTGGTGCCTGACCAGGTCAGAGCCGTCACAGGTGCACAATAGCTGGCTGTATACTAGTAATTTTACATACATTAAAGTGAACCTGTCAGGTTCAATATGCACCCAGAACCACGAGCAGTTCTGGGTGCATATTGCTAATCCCTGCCTAACCGTCCCTGTATCTAGTAACATATATAAAGAGTTCTTTAGAAAAAGTATTTCTAAAGATCTTTTACCGTACACTAATGAGCTCAGGGACTAGTCCCCTCTGGGTGTTAGTTTCCCTGGCTAGTCGGCCCCATTATCATGTTAATACACCCTGTGGGCGTTCTAACATGCTAATGAACGTTTAGCGTCAGAGGATGATCTCACTCACCTCTCTGCCGCCATCATGTCCGACGCTGGATTTCGGCTCAGTGCGCATGACCCCAGAGGTTTGGTCATGCGCACTACTTCAGTTTGAAGCCAGGACGCATACACCCGGCTTCATAGTGTGCATGACCGAAAATCCAGGGTCATGCGAATCCAGCGTTAGACGTGATGGCGGCGAAGAGGTGAGTGAGAGTGTGCCGCCCCCGTGCCAGCAGCCGAGCTGCTCGTATCCGGATCCGCAGTGTGGCTCGAGGAATTCTTCTGGACCCAGGGGTCGCGCGGATACGTCAAATAAAATGGGACATATTTGTACGGGATTTGCCGTAAACACTCTGTGACGCCACCCATGCTGTGTGGTGAAGTGTGGCACCACCGCTGCTGCTGTGGGGCATCTGGGGGCGATGGGATGGCAGCTGGATGTTAACCCCTCCGTGGGTAGGGATGGATGCCCCGGGGACCAGTGTCCCTGTGCTGAGGATGGTGATTGCAGGGGCCGGCGCGCCTGGTCAGACCGGGAGACGTTATTTTACTCATGATTGAATGAATCACACAAGTCCAATGGTAAACCAAGGTGCTGGTGGCCGGCCGCCTCGGCCGGGTGTATTCTGGTCCCTCACTCGGGGTGATTGTCTGTGTCACTTTCCTATGCACTGTGTTTTTGGTGTGGTGGACTTCCCGGTGTGGAACACGGGAGTCCGCTCCCGGTACTTTGGTTGGGAGCCTTGCCCGCTGACGCTGACCCTTGGGATCTACCGAGCCCTGGCGAATGCCCTATCCCCCGTGGTGGGTGGTTGTCTGCTTTCGGGACTTTGGTTGGGACAGGACCTATAATCCTGCCCTCAATTGGTTAATTTGCTAGGCCGTTGGTTCCAGTCATGGCTTCAGGGTCCAAGTACCCCCTCTGTGCACGGTTTCCGGGTCAGTTCTCTGGTGTCGGTGCCGGTGGGCTCCTACCCTGTCCCGGTCCACCTCGGATCTCCGGCTGCCGTCTCCTGACAGACACAGACCACTGTCTGCCACCTAGCCAGTACGCCGGGGCTCCAACCCCGACGCCTTTCCTTTCTGACTTCCACTTCACTTTCTCCTCTCAACTCCTACTCACTGAACTGACACCTTTCCAATTGAACTTCAACTTTCAACTTAACTCCAAACTTCACTGACTCTTTTCCCGCCCTGGGTTCTCTAGACCCCTAGGTGGGCGTTCTCCATCCGCCTGGTCCCGCCCACTGGTGTGCCTTTCCTACCCTGGGGGTAGTGACTAGCATTTTGTTGGTTAGGTGTAACCCTGTGAGAGAAGGTGTTATGCGGGGGCCTATTCTGTGTGACCACCTGGCAGCACCAGGGCATCCGCTAAAACTGGTGCACACCCCTTTTCCCAAGTCTAGGAACAGGTCCGGGTGACGCCCACACGGGCCGGGTAAAAAGTTCCTTACCCGGCAGTCCTTGTCACGGGTCCCATAGTCCGGGGACCCCTGGCCTGGAGGATAGCCACCAGTTGCGGTGGTGACTGGGCCTCGGCCTACTCTACCGCAGGCCCTTCCTCCAATCAGCCTCATCAGAGACTGCACCGTGCACAACAAGAAGGTAGGTGGGGGTATTTACAAAGCCCAAAAGTTCTTGGGTTGGCCTGCCAGTTCTCGGCCTTGGTCCATTTTAAAACTGAAAAACTCCAATGGGGTCAACAACTGGAGTAGCCAGGAACCACTACCTTACTCATCATTCATAGTTGAAGATGGTGGAGGGGGGGGTGGAGGCACAGCTGTCAATCAATTTTCACCCACTTTCTCACGTCTAGGGTGAACCAACCCCTCTCCCCGCAGTGCCGGGTGTAAGAGACCAGCTCTCCGGGCTCCAGGTCTCGGTCCGGGTGGCTCGTAGACAGGGGTGGGGCCACATCCCTCAGAGAAACAAAAATTTCGGCATCCATGCCCGTCTCATAAATGAAGCCCCATCCTTTTTGGGGGTTGAAATGCCGGACCTGTCCTTGGTAGGTCGGGCCCCGCACCCGGAAGGTTGCTTGCCGGAGATTGTCCTTCTCCCGGTAGGTGCGGGTTAACACTTCCGCCTTCCGCTTTTCTCGGGCAGCAATTTCGACCTTCAGTTGCTGCCGTTGCCGCTCCCAGTATGGGGCACTGGTTCCGTGCTCCGTTTCCTCCTGCTCAGGGGCTTGGCTCATCCGGATACCCTCACTGCCGGCTACAACTGGCCTCCCTTGAAGTGGATGAAGTGGAGGGCTCCGATGGCTCGTGGCCTGCTCTGCTGCCCTACAGGTGCATCCCGGCTGCGCATCAGCTGGGACCGGGTACTGGGGAGCGGTCGGCGTCTTTGCTGTGGCCAACTTCCGGTCGGGCGTCGCCTCTGTTGCGGCCGGGCGGACTGCCGGGCCGACATCATCAAGCGCGCAGCCATCCTCGGGACCGGGAGTGACGTCATCTTAGGCGCGGCCGGGCTCGGGGCCGGAAGGTATGTCTTCCGGGCTTTGGTCTGGTGCGGGGCTGGTATGGGTGTGGAAGCGGTGGCTTGCTCGTGGCCTGAGGACCCCGTTGCCGGGTCCTCGCGGGCAGATGTAACGGATACTCACCGAACTGACAACTTTCCACTTGAACTTCAACTTTCAACTTAACTCCAAACTTCACTGACTCTTTTCCCGCCCCGGGTTCTCTAGACCCCTAGGTGGGCGTTCTCCAGCCGCCTGGTCCCGCCCACTGGTGTGCCTTTCCTACCCTGGGGGGCTGACTAGGATTTTGTTGGCTAGGTGTAACCCTCTGAGGGAAGGTGTTATGCGGGGGCCTATTCTGTGTGACCACCTGGCGGCACCAGGGAGTCACAAGAGCATCTTCTGACGCTGCGCATTCATTAGCATGTTAGCACGCCCACAGGGACATACTTACATGCTAATGGGGCTGACTAGCAAGGGAAGCAACGACCTTGGAACTAGTCCCCTCGCTCATTGGCATATGGTAAAAGATCTTTAAAAATACTTTTTCTAAGGATCTCTTTATCTAAGCTAGTGTGTATAAGGACAGTTAGGCAGGGATTAGCAATATGCACCCAAAACTGCTCGTGGTTCTGGGAGCATATTACACCTGACAGGTTCCATTTAAATCACCTATACCGTCCAAAATAATATATTTAGCTCCCTCCAGAGATATAGAACAAATATACTGGAGAAATAATAGGATAAAAAAACACCAAACTTATTGCAACATATTAAAATACAGATTAAAAACAGGAGCCATATTAAACCAAGAGCAGCAGGATATAACACTGAATAATTGTTAACGCCTGAACCACAACCACTAATATAATAAATGTAGAACAAAAGAAGTCATATTATATGTAAGAAAGTCATGTTACAATATACTAAAAAAAATAGCAAAAATGTACAGTGAATTAACAACACACTATAGATACATAGTTAAAAATAGAATAACAATTTACATTACATGTAATCTAAATACACCACCCAGTGCATTATTACATGGAGTGCACCATGAAACATTACATAAAAGTGTGAAGTTCAATGTGTGCTGTATCGTATACCAAGAGTACAATAAATATAGAAATAATGTAAAAAGAGGAAGCAGGCTTCAAGAACAATATCATGGAAAGCAATGAGTAAATAAATTAGAAGTAACATCCTATAATGAAGTGGAATAAACACACCAAAAATACAAGAGCACATATATCATAGCTGGAGAAAATGACATGAACCGCACATAAAAAAAATCATCAGATGAGCTACTGCCACTAGGCAAAAATTTATATACCTGAATATGAGGTTCTTGGTTTAATGTTCTGATCAGACAGTATGACGCCCATTACCATGTCATGGCGAACCTCTGAGTGGGGCCCTAACTTATATGAAGCCTTAAGGGCTCGTGCGCACGTTGCGTACTTACATGCATTTACGCTGCGTATTGCACTGCAGCGTAAATGCATGCGTCCTGCGTCCCCTATACAATCTATGTAGATTGTGCATGACACGTGCGCACGTTGCTTTTTTTGAACGCAGTGATTTGGGTGCTAAAATTTTGACCAAAATCCGTGCGCTCATAAAAGTAGCATGTCAATTATTTGTGCATTCTGGAAGCAGCTCCCACTCTGTCTATGGTGGGGGCAGCATCCTGAGCGCATGAAATCGGCTTTTTTAACAAAAATACTGCATTCATTATGCAGTGTTTCTGCAGTGATTTGAAGCACACATGTGCTGTCATATCGCTGCAGAATATTATTCAGTTACGTGCGCATGAGCCCTAAAGGTGCGGTAACGACAGCTGAAAAGCTTGTTGATTTGCTGTGCTGCAGCCTTTCAACAAACAATTTTAACATACGAATGATACCCGAACTCTGAACTCAGACACACTTTTTTTTTAAGGTCTGTGTTCGAGTCTGAGACCCGAACTTTACAGTTCTGGTTCGCCCATCAATAGTAGGGAATCTATGTATATATACATATATACTGAATATATAAAAAGCAAAAATCGGTGTGGTAGCCCGTAGAATACAAAACCACAGTTTTTATCCAATTTGAGGGAAATTTTGCGTGACCTGTGTTTAACACTAGACTAAAATGAGGACTCTAAAGGGTACGTTACACACTGCGATCTCGCTAGCGAGATCGCTAGTGAGCGTACCCGCCCCTGTCGGTTGTGCGTCACGGGCACATCGCTGCCCGTGGCGCAAAACATCGCTAGGAACAGTCACACATACTTACCTGCCTAGCGACGTCGCTGTGACCAGCGAACCGCCTCCTTTCTAAGGATCATAGCGACGTCACTAAGCAGCCGCCCAATAGAAGCGGAGGGGCGGAGATGAGCGGGATGTAACATCCCGCCCACCTCCTTCCTTCCTCATTGCCGGCGGCCGCAGGTAAGGAGATGTTCCTCGTTCCTGCGGTGTCACACATAGCGATGTGTGCTGCCGCAGGAACGAGGAACAATCTCGTTTCTGCACATACAACGATTTTTGGTAAATAAACAACCTCTCCAAAACCAACGATTTTTGCCTCTTTTGCGATTGTTCAAGGTCGCTCGTACGTGTCACACGCTGCGTTGTCGCTAACGACATCGGATGTGCGTCACAAACACTGTGACCCCGACGATATATCGTTAGCGATGTCGCAGCGTGTGAATGGCCCTTAAGTCTCCCCCTCTTCATGAGATTTGGCTCCCTCAATTTAAGAGTAAATAAAAGAAGAAAATGGGTGTCTGTGTGATGAATGCAAAACCACAGTTTTTGCCCAAAAAGTCTTGAATTAAAGAGAGAGCCCAAGGAGTCACTCTTCAAGGGCAGCAACCATATAGTCGCTAAGGTGGAGAAACCTGATAACTTGCTTTAAAGCAAAAATGAAGGCACACGGATGGCCATACACACCTTCAACATGGTCCGTGCAAAACGTCAGTATTTTGCACGAAAGTGAGAAAGAGACCTATGATCGTTCTGGTTGCCTATAGCTACTGCAAAAATTATTGGGGCCTTATTTATGAGAATTGCAGTAAGATCACTGCTTTCAGCATTGAAGCTGTTATGGTAAAGTGAAAGCTGAGCTATGATTGGTGGCTATGGACAACTATTAGGGGCACTTTGCACACTACGACATCGCAAACCAATGCTTGCGATGTCGAGCACGATAGTCCCGCCACCGTCGCAGGTGCGATATCTAGTGATAGCTGCCGTAGCGAACATTATCACTACGGCAGCTTCACATGCACTCACCTGTCCTGCGACGTCGCTCTGGCTGGCAAACCGCCTGCTTATTAAGGGGGCGGGTCGTGCGGCGTCATAGCGACGTCACACGGCAGGCAGCCAATAGAAGCGGAGGGGCGGAGATGAGCGGGACGTAAACATTCCGCCCATCTCCTTCCTTCTGCATTGCTGGCGTGAGCCGCAGGACGCAGGTAGGAGATGTTTCTCGCTCCTGCGGCTTCACACACAGCGATGTATGCTGCCGCAGGAACGAGGAACAACATCATAACATCGATCATTTCCAAATTATGGAAATGACCGCCGCTACACCGATCATACGATTACGACGATTTTGCGCTCGTTAATCGTATCAAAAAGGCTTTACACACTAAGATATCGCCTGCGACGCCGGATGTGCGTCACTTTCAATTTGACCCCACCGACATCGCACCTGCGATGTCGTAGTGTGCAAAGTGCCCCTTACATTCTGACTGTGAGGCAGTTTTCATAAGTGAGATTTGAGATCCTTCAGTATACACAAATATAAAAATTTGTTGAAAAAGTAGTTCTTCCCCTCAGTTTTATGACAAATTTGTAAAAATAAACAACTGTTAACGCCAAACTAACAAAAAAAGAAGAGTTGAAAAAAACAAGTTTTAAATTCTAAAGATGTCGTCTTCAGGGTGAAACTGCAAATGTAATCTTAGCAAGCGTAACCAACAATTTAATATATCATTTTACACAAGTGATTTTGCCGGTATTTTGTTAGTAATAAAGCTAATTACAAAAGTGGTTATGGCTTAAAGATAGGTATTTCTAAAGAGCTTTACAAGTATCAGACCACCCCTTTAAGTTCATTGGGGGTTAATAGGGTTGTTCAATTTCAGGAAAGTGGACCACAAGCACTGCAAAATACCTAATACGATTATAAAAAATGTAGCAAGTCCTCACCATCCTTGGATCCAGCATCAGCCCCCTGCTGCTGCGTGTTTTGGTTGCAGTGGTAATGTGATGTAGATGTAGCACCCAGGGGGCAGGGGGGTTCAGACATGTGGTCTCGTACCTGTTTTACTCGTTACCAGGCCGCTGTGGTGATTTGGGATGTTGCGGTGGCCTGCCCGGCTTCGTGCCCCGAGGTGTACACCAATAGGGAGGGAGGATGATGGGAGTTGTAGTAGGAAGATTGTCGTGACGCCACCTGTGGTACACGGCCAGGGATTAGCCGCCGCTGCTGTCGCTGTCCTCCAGGGAGGTTGGTAATAGCAGCAGAGATGGTGTCGCTCCCCACAGGTGGAGCGAGCCCCGGGAAGGATGATGAAGGGAGTAGTGATGGTGAAAGCCTTTTGGCGCCTTGGTGCGGGGTGGCGGTGCCGGTAATAAGAGTCCGAGTCAGATGCTGCAGTTCTAGGTGTCTTCACTCACTCTTTGTGCCGCTCACCCGGGTGGTACTGGTCACTTGCTGTGATGAGCCCCGTCGAACCCGGATTCCTTTGGAGGTCAGTTCGGTGTGGTGCTTGGTGGGCCCTTCCTCCTAGCGCCCTGTGTGTCGGATCCCCGTGGCTTAAAGCTACTTGGGAACCCCGGTCCGTCTCAAGTAGTACTCCTGTCCCTATTTGCAGGTGCCACGGCTCTGTAATGGGGCCTGGCTGTGTCCAAGGCCCTGGATCCTATCTGGCACTGTGCTTTCAGGCTCTGTGTGGCCAGGGAAGCTTGAAACCTCCCCGTCACGGCAGATTCTGGAAAACCAACTTGAAGTATGATCTTCCCTAGGGTCCTGCACCCTCCGTGGCGCAGATTCCAAGGGAGCAAAGAAGCTCTCCCCTCGGCAACCGCAAGAACAACTCCTGTGTCCCAACAGAGCACCGGTAAGACATGTCCACTCCTTCCTCTCCTGCTGGAGAACTCCTAACTGTTGTGTTGGCTCCTGACTCCCCCTGGTGGCTACACCTCCCCCGGGTCCCTGTCACTAGAGGGTGGTGCCCTCCATGTTTGAAGGTAACTTCAAGACCCTACCCTGGCCCGGTCCCCATTGGGGAGGGCAACCTAGTGGTGTATTTGACTGTGTAAGTGGTGAAACGTTACCGACTTCCTCCGGATCCTGGTTAAGCACTACACCTTAAATCAGGTGCAGTACTCTGCGGCGACTGAAGCCTCAGGGGTGCCACATTCCCACACAGCAAATGGCAGCACTCCCGAGTTGCAACTAAATAAAGTTAGTGCGCCGCATTGTTTTTGTATGTAATAACAAATCACATAATCTTCCCTCTATGGGAGGCACCATCAATAAACGTTACTAACAGGTTGATTCTGTACAGGTGAACACTTTTGAACAACCACACCACCATGATATCAGATATGTGTATATATATATATATATATATATATATATATATATATATATAGCAACCAATTCAAGAGGTATGTGGTAAGTAAGGACTGTAGACAAATCGCATTAAACATATGTGACGCCCTGGACTAGCCAGGTAGTCACAGACACAACACCACACACACCCCTTCCCCGGACAGGTGACAACAGTCACACTAAAATCCTTGCTGCCACCCTCCAGGGTCTGATGTCCACACCAGGTGGGGCAGAGCCAGGCGGTTGACTCCACCCACCAAGGAGTTCACAGGCCTGGAGGCGGGAAAACACAACAGTCAGTCAGACAGTCAGTGAGTGAGTTGAGTGGAGCTCAGGAGTGAGGAGGGAAGGTCAAGGGCAGACCTGGGACCAGGCCTGCCACGGACTGTTTAGGTGTCTGGGTCGGAGCCCAGGCACCTCCAGCAAGGTCGGCAGATGGTGGTGGCCGTCTGCAGGAGTTGGTGTACGGTCGGTGGAACCGTAGGACCGGGGTCGGGCGGTGGCCCAGGGAGCCGATTGGGGCCAAGCACCAGGCAGGGTACTCAGACCCCGACTAGGCTAGAATCCTCACTGAAAGTCAAATTTACTGATTGCGGTCTGGACCTCAGGGGTTCATTCCCACCCAAGTCCCGATTGACAGCAACAGCCCAACCATCCCGGATAAGTGCCACCGTCAAAGGCAAGAGATCCAAAGGGCCAGCGCCTGCGGGCAAACGGGCTCCTACGACACTTACACGTCGGGGAGCGGACTACCAGTGTCCAGGCACAGGAGTCATTCACAACATAACATCGGTGCAAGGGGAATGACAGCCGCCACCAACCCGTCCAGGGAGAACACCGCAGCCGGCTGTGGGCCCCGTCCATTCTACCGTTTGGTTTAGCAGAGACTTCGTTATCTTGTGTCAGAGTGAGTACACCATTGCCGTCAGGCACCGCACCGTGCTGCACCGTGACCCTGCGCCCTGCACCCCGGTCCTCACCTTCCCACGGGCCCCCGGGACCATCACCCCCTGCCCACGGAGGGGTTAACACCGAGCTGCATAACACCATCCCCGGGAGGCCTAGTCAACGGTAGCGGTGGTGTCCACCATACAATCACCACAACCCGTGGGTGGTGTCACGAACTTTACCAATTCCACCAAACAATCACCCAAACCCCTGCGTGCACCGCCACTACTCCTCTCAGAGCGACGTGACCCCCGGGTCCGTGAGAGGCTCGAGCCACCACCCGCAGTACACGAGCACGGATCCCAGCGGCTCGGCAGCCGCAGCCGAGGCCGCGGGGCGGTACACATACACCACAACAGAAAAAGACGCGATCAACCATCATAATGATTATATAAAGATTTTATTATCATATATAGGTGCAGGGTGAATGAGGGACAGCATACAAAAAAGTGGTGCACGATCCCGGGGGTCCATTAATCAATACTGATGTAACCATGAAAGAGGGAAGAAATGGCAGTAACTATAAATATCGATATAATAATACCATAAAATTTGACAATTATCATGTCATACTTTAAATCATAAACCAAAAGATGCAGGCAGTTGCCGAAACGAGCGTTTGTCGGGTGGGTGCCATCCTGGTCTATGCGGTGCTCCTGCTATTTTGGTAAGTGTCCATTATCCTTTAATAATGCACTTGTACACTCGACGCAGTGTGCATTGTTAGGATTGAACTATTTCCATTGCTATAGTATTGAGCGTCCAGGTGCCAACCTTTTGATTTATGATTTAAAGTATGACGTGATAATTGTCAAATTTTATGGTATTATTATATCGATATTTATACAGTTAGGTCCAGAAATATTTGGACAGTGACACAAGTTTTGTTATTTTAGCTGTTTACAAAAACATGTTCAGAAATACAATTATATATATAATATGGGCTGAAAGTGCACACTCCCAGCTGCAATATGAGAGTTTTCACATCCAAATCGGAGAAAGGGTTTAGGAATCATAGCTCTGTAATGCATAGCCTCCTCTTTTTAAAGGGACCAAAAGTAATTGGACAAGGGACTCCAAGGGCTGCAATTAACTCTGAAGGCGTCTCCCTCGTTAACCTGTAATCAATGAAGTAGTTAAAAGGTCTGGGGTTGATTACAGGTGTGTGGTTTTGCATTTGGAAGCTGTTGCTGTGACCAGACAACATGCGGTCTAAGGAACTCTCAATTGAGGTGAAGCAGAACATCCTGAGGCTGAAAAAAAAGAAAAAATCCATCAGAGAGATAGCAGACATGCTTGGAGTAGCAAAATCAACAGTCGGGTACATTCTGAGAAAAAAGGAATTGACTGGTGAGCTTGGGAACTCAAAAAGGCCTGGGCGTCCACGGATGACAACAGTGGTGGATGATCGCCGCATACTTTCTTTGGTGAAGAAGAACCCGTTCACAACATCAACTGAAGTCCAGAACACTCTCAGTGAAGTAGGTGTATCTGTCTCTAAGTCAACAGTAAAGAGAAGACTCCATGAAAGTAAATACAAAGGGTTCACATCTAGATGCAAACCATTCATCAATTCCAAAAATAGACAGGCCAGAGTTAAATTTGCTGAAAAACACCTCATGAAGCCAGCTCAGTTCTGGAAAAGTATTCTATGGACAGATGAGACAAAGATCAACCTGTACCAGAATGATGGGAAGAAAAAAGTTTGGAGAAGAAAGGGAACGGCACATGATCCAAGGCACACCACATCCTCTGTAAAACATGGTGGAGGCAACGTGATGGCATGGCCATGCATGGCTTTCAATGGCACTGGGTCACTTGTGTTTATTGATGACATAACAGCAGACAAGAGTAGCCGGATGAATTCTGAAGTGTACCGGGATATACTTTCAGCCCAGATTCAGCCAAATGCCGCAAAGTTGATCGGACGGCGCTTCATAGTACAGATGGACAATGACCCCAAGCATACAGCCAAAGCTACCCAGGAGTTCATGAGTGCAAAAAAGTGGAACATTCTGCAATGGCCAAGTCAATCACCAGATCTTAACCCAATTGAGCATGCATTTCACTTGCTCAAATCCAGACTTAAGACGGAAATACCCACAAACAAGCAAGACCTGAAGGCTGCGGCTGTAAAAGCCTGGCAAAGCATTAAGAAGGAGGAAACCCAGCGTTTGGTGATGTCCATGGGTTCCAGACTTAAGCCAGTGATTGCCTCCAAAGGATTCGCAACAAAATATTGAAAATAAAAATATTTTGTTTGGGTTTGGTTTATTTGTCCAATTACTTTTGACCTCCTAAAATGTGGAGTGTTTGTAAAGAAATGTGTACAATTCCTACAATTTCTATCAGATATTTTTGTTTAAACCTTCAAATTAAACGTTACAATCTGCACTTGAATTCTGTTGTAGAGGTTTCATTTCAAATCCAATGTGGTGGCATGCAGAGCCCAACTCGCGAAAATTGTGTCACTGTCCAAATATTTCTGGACCTGACTGTAGTTACTGCCATTTCTTCCCTCTTTCATGGTTACATCAATATTGATTAATGCACCCCCGGGATTGTGCACCACTTGTTTGTATGCTGTTCCTCATTCACCCTGCACCTATCTATGATAATAAAATCCTTATATAATCATTATGATGGTTAATCGCGTCTTTTTCTATTGTGGTGTAAGGGCGGCATTGCACACTACGACATCGCACGTGCGATGTCGGTGGGGTCAAATCAAAAGTGACGCACATCCGGCGTCACTTGCGATGTCGTAGTGTGTAAAACCTTTTTGATACGATGAACCAGCGCAAAAGCGTTGTTATCGTATCATCGGTATATTCTCTGACATTTCCATAATGCCAGTGCAGCGACAGGTACGATGTTGTTCCTCGTTCCTGCGGCAGCACACATCGCTGTGTATGAAGCCGCAGGAGCGAGGAACATCATCTTACCTGCATCCCAGCTGCAATGAGGAGGAGGGAGGTGGGCGGGATGTTTACGTCCCGCTCATCTCCGCCCCTCTGCTTCTATTGGCCGCCTGCCGTGTGACGTTGCTGTGACGCCGCACGGCCCGCCCCCTTAGGAAGGAGGCGGGTCGCCGGCCAGAGCGATGTCGCAGGACAGGTGAGTGCATGTAAAGCTGCCGTAGCGATAATGTTCGCAACGGCAGCTATCACAAGATACCGCACGTACGACGGGGGCGGGGACTATCGCACCCAACATTGCAGCATCGGCATGCGATGTCGTAATGTGCAAAGCCCGCCTAATTCTGTACAGGTTAAAGTATCAAAGCAATATCTAAACATTTTTTAAGTACTAATCATTAGCAGCATGCATTTTCAGAAGACCATTGTCATTATAAAACCAGTGCAAATATCAGGCATGTTAACATTTTTGTCAGCAATCTAAAACTTTTCATACATGTAAAACGTTCCTACTGTGACACGATAAGGAATGAAAACCACCGGAGTCCTTTTGTGCCACTCGTCAGTGCACCGCTTCCGGCTATCAGACAGTCCATAAAGATACAAAACTTACAAGCCACCCTAATTCTTGTAGGGTGCACAACTGGTGCAACTATATATGTATATTATATGTATATATTATATGTATATATATACTATATAAGTTCCAACCACCATCAGTCCTGTGGCCCCGTTGTCCATTTTAAATGCAAAAAATCAACCGCAGAAAAATCAACCGGTATTCACATTCGGAAAAATCAACCGTAACAAGTTACTTGGGACTGGGGAACTCCTGGCCGACCGGTCTCAGGTCGTTCTCTCCCAAGGTCTGGGTGAACATATCCCATTTGCTGGGAATCCTTGGGGACTGGTAGGAAGCGGGGTCTGTTTCTATACTTACCTCTGGTAGGGATGCCAGCTCTGCAGCTACCTTCTCCCGTTGGCCCAGTTCCACATCCAGGGCATACCAGCCCCACTGTCCCTTGTGCTGGGTGTAGGTCACCTGATCCCCGGGATACAGGTTGCGTCCAGGGTTACCCTTATGGAGGCGAAAGGCCACATCTCGGCGCGACACAAAGATCTCTCTTGCAAGCCCCCGCTCCGAAATGAAGCCCCACCGCTGCTCTAAGTCAAACCAGGTGACAACTCCGACCCGCAGTGGGCCCCGGGCCAAGGGATTGGTTTTCCGAAGCCAATGCTTTGCGGCCAGGTTGTGGGTCTCTGCCTCCACTAGCCTTTCCTGGCGCAACTGCTCTTCATCAGCCAGCTGGGAGATGGTAGCTTGGCAGATGGCCCACTCTCGATCCACCTCACTGATGGGCGTGGGGGAGAGAGCTTCCAGCTCAGCAGGGCAGTCCCCCCATGCCATACCTGGAGGAGCGCCATCCAGAGTTTCCGCTCCTGGTTCCGGGTCAAGGGCGGCCAGGCCACAGTCCGCCAATGCTGCAACAGCCATGTTATCAGCTACCAGGTTTTCGGCAGCCGGGTCCTCCACTACTTTAGGGCTGGTAGCCGGGTCTTCCGCTACCAGGGAGACGGTAGTCAGGTCTTCAGCTACCCAGGGAACGGTGGTCAGGTCAGGTGCTTCAGCAGCCGGGGGCTGTGGACACCTTGGTGGGTCCTAGAGGATGTCAACGATGGCAGGGGTGACCAGGCTCTCTGCAGACTCCGCTACAGGTTCTTCCTCCTCCAAGATTGGTGGCTCCCATTCTTCATGGGCCCACATGGCTCCCACCGCTGCCATCATGGATGCCTCCCAATCACAGATGGCATCCATCTCCACTCTCCGCAGCATTTGGCTCACCCGAGCCACTTCCGCCTCCATCTCTTGAGCGCTCCAGAATAGAGGGCGCACCGGTGTTGCCCCATGAAAGCCAGGGTTTGCCATGGCTGACAACCTGCACCTCAAGTGGTCTCAGCACATCCGTCTGCTTTGCGCTCCAAGATCACACAGGGGTGTGGGCCTTAACTTTCGCGCCACTCTCCTCATGTTATGTTCGTTTCTCGCTTTTCCCTGCCTGGGAGGGGATGGGCCTTGATTTGTGCGCCACTTTCCCTGCCAGCCAACGAAAGGCGGGCTTTCTTTAACCCCTTGTTGTTCAATAATGGCGACTGGTCGCAAACTTTTTCCAATTAAACAGTCTCTCAAGCATTCAGTTCATAAAGGTGTACAGTACCTAGGTTTTTAGCCTGGGCATGGTATCCTGTTCGTGACACCAAAATGTAGCACCCAGGCGGCAGGGGGGGTTCAGGCATGGGGTCTAGTACCTGTTTACACCTTAAATCAGGTGCAGCACTCTGTGTCGACTGAAGCCTCAGGGGCGCCACATAGACAGCACGCTTCACCACTATAGCCAGTCACTGAACTCATCGCCATGAGTCGTATACCTCAGCACAGCCACTGAGCTCAGTGATTAAAAACAAATCATCACTTCGCCACCATCATGCTTGACATGCTGGTATGAAGTGTTGATGTTGATATGCTGAGATTGTTTTTATCAAACATGGTACAGGGCATTATGGCTAGACATCTCAACTTAAGTCTCATCTGTCCAAAGAATATTGCACCAGGAATCTTGTAATTTATTTAGATTTAACTTTGCAAACTTTAGCCATGCTGCCATGTTCTTTTTAGAAAGAAGACGCTTTCTCCTTGCAGCCCATTCAAGCAAATTATAGTTGTTCACTTTTTCTTATTATAGTGTCATGAGCTTGAACATTGAACTCACTAACTGAGGCCTTTAGAGTTCGAGCTGTGGCTCTTCAATTTTTTCCTTTTTCTTTGAACATGGTCTGACCTTGGGGTACATTTGCTGGAGTATCCACGCCTTTGAAGACTGAAAACTGTCTTGAATGTTGTTTATTAGTCAACAGCTAAAGTATAAGGATAATACAGACAATAAACTTTGTTTCATTGGACATACAGAGACAAGCAAAAGGGTAACAATGTTTTGAATTTTGACTTTCAGTCTCAATATCTCACCATCCACTACATCTTTGAATGTGAAACTACCTTTATTTTATAGGCAATCATCTTGGCTATCGCACACATAAATTTAACTTGCAACTATTTAGCATACTATTAGTTATGCAGATTCTTGTTATGTAATTGCATTGTTACTGTTTTGCTTCTGATGTTTTGCAAGCACCATGCAATGCACATAACAAAAGTCTGGTATGGTGGCACGAAAAAAATTGAAGCTTTGACTTCAATATCATCATAGGAAGCGGCTTAAGTTTGCAAAGAAGTGCTAAAAACGGACAGTAGAAGATTATAAACAGGTGATTTGGATCGATAAGATGAAAGTCAAAAGACTAAGTTCTAATGGGTGAAAATAGGTCTGTAAGAAACAAGGGAAAAAGGGGATAACCCTCCCAAGTATGTCATGCTTCATAGACAGTCCTGTGGTATCCGGCTGTACAAGGTTGCAGCAATTGGCTGCACAAACTGCTCGCTGACATTCTGCTTGGGCTGAATACTTTTCCCTTTAGGACCCTGGGTGCTGGTATTCTCAGGTTGAAGAGGCCCATGGTTATAGGACTCCCACCCAGCCTAAAAATAGCAGCCTGCAGCTGCCCAGAATTGGCACATCCATTAGATTTGACAATTCCGGCACTTTACCAGGCTCATCCCGATTGCTCTGGTGCGGTGGCAATCAGGGTAATATAAGGGGTTAATGATGAGAGCTCACAGCTGCCACTAAGCCCTAGATTTGAAATTGAAAGCGTCTATGAAATCCCCCCACATTAATAATTCTGTAAGTGAAAACAAATAAATACAAATATCAAAAAATCCTTTATTTGAAATAAAAAAAACCCTCTTTCTACAATTTATTTACCCCAAGCACCCAGTAGTGACGTAATCCACGCAAGGATCCCAGCTCTGCTACATACTGAAGTTGCGGCGTGGATACATTAGAAAATGTGACCACCCGCTGTGGCTTCAGGCAGAGAGACTGACTGAGCCACAGCTTTGAGCGGTGACATCACTCAGTGTATCTGCAGTCACTGCTGGCAGTTTCCATCGTAACCCACCTGTGACTGCAGATACACATTACTCAGGTGGCCTCATTGAACTCAGTAACCTCACCTTAGGAGAACTCATTAATTTCAATGAGATCTGCATCTCCTTGCAGAAAACCGCATTTCTTTTGTTAAGAGATACAGATACAGTGCTGAAATTTATACACAAAATTCCTGTACCAATACTGCATTTACTAGCAAAAAACCCCACATCAAGCTGCGATGCAATTTGGATGCAATATTTTGCCAGGAGATGCAAATCTGGTGTTAAAATAAACCAAGTTTTGTTTTGATGCGATATTGATGCGTTTTTAGCCAGAAAATGTAGATTTGGTGCAGGAATATGGTATATAAATTTCAGCACTAAGTCTGCATCTCTTGGTAAAAAAAACATGCAAACACAGTTTTGACGCCATTTCGGTGCAGTTTTCTACCAGGAGATGCAAATTTGTTGCAGAAATCTGGTGCAGACATTTCATTTTTACACCACTATAGAGATGTAGACAGAGTGTGTCATTCCAACCAATCACAGACACTGTCACACAGGGTGGGGGCATGGTCTGACTGCAACCAATCAAAGACACCGGGACGGTGGGCAGGGAAAACAGTGAATATGTATGAGGGTTAATGAGCGGACCTGGAAGTAGTGTTAGGGGGGGCTTTACACGTTGCGACATCGCTTTCGAAATATCGTCGGAGTCACGTCGTTAGTGACGCACATCCTGGTAGCGACATCGTAACGTGTAAATCCTAGGTGCAACGATAAACGATCGCAAAAGCGCCAAAAATCGGTGATTTGTGTAGCGTCGTTCATTTTCATAATGTCAGGTCGACCGCAGGTACGATGTTGTTTGTCGTTCCTGCAGCTCCACACATCGCTGTGTGTAAAGCCGCAGGAGCGACCAACATCACCTTACCTGTGTCCCGACAGCAATGCGGAAGGAAGAAGGTGGGCGGGATGTTATGTCCCGCTCATCTCCACCCCTCCGCTTCTATTGGCCGGCCGATTAGTGACGTCGCGGTGATGTCGCTGTGACACCGAACGCACCTCCCCCTTGAAGGAGGGATAGTTTGGCAGTCACAGCGACGTCGCCGAGCAGGTATGTGCGTGTGAAGCTGCCGTAGCGATAATGTTCGCCAAGGCAGCAATTGCGCTCGGCATCGCTAGCCGATGCTAGTGATGTCGCAGCGTGTAAAGTACCCCTTACAGTCGTGCGGGAGACTCGTTAAGTATAACGCTCGTGCTTTATTCCTTATTTTATTTCGTTTTCCTTTTTTTCTTTTTTTTAATTGTTGCTGAACTCGGACAGTTACAAGGAGTTCCCTGAGAACACCGTGTTTGGGGTCCAATGACAGACACTAGCTTTACAGTTCGGGCTCGCCCATCACTACTTGTGATTTATTTGGTCATAATTCTGCTAAAAATAAATAATAATACTGAAAATGACATTTTTAGGGCATTGTGGTCCACAGTTCTGGTGCATTATTCCTGTCAGGAAAAAAATGGAAAATTGATGGGTCCATTATATGTCAGTGGGATCTATTACACAACAAATCGACTGAAACCTGTGTGAACAGGGCATCCATAAAGTTTTGGTTTGGCTTCCTTCCTATTTGCATAATACTTTTTATTGCCACCAATTATGTATTTCTTAGATGATGATGACTCATCTTCATTACATACAATGTGTGCATACTCACCGTGGTGGTAGAGGAGCATTACAACATAACCATGATTCACTCCGACTATGTCTCAACACGAACAGCTCAGGTAAGAAACTATGAGAGGTGGAGATGCAAGTATCATTTCCTAATTATGGGTATGGTGTCTATTGCCAAAAGGGCCTGCCATCTGAAGTTTCAAAAAGGGAAAAAAAGGATACTTGAATCTACCTATATTTTTTTTTACTTCTGTGGACCTGCACAGCTCTATACCAAAGTAGTAGACATGATGTTACTGTGAGACCCAAGTGAAAAGGGTTATCTAAGAATGTAATTAATAAAATGGCCCTGCCTTGTAAATCAAATGGCAGCACATCCAAGTTTCGTGTTAGGCTGCTTTCACACCTCCGGTTTCTGCAATGCGGCACACTCGGGCACTTTGCAGGAAAATCGCAACCGTTTTTTTTTGCTGCCGGTTGCGATTTTCCTGCATAGACTTTAATTAGTGCCGCATGGCCTTGCGTTCCGTCCGGTTTTTGCCACATGCGGCAGATTTAGCCGATGCGGCGGCCGGATGGAACGTTGCCTGGCACGTTTTTTCGTGCGGCAAAAAAAACTGCATCGCGCCGCATTTTCAATGCATGCCTATGGCGGCCGGATGCGGCGCGATGCGGCAATAACCGCATCCGGCCACCGCATGCGGTTTTTGCCACTGCGCATGCTCAGTAGCATGCCGCAAGCGGCAAAAACCGGACTGTCCGCAAAGGAAAAACGTATGCAAAGGATGCGGTGTGTTCACCGCATCCGTTGCATAGCTTGCACAGCCGGATTGAGCCGCAGAGCTCAAGCCGGATGTGTGAAAGCAGCCTTAGTGCGGTCAGCAGTCTGAAAAAAAAAGCTCCCGAGAACGGTATCTCAACTGACATTAGAAATGTCAAAGACAATAAAGGGTGCTTTACACGCTGCGACATCGCTAGCGATAGCTAGCGATGTCGTGCGCGATAGCACCTGCCCCCGTCGTTCGTGTAACATTTTGTGATCGCTGCCGTAGCGAACATTATCGCTATGGCAGTGTCACACGCACATACCTTTACAGCGACGTCGCTGTGACCACCAAACAATCCCCCCTTCAAGGGGGAGGTGCGTTCAGCATCATAGTGGTGTCACTCCGGCATCACTAAGTGGCCGCCCAATAGCAGAGGAGGGGCGGAGATGAGCGGCCGGAACATGCCGCCCACCCTCTTCCTTCCTCATTGCCGGTGGACACAGGTAAGGAGATGTTCGTCGTTCCTGCGGTGTCACACATACCGATGTGTGACGCCGCAGGAGCGACGAACAACCAGCGGCATGCACCACCAACGATATTTGGAAAAGGAGCGCCGTATCAACGATCACCGATTTTAGATGTTTTTGCGATCATTGCACGTCGCTCCTTGGTGTTTTGCATCAGTCACATGCGTTGCTTGACGCTTGTGACTGATGCGTTGTACAACGGATGATAATAATTGGAATTAGAAAGCGGGTTCTGTTGCAAAACAAGAGCGAGAGCTGATCGTTCACAATAGCCAGCCGCCGGCTTTTGAGAACGATCAGCTGATGTCCCAGCCGCCGGCTTTTGAGAGCGATCAGATGATCTCCTGGCGGCCAGCTATTGTGAACGATCAGCTTATCGCTCTCATTAGCCGGCCACCGGGAGATCAGCTGATCGCTCACAGAAGGCGCCTGCCGGGCGATCAGCTGATCATTCGGCCGCCGAGAGAGAGCATGCGCAGCGAAATCCTAAGGATTCCGCTGCTCAAAAAACGTTACACTCTGCGTTCCTGCCGCCGGACGGTCAGTCATTCCACGACTGATCAGTTGGGCGGAGGATACAACGCAAGGGCATCAGTCACAATCTGCCGCTCATATAAGTCTATGGGAAACAACGGAATCCGCCAAACGGATTGCGTTGTTTATCAGAGCGGCAGATTTTGGCTGATGCAAAACAACAGAAATGTGAACCTAGCCTTAAAGAGTTATAAATAGTGATGGGCGGACCCGGATTGTAAATGCCCGGATCCACACGATTTCAAACGTACCTGAGTGTTGGGCTCAGGTTTCTCAGGGAATTCCGGCTAATGATCCAGATCCGGCACTCGGGAAATTAAAAAAAAAGGAAAATAAAAGAAAATAAGAATGAAGCAAACGCTTCATACTTACTATGTGTTGTGGGGTTTTTTTTATTGTTTATTAGTAATTCATGGTGGCCTAATTTGGCGTGACAGCAGGAATTTTGGGCTTAGTACCATCTGACAATACAAAACTCGTATTAACCCCTTTATTACCCAGCATGCCACCGCTACCAGGGCCGCTGGCCGAGCTCGGTAAAGCACCTGGAAATGGCGCTACGAAACAATGTACCATTTCCAGGGGCGGCTGCGGAGAATCTCAGCCCCCAGCTGCCTGGTTTTATCTGACTGGCGATCAAAATACAGAGGGAGCCCAAGCATTTTTTTTTCATTATTGTTTTAAATAATTTAAAAAAAAGGGGGCTTCCCTGTATTCTGATTGCCAGCCAATAAGGTAAAGCCAGGCAGCTGTGGGCTGGGATTCTTGGCAGCCCGCAGCCACCCCTGGAAATGGCGCATTGTTTCTTAGCGCCATGTCCAGGCACTTTACCCGGCTCATTCAGCGGCCCTGGTGGCGGTGGTACACTGGGCAATAAAGGGGTTAATACCAGCTTTGTATTCTCAGATGGTACTAAGCCTGAAATTCATGGTGTCACGCCAAATTAGACATGGCCACCATGAATTTCTCGTAAACAGTAAAAAAGAAAAAAAAACACAACACAGAAATTTTTTTTAATTAGAAATAAAACAAAAAAAACATATACAGACTCCATCTTGGTTATAAAAAAAACTCCTTAGTCCGACGTAATCCACAGGTAGAGCAATGTCAGCTCAGCTTCATCACTCTGTAAAGACAAGTGCCCACACAGAGAGAGAAGCAGAGAGTGCATTGTTAGCTCTGCTACATCGCTCTATATAGAGCGAGAAGCAGGCTGACAGTGAGGGTATGATTTCACTTGCGTCTCGCATTGCATCACCCCGCACGGCCTGACGCTCTCAGGACAGGAGCACCTCAGCTGCATGGAAATACATGTAGCTGACTCGCTCCTGTCAGGAGATTGTGCACCGTGATGCGATGCGACACTCGCACAGTGACAAAGTTCAGTTAACAGGACCTTTGATTACGTCATAGTCATGTGACCAGTCTGTAAGCCAATGTCTGTACAACATTCACACCAGACTGGTCACATGGCTATGATGTCATGCAATGTCCTTTAGGCAGTGGTGCTTACCGGGGGGCACAGCAATTATCGGACGCGGAAGCAAAAGCGGCCGGGAAACAGAGTCTGCAGGAAGCGTCGCGGGACCTGTAAGTATGTTAATAATGTTTTTAATAATTTGCTTTTATTTTTACAGCCCCTATACCCGAATTGGACCCGATCTGTAACACGAGCTTTCCTGGAAAGCTCGTGATCGGGATCGTGTACACAATCACTATGTGATTGGTCTGATCCCCGAACTTTACAGTTCGGGATCGCCCATCACTACTCCTGGGTGTACACTTACAGAACGCGCACCTTTTCTTAAAGTGCCAGAGCAGCCTAACCTGGATGCAAGGTTTCCTCCAATTATGGGAGGTGCCTGGCACTATAATCTAATCTTAGAAACGTGTTGCTAGTTGTTCAGGTCTATTATGTGCTGCTGCTGTGTTACTAACCTTTCTGTTTCATAGTACTGGCTGCTCCTGCTGCATCATTCCTTACCGGCCGAGCCTGCTGTACCAGCCGCTCCTGTTACTCGTTCTATCCTGGATGAGCTGGCTATACCAGCTGCTCTGGCTACATCATTCCACATCAGCCAAACCTGCTGTACCAGCCACTTCTGCTGCATCAATCCTTACCGGCCAAGCCTGCTGCATCGTCTGCCCCTGCAGCATTCATCACATCTGAGTCTGTCAGTGTCCATACCCCTATCGCAGGACCTGGTGGCTACCGGCAGTCGACTCCATTGTCACCATCCGAGGCTCTGGTGAATGCCCGGTGTGCGTCTAAGTCACATCTCTCAGGTGTAATGTGTGCTGTGACCCAGTAGATCCACTCCCGCTCACACCCACAAGCATTACAGTTTGCACAGGCCATGGATACCCCTGACTCCAGTGCTGTTCTTCTTACAAGCTTACAGCAACAGATGGTCCGAAAATGAGAACAGAACCGGATTCTGACCCATCTACGGTAAGTGGATACCCGTGTGCATGCCTTGACTCAAGTATGTCCCAGCAGTATTTCCTACTCCGGCAGCAATTCTGGCTCCAAACCCCGGTTCTCGGTTGTCTACTCTGCGGTTTAACAGCAATCCCCAACAAAGCAGGGAATTCATAAATCAGTGCTTCTTGCACTTTGAACTTTTGTCCCATCAGTTCATCTAGGACAAGTCCAGAATGGCCTTTATGATGTTGCACTCGACCGGTAAGGCTCTTGCTTGGGTCAATCCATTATGGAAGAGGAGTTATTCTATCGTCCTATACCTGCAGACCCTCCTAGATGCATTTTGCGAGGTATTTAACAAATCGGGTTCAATCTCCTCAGCAGCATTCTCGCTCCCTAGATTCCGCCAGGGGAGTTTCACAGTAGGCCAGTATGCCGTCAGTTTCCTCCCTCTGTGTTTTGAACTTGGTTGGAATAATGAAGCACTGGTAGCTGCATTCTGGGAAGGACTGTCAGGTAGGATCAAGGACGAACTGGCCGGTTATGATGTGCCTATTACCCTGGAAGACCTGGTATCTCTGGTTATCTGCTTCAACTTCAAATTGCAAGAACGATCCAGAGAGGTGAACCGAGAAAGGAGGTAGTTAAACCTGGCTCCTCCATTCCAGAGACCCATCGTGCTGCAACCCACGGTCTCCAAGACTCTTCTTGAGCCCATGGAGGTGAATGAGGTGCATCCGGCAAAGCTCCGCTGAGAGGTGCGTCACAGCAGAGAGGGATGCTTCTACTGTGGAAGTCCTACTCTCCTGATCTGTTTCTCTTCTAGAAAGCTTGGAATGTACCAAGCCTAAGATCTGTAGGAGAGGCTACCCTAGGTAAGAGCAAGTCCTCTTCATCTTTATCCTTATTTGTGTCTGTATCATAAGGCAACATCCAGTTCACCGAGTCAGCTTTTCTGGACTCTGGTTTCGCCTGATACTTCAGACAGTAAGCTGTTGTGAATTGGTACCGGATTACTATCCATTGACTTCAAGTTCCCATAATGGTGTCATCTGTGGATAGAAAGCCTTTGGTCGAGGCTATCTGGTTAATCACTGAGTAAGTTGAGCTTCGAGTGGGAATGGTGCACACAGAGGGAATCACTGTCTATGTGCTACCAGGGATTTTGCACCCTCTGCTATTGGGTCTGCCATGGCTTCAGAGACATGAGCCTGTCTTGGACTGGAGATCCAAAGATGTGTTCAGATGGAGTTAGTCCTGTCAAAAAAATGTCTTGTTTAAGATTGACCTGCACGCCCGCCAGTGATGCCCTCTAATCTTCTGGGCCTGCCATCCACCTACTGGGTGTACGTAGATGTCTTTGACAAGAAGGAGGCTGAGACACTGCCACCACAATGACCGGACGATTGCCCAATCGACCTTCTTCCTAGTTCCTCACCTCCCTGTGGTCGAATTTACCATGTGTCACAGGTGTGGACCCAAGCCACGTCCAAATACATCAAGGAGAACCATCCAGAAGTCCTCCTCACCAGCCAAAGCCAGGGTCTTCTTTGTAAAGAAAAAGGATGGCTACCTGCACCCCTATATCGATTACAGGGGACTCAACCAAATCACTGTCAAGGATAAATATCCGCTGCCACTTGTACCAGAATTGTTCGACCATCAGGATCTTCTCCAAACTCGACCTTCAGGGTGCATACAATATTGTCCGTATACGGTGAGGTGACGAATGGAAAATGACCTTCAATACCCATGATAGCCACTATGAGTATTGGATAATATTCAGGCTCTGCAATACTCCTCCGGTCTTCCAGGAATTCATCAACAATATCTTCCAGGATCTTCTCTATTCATGCGTGGTGGTGTACCTGGATGACATTCTCCCAATCCGCCTACACACAAGAGGAAAGTTCGCCAAGTTCTACAAAGGCTGAGAGAGAATCGCTTACGTGTCAAAATCCAGAAGTGCCTCTTTGCACAGTTTTCCCTTTCTTTTCTTGGCTACAGTCTCTGACACCAGCTTGGAGATGGATCCAGAGAAAGTGTCGGCCGTCCAGAAGTGGCCTCGTCCAGATGGAGTGAAGATGATTCAGCGGTTCCTTGGCTTTGCCAATTACTGCCGCCATATCATTCTACAATTCCTTTCCTGGATCCTCCCCATCTCAGCCCTGACCCACAAAGGGCGAATCCCAAGATATGTACTCCTGAAGCATAGAGTGCATTTATCTCCCTCATACAAGCCATATCTTTGGCTCCTACGCTTCATATAATGGAAATTAACAGGCAGTTCTTCCTGGAAGTGGATGCTTCATGCTCTGGGGCTGATGCGGTTCTCACACAGAAGTCTACTACTGGTAAGATGGTAACCTGTGGTTTCTTTTTCAGGGCCTTCTGTGCTCCTTAGTGCAACTACTTGATTGGAGACTTAGAACTGTTGGCCATCAAGATGGCTCTAGAGAAGTGGCGATTCTTACTGGAAGGGGTGGTGTATCCAGTTGTCTTCTACACCAACCACAAAAACTTGGCCTACCTTCAGTCAACACATTATTGAGCCCTCTAAGATGCTCATAGTAGCTCCAGTAAGAGTGTCTCGAGTACCTCCCGGAAAGACGTTCGTTGTGGAAGCAGACAGAAGGTGTGTTTTTCTATGCGGCCATTCCTCTACATTCGCTGGTAATGCCGTTTAGAAGAAAATCGCTCTGTTTATATCTGGGCCCTACTGGTGGCTAAAACTGCGTCAAGACATAATGGAGTTTGTCTCTGTCTGTTTCTCATGTGCTCATAACAAGACCCCTAAAAACTTCCTGCTGGGTGACTGCTTCCTCTACCAGAGCTGTCCACTCCCTTGGCAGCACACATCGATGGACTTCATTACCAACCTGCCGAAGTCCTCTAGGAGCTCCGTCATCTGGGTAGTAGTGGACAGGTTCTCTACGATGGCCCATTTCATGCTGCTGTCCGGTTTTCCTTCTGCCCCAGTGCTTGCAGATCACTTTAACCAGTACATTTTCAGCCTGCACAGCCTACCTCTCCACATTATGTCCGACAGAGGCATCCAATTGACATTTCGGTTCTGGAGGGTTACGTGTAAGCTGCTGGATGTCACCTTGGACTTCTTGTTGGCCAACCATCCACAGTCCAACGGTCAAGTAGAGGAAGTTAACCAGATCCTGACAAATTTCTTGCGGCACTTTGTCAACAAACACCACAGGGATTTGGTCATGCTTCTTCCATGGGCGAAGTTTTCCTACAATAATCAAGTGAGTGAGTCCGTCGCTAACTTTCAGTGCCAGTTTATGGTAAGCAGCCCAAAATCCCTTTTCCTGTGGTTATCAAATAATTGCAACACTACGGTCAATGCTCTTGTCAAGAGTTTCTCCGAGATCTGGGCAGAGACCAAGTCTTCTCTGGAACAATCTTCTATCCGAATGAAGAGGCATGTGAATAAGAGACACCTGGATTCTCCTTCATCAGGGTAATGAAACAAGGTATGGCTCTATTCTAGATATGTCTGCCTCAAGATACCGTCCTAGAAGATTGATCCCTGTTTTATTGGTCCATTCGAGATGCTCTAGCTGGTCAATGCTGTGTCCTACAAGCTGAAGCTTCTGGCCTCCTTGTGCATCCCCAACTCCTTCCATGTGTCTCTCTTCAAACCAGTTGTCCTGAGCCACTATTTCAAGAACCCTGGTACCCTGCTTTCACCGGTCAGTGCATAAGACATCTTTGAAGTAAATGACATCCTTTCCATGAAGAGAGTGAGGCATAGGATTCTCTTTTTGGTGGATTGGAAGGGTTTTGGACCTGAAGAGAGATCATGGGAGCCCAAGGAGAATGTTAATGATGCTTTTCTTAAGAGAGGAGGTAAGGGGGTATAAGGGAGGGGGTACTATAATGCCATTATCGGTGTCCCCGCACTGTCTTGACCACCTCCTGAGCGGGATGCTGGATCACTCCCCCTACAGTGGCTGCTCCGTCCCTGATCCCTGCCGTAGACTCCCGGGACATGCGTGTGCTGCACAGGCCTCCTGGGAGAATACTTAGGAAGTCCGTGAGCGCACCTATTCTTAAAGAGCCAGTGCTCCCTAACCTGGATGTGTCTTGCAGCCTATGTAAGAAATTTTAGGGGCACTTTGCACACTAGGACATCGCAAGCCGATGCTGCGATGCCGAGCGCGATAGTCCCCACCCCCGTCGCAGCTGTGATATCATGGTGATAGCTGGCGTAGCGAACATTATCACTACGGCAGCTTCACATGCACTCACCTGCCCTGCGACGTCGCTCTGGCTGGCGAACCGCCTCCTTATTAAGGGGGCGGGTCGTGTGGCGTCATAGCGACGTCACACGGCAGGCGGCCAATAGAAGCGGAGGGCGGAGATGAGCGGGACGTAAACAAACCGCCCACCTCCTTCCTTCCGCATAGCCGGCGTGAGCCGCAGGACGCAGGTAGGAGATGTTCCTTGCTCCTGCGGCTTCACACACAGCGATGTGTGCTGCCGCGGGAACGAGGAACAACATCGTAACATCGGTATTTCCCAATTCATGGAACTGCTGGACCCTACACCGATGATAGAATAACGACGCTTTTGCGCTCGTTAATCGTATCAAAAAGGATTTACACACTACGATATTGACTGCGACGCCGGATGTGCGTCACTTTCGATTTGACACTACCGACATCGCAGCTGCGATGTCGTAGTGTGCAAAGTGCCCCTTACTCTCTTGTCCATTTTGGGTCTGCTCCACATCAGGCTTTGCAGGCAGCCTGGCACTCTTCAATTGGATGAACTGCTTGGGCCTATTTAAGGTCTTTGAGGACTCATACCTGGGCCCTGGTATTTACTGATGGAGACAAGCCCTGTTTGTGTGCTCTGAGGAACTGAGCTGGGTCTGTGTTTTGTACTGCATCATGGCTTCTGCTGAACTTTGGACTCCTGTTTGCGACCTGCCCCAGCTCTTTGGGATCTTCTGTCTTGTGTCCGCTCAGTTTGGGGCGTCGTCTGAGGTTGTCGAACCTCTCTGCTACTCTTGAGATTCATCATCTTCTGTCTGCTGACAGTAATTCTGCTACCTATCAGTAGTCTCCAGTCATCTTGCTACCTGACTGGCAGCGATCATCTGGCATCCTCATACTTTACTCTGCACCATAAGTAAAGGTGGTGTCACACACAGCAACGACGACAACGACGTCGCTGCTACGTCACCATTTTCTGTGACATAGCAGCGACATCCCATCGCTGTCGTTGTGTGTGACATCCAGCAACGAGCTGGTCCCTGCTGTGAGGTCGCAGCTCGTTGCTGAATGTCCAACTTCATTTTTTGGTCGTCGCTCTCCCACTGTGACGCACACATCGCTGTGTGTGACAGCGAGAGAGCGACGAAATGAAGCGAGCAGGGAGCAGGAGCCAGCATCTGGCAGCCTGCGGTAAGCTGTAACCAGGGTAAACATCGGGTAACCAAGGGAAGACCTTTTCCTGGTTACCCGATATTCACCTTCGTTACCAGCGTCCGCCGCTCTCGCTGCCAGTGCCGGCTCCCTGCTCTCTGCACATGTAGCTGCAGTACACATCGGGTAATTAACCCAATGTGTACTGTAGCTAGAAGTGCAGGGAGCCAGCGCTAAGCAGTGTGCGCGGCTCCCTGCTCTCTGCACATGTAGCTGCAGTACACATCGGGTAATTAACCCGATGTGTACTGTAGCTAGGAGTGCAGGGAGCCAGCGCTAAGCAGTGTGCGCGGCTCCCTGCTCTGCACATGTAGCACAGCGACGCGTGTCGTTATGATCGCTGCTGCGTCTGCTGTGTTTGACAGCTAAGCAGCGATCATAACAGTGACTTACAAGGTCGCTGTTGCATCACAGAAAATGGTGACGTAACAGCGGCGTCGTTGTCGCTGTCGCTATGTGTGAACCCAGCTTAACTCTGCTACCTGTTTGCCAGTGGTTTTGAACACTATTGCAGTTGTCTGTATCTCTGCCATTCATCTCAGGTTATCAGTCCTTTTTGTCCTGTGATTCTGTTTTCTGTCCATTATCTATTTATCATTTGCTAGACTTCATTGAACTGTTATTTTTGTTTTGGTTTCTTTTTACATCTGTAGTCCGTGAGCTCCATTTGAGTTCTACGGTGGTTCCTGTGGGTCCATCCTGGATCAGCGGGCTTAGTGGATCCACCCCATAGGCCCATCACACAAAACAGTTAACTATAATTATTACATTTATTGTACAAGTTGGGTATCCCTTATAGTGCCGGCTTCAGCCCTTCAACACATGAATGAGCGCCAAGCAACATAAAACAAGTTTATTGGCGATCATTTACGGCTACATAGACAGCAACTATGGGGACAGTATGATCACTAATCCGATTGTTCCAGGCTTGTTAACTTGAGTTTTTATTTTCTCTGGAGGTCTTATGAACATTGGAAAACCATATAATTAATCATTATGATTTTAAGTGATACATGTCTACAGTGCATAAATCCTATATAAAGACATTATCTTCATTCACTGTGAACTGTAAAAAGGTGATATATACAGTCATAAAAATCTGTACAAGTCTCTCCAGTTTAAAAAAAAAAATAATACTGACGCATCAAATTTCTTTTACAGACAGGGGAAAAAACTGACCTATTATTACATACTGCTCTGGAATTTCGGGACCGTTCGCAACCCAGGATCGTTCTTTCATCATGCAGTATCATGTTATCACCAAGATATCCCACGTGACATTTTTGTATAAATTTTCCAATCATCTGATGAACAAGCATTTTAATAATTTGTCAAGTGACTCTCAGGTTATTTACACACTTGGATAATCAGGAACGATCTACTAGCATAAATGCACCAAGTACTTCCAAAAACCTGGCAAAATTTTTGGGCCCTCTTGAGACTCCGCCCAGGCTATACCACCGATCTGCCTCCAATATACAAACATTCCAGTCCCTAAAACCTGCGTTTCCGCAATGCCTATCATTGTCTCCCACAGAGATGAATGGGAGGCATGAAGAAACCAGCTGCCGTGGATCTTCAGCAGAATGTTGTCGTGGCTGTCCACGATGTGAACTTGTTCTAATAATTATCCCATATATTGTGTATAGTGGATAAGTTTCAGGTCACTAGAATATCCCCTTTAAGACAGACAATTGTACCTTATTGCAGGCAGGCAGGCAGTAGTCCGTAGGGTTGAACTTGATATAGATTGTTAGTAGGTTGCCGGTGGGCAGCAGACAGAGTACCTCCAACTTCACTCCTGATTAGCAGGGAGGGGAGCAAAAGAGTAGCGGGTAGGTGGTCCAGCAGATGGGCGAATGGGAGTTTGGATGAGGGAATGGGAGTTTGGACGGGACGGGGGAGTGTGCACCTCATCATGTTCGGGAACTCAACTCCTGCATATACCATATTGTGCCACAAGGTGTAAGGTGCGCTGGAACAGAGGATAGATTGAAAGCGTCTGATGTCACTGATGTCAGACGCAATTGGCCCCCTCTGCTGTGGCCATACAATCTAAGCAGCTGTGACTGGGGAACCTGGGCTAAAGAAAGCAAAGTAAAGTAATTTCCCCGGGTGCCAGTGTTCTGCGCAGTCTGCCAGGCCGTGTATACAGTGTCTCCCCCAGTCCTGCCCCCTCTCTGGTTTAGCTCACCCCATACACTACTAATACACTAATGGCAGTAATACCCTGATGGCAGCCCTGGTATTGATCATCTTGTAACAAAGGTTGTTGAGATACAAACAAGAAAAATGGGATCTGAGCTATGTGAATGGGTCATTGCATATACAAAACAGCACGTCTTTTGGGGTGCTGCTAGTGTGCACCGGCTAGTGTCAAAGAGTGGTCCAAAGAAGGACTATTGGGAAACTGGTGACAGGGTCACAGGTGCCTAAGGCTCATTGATATACTTGAAGAGTGAGGGTTAGCCCATCTGATATGAGCTCTCAGAGGAACTACTACAGCACAAATAGCTGAAAATGCAGCTTATGATACAAAGGTGTCAGAACACACATACTGTAGCATGGATATGTATTTGATTGTGTACCCATAGATCGTTAGTGTCCATGCTGACACTTCTCCATTGTAAATTGCTTATCTCTTCTGTTGTGAATTGTCTGCACCCATAAATGGCAGCATAGTTGGTACAATAATTGTCAATTGTTATCCATGTTGTTGCCAGGTGGAGCCGGCAGCCTTCCTATCATCAATGTCACTTTGCTCTATTTTACGATTGCCGCAGTGATCAGACCACACGATGATTGAACATTTGTCACACATCCCCCATGTCACTCATGTTTGCATTTTTTACCCATCCCTGGTTTTGTTTTATAAATATTAAGGTAAAAAACTCCCCAAATACTCAGCGTGTGCACGTGGCCTTACAGATACAGAGGTAACCCCCCCCCAGATACTCAGAGTGTGCTCGTGGCCTAAGGCCTCTTTCACACGTCCGTGAAAATCAGGTACGTTTTTCATGGACGTGTCAAAGGTGCGTATTGCCCTCCATGAGCCGTGTTTATGGCACACATGTGTTCTCTATGGGTTATCCGTGATAACACATGGAGAACGGGAACTTTCTTCTCACCTGTCCCTGGCGTTGCTTTCCGCGGTGCTGATCTTCAGTCTCCGGTCCTGCCGACTCCCCGCTGCTGCTTCCGGCCCGCAGTGAAGTGAATATGCAATGAGCGTAATGAGCGGAAGCAAGTGACAGCAACGGCAGAGACAGCAGGGCTGGAGTAGGTGAGTAAAGTTTTTTTATTTTTTTTCTCAGACATGTGTGTTTTCTCCGGTGCATGTCACACGGAACACATCCGTGTGGTCCGTTTGCGTTCCGTGTGACACCCGTGATGTCGGAGAAAAACAGACATGTCTACGTGTGGAGCACACGGGCACACGTATGCTCCACACGGACACACGGTCCATGGCAGAACTTGCACGTGAGCGCAGACCCATTGATATTAATGGGTCTACGTGTGTCCGTGTCTCCGGTACGTGAGGAAATGGACCAAACTCGTACCGGAGACACGGACGTGTGAAGGAGGCCTTACAGATACTGGGGTAAAAACTCACCAAATACTCAGCGTGTGCACATGGCCTTACAGATACTGTGGTAAAAAGCAACCCAAATACTCAGCGTGTGCTCGTGGCCTTAGGCTGGAAACACATCTATGCGAGTAAAATCGGTCCGACTGGGCTGAAAAATACTCGGCTGATTTTAGTTCACGTTAGGTGCGAGTGCAACGCAAGTGCGATGCTTTTTGCTCGCGTGTGTGTCGCGTTTGTGATGCTAGTTTCATGCAACATCTTAATTATATAAAAGCTATTACACATGTGTCATTTAATTTACCTTTGGGAATGTGCTGTCACATTCATCTGTAGAATATTTAATGAGCGAAGTTACTGCCAGACTCGCAAATGTGAACGGTGGTGCGCGTGTGTGATCCTACTTTTAATCCCCTTCCATAGGAAATCATTGGGACAAATGGTGCGAGAAACTCGCAAAAAAAGCAGCATGCTGCGATTTTTTTCTCAGTCCGATTTGGACTGAGAAAAAAATCGCAGATGAGAGCTGAATCATTCACTAACATGTGTCCGATTCCAATGCGAGTTTTTCTCGCATTGCTCTACTGCGAGAAACTCGCAAGTGAGAAGCAGCCCTTACAGATACTGAGGTAAAAACTCACCAAATACTCAGTGTGTGCACATGGCCTTACAGAGACTGAGGTAAAAACTCACCAAATACTCAGCATGTGCATATGGCCTTACAGAGACTGAGGTAAAAACTCACCAAATACTCAGCGTGTGCACATGGCCTTACAGATACTGAGGTAAAAAAATCACCAAATACTCAGTGTGTGCACGTGGCCTTACAGATACTGAGGTAAAAACTCACCAAATACTCAGTGTGTGCACGTGGCCTTACAGATACTGAGGTAAAAACTCACCAAATACTCAGTGTGTGCACGTGGCCTTACAGATACTGAGGTAAAAACTCACCAAATACTCAGTGTGTGCACGTGGCCTTACAGATACTGAGGTAAAAACTCACCAAATACTCAGCGTGTGCACATGGCCTTACAGAGACTGAGGTAAAAACTCACCAAATACTCAGCGTGTGCACATGGCCTTACAGATACTGAGGTAAAAACTCACCAAATACTCAGTGTGTGCACGTGGCCTTACAGATACTGTGGTAAAAAGCAACCCAAATACTCAGCGTGTGCTTGTGGCCTTACAGATACTGTGGTAAAAAAAACTTGCCAAATTCTCAGCGTGTGCATGTGGTCTTACAAACTTTCCTGCAGGTTTTAAACAAATTTATAATTTGTGCTGCTAAATTCATCACTTCTAAATATTCTTCTTAATGATTAATAGTGAAGTGTCAATTTTCTACTAACAGGTCCAACAAAATGACATTTGAGCGTCTCTGATCACGTCTATTGTCGGTTTCTAAAAAGCTAGTTCAGAATGACAACCACTTCCTGTTGTCACTTTTACAGAAACATCCGCAATAACCTGACAATATCTGTACAGTTTAAATGAAATTTAATTACCAGACTTTAAGTTAAATAATTAATATATTACATTTATAGATTGTGGGGTGTGAATGGCTTTTCCTAATGTTTGGGTCTCCATAATTGTTCTAAACTATTGTACTTTGTACTCTGATTTATGCTTTATCTTCAGCTCAGTCAGACAAATCCCTTCTATAATTCACCTCTGTCAAAAATGGGCTTATCTATTGGGTTTTTTTTAAAAAAAATTGTCCAGCTTAGAAAGTTCTGAAACATTGAAAACCCCTTGGGTTTGAATTCATAAAAAAAAATCCAAAACCTGCAAGTATGGGTTTGTGGACATGTTGAGTATTTACACTAGAAAACACATCTCTTTGCAGGAAAAATCCAGTGTACAGTACATACTATTTTATGTGATTTTACTTTTTTTTTATACATTCAACTGAATGAGAGAAAAATGGTGCAAAAACACTGACAGAATTCACATGCTGCAGATTTGAAAAAATGCATGGATGGATACAATAACCAAGAGAAATAAAGCAAGAGTATGTATGATATTTCAGAATCTCATTCATTTTTCTGGTACTGTAAAACACACTTGAAAAGACATTGCAAATACTCAATGTGTGCATAAGCCAGGAGTTGTCCGACATAAACTCAAAAATTTTTGTTAAGCTAATCTGTGCTGTATTGTCATATAACACCCCTACATTGTTATTTTTTGTTTTCTAACTTTTGTTCCTCTTGAATGATCCCTTTATTCTCTGCAGCTCTTTGTTTACATTCAGCTCCAGAAAACATGACAACTTCCTGTGCTAAATCTCACAGTCACAGCTGGCACCGCCCGGCCTCAGTGTCCAGGCTCGCCCCAGTGTCCAGCCTTGCCCCCTGCCCTCTGCCCGCCCCCTGCACACACATTCCCTGTCAGTATATTCTGCCCCAGCACTGACCTGTTATTACTACAGCATTGCAAATAACAGCCCCACATAGGGCTCTGCACCGCACACACACATATGGCTCTGCACCGCACACACACATATGGCTCTGCACACCACACACATATATGGCTCTGCATCACACACACATCGGACTCTGCACCGCACACACACATATGGCTCTGCATCACACACACATAGGGCTCTGCACCGCACATGTCGCGGGCGGGGAGGACGCCGTCACTGCTGCGCTCTCGCTAACGCTCGGGTCCGGCGCTGCTGCGGCTGCTGCTCGGTGGCTCGAGCGGTGGGCCGGATCCGGGGACTCGAGCGGCGCTCCTCTCCCGTGAGTGAAAGGGGTGGTTGGTTTGGGGGATTTAGTCCGTGACGCCACCCACGGGTCGTGGTGAAGATGGGCACCTCGCTGCTGGTGACGGGGATCCCAGGAGCGATGGTAGGGAGCAGCTGGAATGTTGTTTTCCCCCTCCGTGGGTAGGGGTCGGTGGTCCCGGGGCTCGGTGATGTGACGGGGAGGCAGGGTTGGCGAGGCGCAGGTTTGCAGGGACAGTGCGGCGCGGTGCCGGATGGCGCGGGTGTACTCACTCAGCAAGAAAGGTACAAAGTCCTCGGTAAACCAAACGGCTGGATGGACGGGTCCCGCAGCCGGCTGCAGTGTCTCTCCCCGGACAGGTGATGGCGGCTGTCTTTTCCTGTACCTTGATATTCTCCTTCTGACTACTATGGATTCCCAACGGTAGTCCGCTCCCCGGTGTATGGGTACCGGAGGAGCCCGTTTGCCCGCAGACGCTGGCCCTTGGGTCTCTAGCCTTAGGTGGTAGCTGTATACCCTCACGGTGTGGGTGGTTGCTTTCAATCGGGACTTTTGCTGTTATGAAACCCCTGGGGTTCCAGTCACATTCGGATCTGACTATTGTCGGCGGCTCCAAGCCTGGTCGGGGTCTGATGGCCCTGCCTGTGTGTGCTGGCTTCACTTCGCTCCCCGGTCGGTACCGGCGGGCCGTCGCCCGTCCTCAGTCCTACGGTTCCGTGTTGCTCCACCACTCCTGAAGACGGCCACCACCGTCTGCCAACCTTGCTGTAAGTGCCTGGGCCACAAACCCAGACACCCAAGTGTTTACTCCTCACTCCTCAAACTCCAACTTCTTTCTGTCACTTTTCCCGCCTCCAGGCCTGTGAACTCCTCGGTGGGTGGAGCCAACTGCTTAGCTCCGCCCCACCTGGTGTGGACATCAGACACTGGAGGGAGGCAACAAGGATTTTTGTTTGGCTGTTGTCCCTGTCTAGTGGGGGTGGGGTGTTTGTATGTTATCTGTGACGACCTGGCTAGGCCAGGGCGCCACACACACACACACATAGGGCTCTGCACCGCACACACATAGGGCTCTGCACACACACACACACACACACACACACACATCGGACTCTGCACCGCACACACACGTATGGCTCTGCACACCACACACACATAGGGCTCTGCACCGCACACACACATAGGGCTCTACACCGCACACACACATAGGGCTCTGCACCGCACACACACATACACACACATAGGGTTCTGAACCGCACACACACATAGGGTTCTGTGTGACGCCCTGGACTAGCCAGGTAGTCACATACATAACAACACACACACACCCCACCGTAGGCAGTTACACCAGCCAACCAAAAACCCTTGTTGCCTCCCTCCAGGGTCTGATGTCCACACCAGGTGGGGTGGAGCCAGGCGGTTGGCCCCACCCACCGAGGAGTTCACAGGCCTGGAGGCGGGAAAAGTGTCAGATCAGTTTAGGAGGTGAAAGTGAGAGGAGTAAACACTTCAGGTGTCTGGGTAGGAGCCCAGACACTGACAGCAAGGTTGGCAGATGGTGGTGGCCATCTGCAGGAGTTGGTGGAACTCTGTGAAGCCGTAAGGACCGAGGTCGGGCGTTGGCCCGCCGGTACCGAACCGGGGAGCGGAGTGAAGCTAAGCACACAGGCAGGGCCATCGGACCCCGACCATGCTTGGAGCCGCCGTCAGTAGTCAAATCCGAATGTGACAGGAACCCCAGGGGTTTCCCAACAACCAAGTCCCGATTGAAGGCAACCGTCCACCCAGAGAGGATATACAGCCACCGCCACAGGCTAGAGATCAAAGGGCCAGCGCCTGTGGGCAAAACGGGCTCCTACGGCACCTATACGCCGGGGAGCGGACTACCGGTGGGCAACCACAGGAGTCAAGAACCTTCGAACAGGTGCAGAGAAAGACAGCCACCATCAGCCGTCCGGGGAGAGCACAACAACAACACTGCAACCGGCTGCGGGACCCGTCCATCCGGCCGTTTTGGTTTACCAGCGACTCTGTCAGTGATTGTCTGAGTGAGTACACCAGTGCCGTCCGGCACCGCGTCGCGCAGTCCCTGCACCCCAGCCATCCAGCCTCCCCGTTACACCACCGGGCCCCGGGATCACCAACCCCCTACCCACGGAGGGGACAACATCCCAGCTGCACCCTACCATCTCTCCCGGGAACCCCGTTACCAGCAGCGGTGGTGCCATCATCACCACGTCCTGTTGGTGGCGTCACGAACAATCTCCCTAAACATACCACCCCTTTTCACTCACGGGCGAGGAGCGATGCTCGAGTCCCCGGGTCCGGCCCACCGCTCGAGCCACCGAGCAGCAGCAGCAGAAGCCCCGGACCCGAGCGTGGCGAGCGAGTCCCCTCGTGAAAACTTGGCGTCACGAATAGGATTCGAAGCTGTGTGGGGAAGCGAGGTGGAGGCAGTGTTGGAGGAGCAGGTAAGCGACCCACACCCCTGTGTTCGAGAAGGACCGGCCGCTGCGGCTGAGGGGCCCGGCCTGCGGCCGCTCACCCTCCTGCCTCCCCGCCATCTGTACCGGTTGCTGTGGCCCCTCTGCTCGGTCCGCTATCCCCAACACCGGTAGCGGAATCAAACCTGTCCGCCCTAGAGGACCGACCTGGAGGTGTTGTCTGTGAATGGCCCGCATCCCTCCCACTGCCATGGAAGATCCCATGGGAGGTGCCTATCCATGACAAGAAGCCATCGGCCCCGGAAGTGACCGCACCCGAGACCATCCCGGCCCCAGCAGTCCGCCTGGCCGTGGAAGAACCGGCCGCTGCGGGCCCGAAGGCCCAACCGGTGAGGCCAGCTGTCCCTGAATCCCACGACTCGACTGAGGCTGCGCCGGGCCGCCACTGCAAACAGCAGTCCAGGCCACGTCACCGCAGAACCCCCACAAGAGAGTACCGGTTGTGGGCGCAGTCCAGCGGGGCCCGACCCGAGCGCAGGGGTATGCCAACACCCCTTACTGGGACAGGGAGCCAAGCCAGTTGGGCCGAGAAATTGCCGCTATGGAGCAGCAGAGGGCCGAAGTGATGGCGTGAGTCATCAAGGAGAAGGACGCTCTCCGCAACGCCACCTTTCGGGTGCGGGATCCGATATATGAGGGCAAAGTCAGGAAGTTTGACCCGCAAAGGGGGTTCGGTTTCATCTACGAGCCGGGCCTGGAGGCCAAAGTGTTTGTGGCCCGCCGCGTGAGGCCAGCTGTCCCTGAATCCCACGACTCGACTGAGGCTGCGCCGGGCCGCCACTGCAAACAGCAGTCCAGGCCACGTCACCGCAGAACCCCCACAAGAGAGTACCGGTTGTGGCCGGTGTGGGCGCAGTCCAGCGGGGCCCGACCCGAGCGCAGGGGTATGCCAACACCCCTTACTGGGACAGGGAGCCAAGCCAAAGTGTTTGTGGCCCGCCACGTGAGGCCAGCTGTCCCTGAATCCCACGACTCGACTGAGGCTGCGCCGGGCCGCCACTGCAAACAGCAGTCCAGGCCACGTCACCGCAGAACCCCCACAAGAGAGTACCGGTTGTGGCCGGTGTGGGCGCAGTCCAGCGGGGCCCGACCCGAGCGCAGGGGTATGCCAACACCCCTTACTGGGACAGGGAGCCAAGCCAGTTGGGCCGAGAAATTGCCGCCATGGAGCAGGAGAGGGCCGAAGTGATGGCGTGAGTCATCAAGGAGAAGGACGCTCTCCGCAACGCCACCTTTCGGGTGCGGGATCCGATGTATGAGGGCAAAGTCAGGAAGTTTGACCCGCAAAGGGGGTTCGGTTTCATCTACGAGCCGGGCCTGGAGGCCAAAGTGTTTGTGGCCCGCCGCGACGTAAACTCGCACCTCCCAACGGGCCACCCAGGTCGCGATCTGTTGCCGGGCGACCTGGTGACCTACACCCGACACTGTGGGGAGAGGGGCTGGTTCGCCCTGGACGTTAAACAAAGGGAAAGCCGCCGTGTGCAGATGCGGCCCCAGCCCCCTCCTCCACCGTGCCGTCCGGATATCGAGCTGGAGGAGGTCCTTGATGAGTGTGACCTCAAGTAGTGGCAGCGGTCCTCCGTTGCAACCAAGTTGTCCCCATTGGGACCCTCAGCACTATGAATGAATGAATAAATACGAATCAACCGAGTTATCACCCGATTGTCTACAGTGATTATCCCGGCCGTTGCCGGCAAGTTGTCCCTGGAGGGACTCTATGTGTTTTACCGCCCACATGAGAAACTGCTCATGAACATGGCCGAGAACTGGCAGGCCACCCACGAACTTGTGGGCCTGTAAATAATTTGTGGGTTGGTTTTCCGTCCTTCGGAGAGGCAGATTGGAGGAAGAGCCGGCAGCAGAGCAGGCTGGGGGCCGGCCACCACCAGGACCGGTGGCCATCCTCCGGGGGGCAGGGGTCCCCCTGGACGTGGGGTCCCCTGAAGTGACAGCCAGGTGCGAGACACCGTACCCGTTCCCGCTCGCGTAATTTGGACCTGGATTGGGGTAGAGGGGTGATGCCCGTTTCATAGGTGCAGCATCAGGGATCAGGTTATTTGGGTGGGGGAGCGGATGACCATGAACCCGTCCGTTTAATAAAAATGTTTGAAACGTTAAAAGCAATGCACCTCCCGTAAGGGAAGACTTGAAAATATGCGTATGTTGAATGTTTTAATATGTTAATTTATCTTTTTACAGTTTGAAAAATAAAACTGGTGATGGATGGGCAGCCCGTGGACAGTCTGCATTTTACCAAGTGGGGGTGTGACGCCCTGGACTAGCCAGGTAGTCACATACATAACAACACACACACCCCCCACCCTAGGCAGTTACACCAGCCAACCAAAAACCCTTGTTGCCTCCCTCCAGGGTCTGATGTCCACACCAGGTGGGGCGGAGCCAGGCGGTTGGCCCCACCCACCGAGGAGTTCACAGGCCTGGAGGCGGGAAAAGTGTCAGATCAGTTTAGGAGGTGAAAGTGAGAGGAGTAAACACTTCTGGTGTCTGGGTAGGAGCCCAGACACTGACAGCAAGGTTGGCAGACGGTGGTGGCCGTCTGCAGGAGTCGGTGGAACTCTGCGAAGCCGTAAAGACCGGGCTCGGGCGTTGGCCCGCCGGTACCGAACCAGGGAGCGGAGTGAAGCTAAGCACACAGGCAGGGCCATCGGACCCCGACCAGGCTTGGAGCTGCCGTCAATAGTAAAATCCGAATGTGACAGGAACCCCAGGGGTTTCCCAACAACCAAGTCCCGATTGAAGGCAACTGTCCACCCAGAGAGGATATACAGCCACCGCCACAGGCTAGAGATCCAAGGGTCAGCGCCTGCGGGCAAAAGGGGCTCCTACGGCACCTATACGCCGGGGAGCGGACTACCGGTGGGCAACCACAGGAGTCAAGAACATTCTAACAGGTGCAGAGAAAGACAGCCACCATCAGCCGTCCGGGGAGAGCACAACAACAACACTGCAACCGGCTGCGGGACCCGTCCATCCGGCCGTTTTGGTTTACCAGCGACTCTGTCAGTGATTGTCTGAGTGAGTACACCAGTGCCGTCCGGGACAACATCCTAGCTGCACCCTACCATCTCTCCCGAGAACCCCGTTACCAGCAGCGGTGGTGCCATCATCACCATGTCCCGTGGGTGGCATCACGAACAATCTCTCTAAACATACCACCCCTTTTCACTCACGGGCGAGGAGCGCTGCTCGAGTCCCCGGGTCCGGCCCACCGCTCGAGCCACCGAGCAGCAGCAGCAGAAGCCACGGACCCAAGCGTGGCGAGCGCGTCCCCTCCGCCCGCGACATCTGCACCGCACACACACACACGGCGCTCTGTACCGACCCATCCCACCATCGTTCTGCACCGACCCCCCTATACCTATAGGGAACACATGTAGGGAATACATACTCACCCGTCCTCGGTCCCCGCCGCTCCTGCACGTTCGCACGCTGTCTGTGCTCTGGCCATATCAGCACAGTAGTGACGTCACCGCTGTCCTGAACTGTCAGACACAGACTGCACGGGAAGTGATGAGAAGCTGCGCTCCCTCTCATCAGTGCTTTCAAATGTATCGGCATCTGTGATCTGTGATGCCGGTACATTTGAATGTGCGATCCTGAGCAGGGGGCCCGGTGCTGGCGGCGACACCACGGCAGCCGCCGCCAGGCCCTTCCCCCAGGTCACGGACCCCACAGCAGTGCAGGGGGAGGTTGTGGGCAGAGTATGGGGTGTGGGGGAATGTGTGGGAGGGTGCAGGGAAGGGGGGCGGGTACTCTACGCACTGGAGCCGCCCAGCAGGGCGGCAACATGCTGTTTCCAGATTTGCATGTCAACATGGTCCTGCCCATGTTGACATGAAATGACCGGAAGCAGCAAAATCGCGGCAGGAGCGGTCACATGACCACTCTGAGCCGGGGGAGAGGGGTTGACAGCAGGGCAGGTAAGTGCTCACTATCTACTTACCTGCCCCAATGTAGCCCAATAGGGTAATAATAAAAAAAGCAAATTAAGCCGGATAACCCCTTTAAGTGTCTTCCAAGCCTCAGCTTTTCCCAAGTCTATGTTTCTGCCTTCAGGTGCATTGAAATCAGAATAAACTTATATGGAGTACAGGTGATGGCAGTGATAGGTCATTACTAGTGATCGAGTATTGCGGGTGCTTCAGCACACAATGCTCAAGTCCCCACCTCACATGTTTTGCAGTTTTTAGGCAGCTAATCAACATGCAGGGATTGCCTGCCAAACACGGTAATGCCATAGCCATATTGGCTACTGGCATTCCTGTGACTGGCTGTCATCGGGTCTTATATGAGATCCGGGGGCGTGATGATCAGCACACTGTCCTCTGGAAGCAGTTCAGGGAGAGTTGATCTAGGAGGGAGACCTTAGATTAGAGCAAGCATATAGGTAGTGATATACACTTCACTTGCACCCTTTAGTGCCTTTCATGTGGCATTAAAGGGTGTTTTTAGCTTTGTTTAACCCAATAAATAAATAAATAATTGGAAAAAAAACCCAGCATAGGGTTCCCCCTATTTTTGATAGCCAGCCAAGATAAAGCAGATAGCTGGGGACTGGTAGTATTAGGCTGGGAAAGTTCATGGTTATTTGACCCTTCCCGGCCTAAAAATATCAGCCAACAGCCGTCCCAGAGTTGGCACATAACATTGGATGCGCCAACTCTGGCTCTTTGCCCGACTCTTCCCAATTGCCCTGGTGCGGTGAGAATTGGGGTAATATTTTTTGGGATTGATGTAAACTGTATAGTATCAGATGGCATCAAACACAGGGGTTAGTAATAGAGAGGCGTCTGTATAAAACACCCTCATTACTATCCCAGTAATTAAAAAGAAGCCAACCACACACATAGGAAAAATGTTTATTTGAATAAAGATTCCCCCACACTTTCCCTCATTCACAAATTTATTATTACAAATGTTCCCACAAAGCTCTGTCATAGTCCACTTCCCCTGAATGCAGCATCGGCGACAGTGAATAGCAGTAAAGTACAGCTATTCACAGGCACCATTTAGTAATGACAACTCTCATCAGAGCCACCGGCTCAATGCTTCGCTCAGTGAGATCCGGCGACTTTGATGAGTGTTGTTGTCCCTACCTGGCACCTGTGAATAGCCATACATTACTGCTATTCAGTCAATGGACTTAAATTCAAGAATCGTGGACTACGACAGGGGAGCTTCGTGAAAATATTTTTTCCTAATAAATTAATGAGTGGGAGTCTTTATACAAATAAATTATTTTTTCCTGTGTGTGTGTTTTTTTAGATTACTGGATTAATAAGGGGGTGTCTGATAGATGCCGCTCCATTACTAACCCCTGGGTTGATGTCAGCTGACATTACACACCTGACATCAAACTGACATCAACCCCCAAAAATATTACCCCGATTCCCACTGAACAAAGGCAATTGGGAACAGCTGGGCAAAGCACCAGAATTGGCACATCTAATATGATAAGCCACTTGTGGGGCAGTTGCCGGCTGATATTTTTAAGCTGGGAAGGGGTCAATATAGACCTTCCTAGTCTGATAATATCAGATAATATTTAGGCATATGCACTGTCGCGGCAATTGACTATGGTGATGCAGCCAGTTTTTGAAGAGTCAACTTTGTTGTGCTACCCTCCTCAAATACAGTGATGTCAATTACTATGTTTCTCGATTGTTCCTGAATCTGAATTTCTTTGGATCACGGCATGATGTCTAGCCTTTGAGGATCTTTTTTTTTCCACTTCTCTTTGTTAGGCAGGTCCTATTTAAGTGATTTCTTGATTGAAAACAGGTGTGGCAGTAATCGTGCCTGGGTGTGGCTAGGGAAATTGAAGCCATATTCGCAAAGATGTGATAAAAAACAGTTAAGATATGTTTTGGGAAGGATGGGGGGGGGATTTACAGCATGAATAATGTCAATTTCACATTGAAATCAATATGAAGAGCATGTAGCTGTGGTTTACCTAGATTTTGAAGAGGATTTGCTTCACAATCCAAATAAAAGAACTGCACAGTATGTGCACACAATTAGACACCGGCACAGCAGCCGAGTTTTCAAAGGCGAAGTCAAAGGTGGTTTAAACTCTATGCTGTGAAATATGGAGAAGCTTGGCTGGTTCTGAAGAGTGAGCTTGTCACTTCTCTTTCTGCATCAGGCTTTCCGGACCCTGAAGTGGTTAAAAGTGACATACAACAGAATGTGTGCACAGCAATGTCATTTTACACTGCTGTGCGCTACGTTCATTTTATGGGGCAATTTTTTCGGTCACAATCTGCCTGAAAAAGATAATGCGAAATAGATTGGATCAAAGCGCTGGAGTGTCCTGAAGTGGCAGCAATGAGTCTGGATTTAAATCCCATTGACACCTGTGGAGAGATCTTGAAATTGCTGTTGGGAGAAGACACCTTCACATATGAGAGACCTGGAGCAGTTTGCAAATGAAGATTCCAAATTCCAGTTGAAAGGTGTAAGAAGCTTATTGATGGCTGTAGGAAACAATTGATTGCAATTATTTCCAAGGGTGCGCAACCAATTTTTTCCCCCCCATTTTGGAGAATTTGTATGAAATTATGTCCAATTTTGTCTTATTTTCTCTTTTTTTTGTTGCTGTTCCAACAAACAAAAAGTAAACAAACATGTATATGACAAAACGTGTAATTAGAATAATTTTTTGGGAGCGCCGCTGGATGCCGACTAAGGCCACGTGCACATGTTGCGGTTTTTTTTTTTCGTTTCCGCAGCGTTTTATTTCAAATCTGTTTTATTGATGAAACTGTTGTCAACATACAAACATATCATTTGTGCAATTACAATACATAAGCATCATTTTCTCAATGCCGGGATAACATCCAGAAATTGTTACATTACTAAATTTCTTGGAATTCTTCAAATTATCTTTGTGCTATTACCATACAACCACTTGTAAATTATAGGTCAGAATTTTACTTCTTTTGACTTCCCGTATCCTAATATACTCATTCTCCTTGTATGTCTATTGTCTTATGAATTATTGATAAATCTTTTCATATAAAAAATGAAACTAGAAAAATGCAGATTAATGTTCAGAAAAGAAAGAAAGAAGAGGAAAGATATAAGCATAAAGAAGAGGAAATTAGAGAAAAGTTCCGCAGCGTTTTAAGCTGCAGCGTCATATAGTCAAAATGCATGCGTTGTGCTTCCCCAGCAAAGTCTATGAGAATCCTGCAAAATCCGTGCGCACGTTGCTTTTTTGAACACAGCGTTTTGAAAGTCAAAAATTTCACAAAATCTCTGCATTTATAAATGCAGCATGTCACTTCTTTTGAGCATTTTGGCAGCGTTCTACACCCATAGAAATCAATGAGTTGTTGAAAAACGCTACCAAAATCCTAAGCAGTGCGTTTGCACTGCAGTTTTGTTGCGATCCGCATGTTTATTTGACAAAAAAAATGCAGGTCTTTCGGTCTCTCTCTCTCTCTTGATGTCGGTCTCTCCCTCCCACCCCCTCTCTCATACTCACTGATCCCAGATCACCGGCGCGGCGCAGCATGGCGTTCACACTGTGGCGGCTTCTCCTCTTTTGAAAATGCCGGCTGCTCATTATTCCATCTCATATTCCCTGCTTCCCCCGCCCACCGGCGCTTATGATTGGTTGCAGTCAGACACGCCCCCACGCTGAGTGACAGCTGTCTCACTGCAACCAATCCCAGCCGCCGGTGGGCATGTTTATATCGTGCAGTAAAATAAATAAATAATGAAATAAAAACAAAGTGCGGTCCCCACCCAAATGATACCCAGCCAAGATAAACCCACACAGCTGTGGGCTGGTATTCTCAGGATGGGGAGCACCACATTATGGGGAGCCCTCCATCCTAAAAATATCAGCCAGCAGCTGCCCGGAATAGCCGCATCCATTAGATGTGACAGTTTCGGGACTCTACCCGGATCTTCCCGTTGCCCTGGTGCGGTGGCAATCGGGGTAATAAGTAGTTAATGGCAGCCCATAGCTGCCACTAAGTCCTAGCTTAGTGATGGCAGGCGTCACTGAGGCATCACTAAACTGTTGGAAAGTAAATAAACACAAACACCGAAAAATCCTATATTTGAAATAAAAGACAAAAATACACCCTCCCTCATCACTTTATTAACCCCTCAAAAACACCTCCAGGTCCAACGTAATCCACATAAAGTCCCACGACGCTTTCAGCTCTGCTACATCGGAAGCTGACAGCGAACGGCCTTAGAGAGGGACCGCTAGCTGTGAGCTCCACACAGCAACTGAAGTGAGTCGCGTGATCAGCTGTGTTGTCACTGAGGTTACCCGCGGCCACCGCTCTCAGGTGGAGAACTGCAGCAGTGGCCACGAGTAACCTGAGTGACGGCACCGCTGATCGCACGGCTCACTTCAGTCACTCAGGGAATTTGCGGTCACAGGTGAGTCCTTCACATGTGACCGCAAATCAGGCTGCGACACAGAGAGAGAAACGCGCCACGTTAGTGAACTCCGGTGAAGCTGTGACGTTACTGCTGCGGACTCCTGTGTCCTGGCACTGACCTCGGAGGTTAATCTGAGTTCATGACAGCACACAGAGACAGAGCCGCGGGATGACAATGAAGTCGGGTGAAGTTCATCCGAGTTCATTCTCATCGCCTGGCTCTGTCTGTGTCTGCTGTCAGCGGGCATGTAGCAGAGCTGAATTGCCGGGGGACCGCACTGACAAAAATGCATCCAAAACACATGTCAAATGCATGCAAAATGCATCCAAAATACATGCGTTTTGGATGCATTCTTTTTGTCAACACACAGCGTCAAGTCTGGCAGAGGGGGTGCTTTTTTCTACACTGGTCAGGACGCAGCGTGCGCACATGCCCTTACTCACCGCCCCGGCTGGTTTGCATGCTCCCCCGCTGCCGTCCACATATGCTCCTGCTTCCTCCCCTTCCATGCAGCTCAGGTCTCCCTGGAGTGTTCTAAGGGAACGTGCACACACCTGCCCTCCTATTAAAGGGCCGGCGTGCAATTTCCTGGAAATGCCTCTCAGCTTATGGCTGAGAGGCATTAAGTATTTAAGACACCCTCCCATTAGGGGAGGGGCCTGCGCAACGCCTTTAGTTAGTCAGTATATCAGTCTGCTAGGTAGTTGCCAGGTCCCAGGTTCCTGTCCCATTATCCCTGTCTCTATTACCTGTAGCTGTCTTCCCATACCTACATGTATATGTCCCCGCCAAGCCCACTGTATCTGCCCGTGCCTGCTTGCCTGTCTGCCTCAGTAATCTTGCCTGTACATGCCTGCATCTCTGTCCATACCTGCCCAGGGGGTCAGCTGCCACAGTCCCAGTTGCATTTGGGAGTGGTACCTGGCATCACCTCACAGTAGGTGCTTAGTTAAGCCCATCCCGCTAAAGGGTAAGCCCGGGTCCCCCCTGTGGTCCAGTGGGTCCACTAACCCCACTCGCTGCCTCTACACCAGCTGTGAGCGTTACAATATCTAATTTTCAGGAACAATTACAAGGTGTGAAAACTTTCGGCCATATATGCACACTGAGTCTTGTTGCTGTTTTTTGGACCAGAAACTCAATGTTTTGGGGGTTTGAGGAAGATTTAGATAATTTTTGCTCTAAAAACCTCAAAAACCTCAGTATAAACATAATCTAGATATTGAGATATATTCTGTTAAAAAAATTCACATGAAACAATTCTTCATATACAGTACAGACCAAATGTTTGGACACACCTTCTCATCTCTAGAACAACTGTTAAGAGGAGACTTTGTGCAGCAGGCCTTCATGGTAAAATAGCTGCTAGGAAACCACTGCTAAGGACAGACAACAAGCAGAAGAGACTTGTTTGGGCTAAAGAACACAAGGAATGGACATTAGACCAGTGGAAATCTGTGCTTTGGTCTGATGAGTCCAAATTTGAGATCTTTGGATCCAACCACCGCGTGTCTTTGTAGAAAAGGTGAACGGATGGACTCTACATGGCTGGTTCCCACCGTGAAGCATGGAGGAGGAGGTGTGATGGTGTGGGGGTGCTTTGCTGGTGACACTGTTGGGGATTTATTCAAAATTCTTCAAGCTTCAAGAGGAACCTCAAGACCCACCTCTTCCACCAAGCCTACAACCTACAATAGCCCTCAGTCCAGTAGACCACTGCGCAACCAGGTCTGTCCTCACCTATTGTACCATCACCCATGGTAGCATAGAGCCCACATATATATACATTAATCTAGTTAAAATAAATACACATGACTCCAGAGATGCATTGGCAAAAATGGCCGTGTTGTTTTATTAATGGTTACGTGAAAATGCATAACTTTAAATAGATTAAATACTTTTCCATAAATAAATACTTTCCAAAAATTACCAAAAAATTTACATATCCATATAAACATATCGAACCATAAATCCACTCAACGAAAGTTGGGTGATTTTTTCCCATCTAATGAAACAAACACGACATCGCTATAAATATAAAGGGGGAGGGCGGGTGGGTGATTCTTCTTGCTTGACAGGTGACACTGACACAGCTGACCAGAACAGCTGTAATTTATCCAACTTTCTTCCCGCTCAAAACTACCACTGACCAATCACCACCTTCAAAAACTGAGCGCGCAACAGGCTGAAGAAAAACCAGTTCAAGCCTGTTCGCGTTACCAGCTGTTATTTCAAAATTAACCCTTTGCAGTCAGAATACAATTACCGAACAACACAAATACCATATAAAAACAATTGGAATAAATAAAAATAATGCAGAACCTAGTAAAAACATAAAAAAGGGAAAAAGAGAAGATTAAAGGGGAGGCTCATGCTACCATGTAATCCCCAGGCTTATAGACTGGGGATTTTCCATTCCCTGTAGACTGTGAGCCCTCGTGGGCAGGGTCCTCTCTCCTCCTATACCAGTCTGTTTTGTACTGTTAATGATTTTTGTACGTATACCCTCTTTCACTTGTAAAGCGCCATGGAATAAATGGCGCTATAATAATAAATAATAATAAAATTGAAGGCATACTGAACCAGCATGGCATCTTGCAGCGGCATGCTATTCCATCTGGTTTGCGTTTAGTTGGACCATCATTTATTTTTCAACAGGATAATGATCCCAAACACACCTCCAGGCTGTGTAAGGGCTATTTGACCAAGAAGGAGAGTGATGGGGTGCTACTCCAGATGACCTGGTCTCCACAGTCACCAGACCTGAACCCAATCGAGATGGTTTGGGGTGAGCTGGACCGCAGAGTGAAGGCAAAAGGGCTAACAAGTGCTAAGCATCTCTGGGAACTCCTTCAAGACTGTTGGAAAACCATTTCCGGTGACTACCTCTTGAAGCTCATCAAGAGAACGCCAAGAGGGTGCAAAGCAGTAATCAAAGCAAAAGGTGGCTACTTTGAAGAACCTAGAATATAAGACATATTTTCAGTTGTTTCACAATTTTCTAAGTATTTCATTCCACATGTTTTAAGTCATAGTTTTGATGCCTTCAATGTGAATCTACAATTTTCAGAGTCCTGAAAATAAAGAAAACTCTTTGAATGGGAATGTGTGTCCAAACTTTTGGTCTGCACTGTACATGGAATAATTTTCTTATTCATTTAAATGGTAAAACATGGCTAGAGTGCACATGGTACTGTTTTATTTCCACATGGAAAAAGAAGCAACATGTGAATTCTTAAAGCACCACTCCAGCATTTTTTTACTTCATGGCTGATCTGGTGCTCCTAATCTTAGCCCCCTGCCCCCAATCTTACACTCACCTTCCGGCATCTTCATCTATTGCCACCGCTCTGCTTTGTCTTCCCCAGTTTGTGTCTGCTCCAGTGTTTCATGGAGCTGCCGGAGCTCACAACTCAATACAAGTCTATGAGTGCCTCGTTCATGCTTCATAGGTTTGTATTGAGAGCTTGTGATGTAACTTCTGACTTCTAGCCAGTCAGAAGTTACTAGTACAAGATGGCAGCAAAAAGGTGGAGCCTCAGGAGGTTGAGTATAAGGGTAAGGACACACGGCGAGTAAAACGGAGCGCATGGAATGCGAATCAGACCAATGTTACTCTATGGGGATTTTTTTTCTCAGCCATAATTGGACCGAGAAAACATTTGTAACTTGCTGCAGGTGGAATCCGATTTGTTTTCACTAGCACTCATACAAGTCTATGGGTCTGAGAGAAAAATCGCACTGCACTCACATTACATGGAAGCGCAGTATGATAATCTCATCAGCTGATAATGGAGGAGATAGGGAGATTAGTCCTGCCCCTTCCTCCGCAGCTGTGCTCCGATCGCAAGATCGCATCAGTGTCATGAAACTCGGCTCACACTCACAGCAGAGCAGGAGTCGGGGGTCATTAGCATAACACATCTGATGCTCTTGCATTGGATGCTAAATCCCCATGTGTCCTTAGCCTAAGCGGGCTTTACACACAGCTATATCGCTAGCGATGTCGTTGGTGAATGCACCTGCCCCCGTCCGTTTTGCGTCACGGGCAAATCGCTGCCCATGGCGCACAACATCGCTTACACCCGCCACACGTACTTACCTACCTAACGGTGTAGCTGTGGCCGACAAACTGCCTCCTTTCTAAGGGAGCGGTTCGTTCAGCGTCATAGCGGCGCCACTAAGCGGCCGCCCAATAGAAGCGATGGGGCGGAGATGAGCGGCTGGAACATTCCGCCCACCTCCTTCCTTCCTCATTGCGGGCGGCCGCAGGTACGATGTTGTACGACGAACAACCTGCGTCCTGCAACAGCAACGATAATCGGGATTAGAACGACGTGTCAACGATCAACGATATGGTGAGTATTTTTAGTCGTTAACGGTCATTCGTGCGTTTCACACGCAACAAGGTCGCTAACGATGCCGGATGTGCGTCACGAATTCCGTGACCCCCAACGACATCTCGTTAGCGATGTTGTTGCGTGTAAAGCCCCCTTAAGACTTGGGTCAGGGGAGTTAGATTTAAAGCACCACTGCAAAGCTGAAAAAAACCCAAAATGCCGCAGTGGTGCTTTAATGTGTTTCTTCTTAAAAAATGCCCTAAAAAGTTATGTTCCCAAAGAGATTTTTTTATGTCGATTTTGAAAAGAATCTTTTTCAAAATCCTCATCAAAAATGCTTCATATTTCACGTAAATTACTCTGTGTGAACATACCCTTAAACGGAACCTGTCACATGTAACAACAATGTTAACCTGCAGATATGGGGTTAATCTGCGGGTTAATAGAGCTTGGAACCTGCCTGTGCCTGGTGCCTGCACATTGAACCCCGCTGTCAGGTGGAAATTAACTTTAATCCTTCCAGAAGGAAATAGAGTGAAATGTGCATCCCCCCCAAAAAAAAATGCAACATGTCAGGAATGTATCTAAAATATCTAAAGTTGTCAAAGATGAATCAAAGAAGACAAAAAATAAGACGATTTAGGAAATGGTGCAAAACTTCAAAAATTTGGAGAAGCATCTATAATGATTTGGAGCCCCTCTGTGTCCTGGTTTCATGTATAGGTTCCGATTTATCAGGTAGATTTTGCCAATTTGCTAAAAATTTTTGAAATTTGTCGTGCTTTTTTTTTTCCTGTTGGTTTCTTTTAAAGAACATGAAACAGAAAATAAAAGCATCTTAGAAACGTAAGAAAATAAATAAATAAAAACTATTAATTAAATTATTAATTATTATTATTAATTATTAATTAATTAAATGCAAAAATAATTCATAGTGTTTTTTTGCCACATTGGGTGGAAAAATTGTGGATTTGCCCCTATATGACGGGTGATAGACAGGCGGTACGGATTATCTCCTATGTGATGGGTGATGACAGGCGGTGCGGATTTTCCCCTATATGATGGGTGATAGAAAGGCGGTGCAGATTATCTCCTATGTGATGGGTGATGACAGGCGGTGCGGATTTTCTTCTACATGATGGGTGATAGACAGGCGGTGCGGATTTTCTCCTATGTGATGGGTGATGACAGGCGGTGCGGATGTTTTCCTACATGATGGGTGATGACAGGCGGTGCGGATTTTCTCCTACATGATGGGTGATAGACAGGCGGTGCGGATTTTCTCCTATGTGATGGGTGATGACAGGCGGTGCAGATGTTTTCCTACATGATGGGTGATAGACAGGCGGTGCAGATTTTCTTCTACATGATGGGTGATAGACAGGCGGTGCAGATTATCTCCTAATCTCCTACATGATGGGTGATAGACAGGTGGTGTGGATTATCTCCTCCATGATGGGTGTTAGACAGGCGGTGCGGATTTTCTCCTACATGATGGGTGATAGACAGGTGGTGCGGATTTTCTCCTACATGATGGGTGTTAGACAGGCGGTGCGGAATTTCTCCTGCATGATGGGTGATAATAGGCGGTGCGGATTATCTCCTACTTGATGGGTGATAGACAGGCGGTGCGGATTTTCTCCTACATGATGGGTGATAATAGGCGGTGCGGATTATCTCCTACTTGATGGGTGATAGACAGGCGGTGCGGATTATCTCCTACATGATGGGTGATAGACAGGCGGTGAGGATTATTTCCTACATGATGGGTGATAAACAGGCGGTGCAGATTTTCTCCTACATGATTGGTGATAAACAGGCGGTGCGGATGTTCTCCTACATGATGGGTGATAGACAGGCGGTGCAGATTATCTCCTACATGATGGATGATAAACAGGCGGTGTGGATTTTCTCCTACATGATGGGTGATAGACAGGCGGTGCGGATTATCACTTACATGATGGATGATAAACAGGCGGTGCGGATTTTCTCCTACATGATGGGTGATAGACAGGCGGTGCAGATTATCTCCTATATGATGGATGATAAACAGGCGGTGTGGATTTTCTCCTACATGATGGGTGATAAAAGGCGGTGCGGATGTTCTCCTGCATGATGGGTGATAGACAGGCGGTGCGGATGTTCTCCTACATGATGGGTGATAAACAGGCGGTGCGGATGTTCTCCTACATGATGGATGATAGACAGGCGGTGCAGATTATCTCCTACATGATGGATGATAAACAGGCGGTGCGGATGTTCTCCTACATGATGGGTGATAGACAGGCGGTGCGGATTATCACTTACATGATGGATAATAAACAGGCGGTGCGGATTTTCTCCTACATGATGGGTGATAGACAGGCGGTGCAGATTATCTCCTACATGATGGATGATAAACAGGTGGTGTGGATTATCTCCTACATGATGGATGATAAACAGGCGGTGTGGATTTTCTCCTACATGATGGGTGATAAAAGGCGGTGCGGATGTTCTCCTGCATGATGGGTGATAGACAGGCGGTGCGGATTATCACTTACATGATGAATGATAAACAGGCGATGCGGATTATCTCCTACATGATGGGTGATAGACAGGCGGTGCGGATTATCACTTACATGATGGATGATAAACAGGCGGGGCGGATTATCTCCTACATGATGGATGATAAACAGGCGGTGCAGATTCTCTCCTACATGATGGGTGATAGACAGGTGATGCGGATTTTCTCCTACATGATGGGTGATAGACAGGCGGTGCAGATTATCTCCTACTTGATGGATGATAAACAGGCGGTGCAGATTTTCTCCTACATGATGGGTGATAAACAGGTGGTGCAGATAATCTCCTACATGATGGGTGATAGACAAGCGGTGCGGATATTCTCCTACATGATGGGTGATAGACAGGCGGTGCGGATTTTCCCCTACATGATGGGTGACAGACAGGCGGTGCAGATTATCTCCTACATGATGGGTGATAGACAGGCGGTGTGGATTTTCTCCTACATGATGAGTGATAACAGGCGGTGCGGATTTTCTCCTATGTGATGGGTGATAGACAGGCGGTGCAGATGTTTTCCTACATGATGGGTGATAGACAGGCGGTGCGGATGTTTTCCTACATGATGGGTGATAAACAGGCGGTGCAGATTTTCTCCTACATGATGGGTGACAGACAGGCGGTGTGGATTTTCTCCTACATGATGGGTGACAGACAGGCGGTGCAGATTATCTCCTACATGATGGGTGATAGACAGGCGGTGCAGATTATCTCCTACATGATGGGTGATAGACAGGCGATGTGGATTTTCTCCTACATGATGAGTGATAACAGGTGGTGTGGATTATCACCTACATGATGAGTGATAACAGGCAGTGCGGATTTTCTCCTACATGATGGGTGATAGACAGGCGGTGTGGATTTTCTCCTCCATGATGGGTGATAGACAGGCGGTGCAGATTTTCTCCTACATGATGGGTGATAGACAGGCGGTGCGGATTATCTCCTACATGATGGGTGATAGACAGGCGGTGCGGATTATCTCCTACATGATGGGTGATAGACAGGCGGTGCGGATTATCTCCTCCATGATGGGTGATAGACAGGCGGTGCGGATTATCTCCTACATGATGGGTGATAGACAGGTGGTGTGGATTTTCTCCTACATGATGGGTGTTAGCCAGGCGGTGCAGATTATCTCCTACATGATGGGTGACAGACAGGCGGTGTGGATTTTCTCCTACATGATGGGTGATAACAGGTGGTGCAGATTATCTCCTACATGATGGGTGATAGACAGGCGGTGCAGATTATCTCCTACATGATGGGTGATAGACAGGCGATGTGGATTATCACCTACATGATGAGTGATAACAGGCAGTGCGGATTTTCTCCTACATGATGGGTGATAGACAGGCGGTGTGGATTTTCTCCTCCATGATGGGTGATAGACAGGCGGTGCATATTATCTCCTACATGATGGGTGATAGACAGGCGGTGCATATTATCTCCTACATGATGGGTGATAGACAGGCGGTGTGGATTTTCTCCTCCATGATGGGTGATAGACAGGCGGTGCGGATGTTCTCCTACATGATGGGTGATAACAGGCGGTGCATATTATCTCCTACATGATGGGTGATAGACAGGCGGTGCAGATTTTCTCCTACATGATGGGTGATAGACAGGCGGTGCGGATTATCTCCTACATGATGGGTGATAGACAGGCGGTGCGGATTATCTCCTACATGATGGGTGATAGACAGGCGGTGCGGATTATCTCCTCCATGATGGGTGATAGACAGGCGGTGTGGATTATCTCCTACATGATGGGTGATAGCCAGGCGGTGCAGATTATCTCCTACATGATAGGTGATAGACAGGCGGTGCAGATTCTCTCCATGATGGGTGATAGACAGGCGGTACAAATTATCACGTACATGATGGGTGATAGACAGGCGGTGCAGATTTTCTCCTACATGATGGGTGATAGACAGGCGGTGACAATTATCTCCTACATGATGGGTGATAGACAGGCGGTGCGGATGTTCTCCTACATGATGAGTGATAAACAGGCGGTGTGGATTTTCTCCTACATGATGAATGATAAACAGGAGATGCGGATTATCTCCTACATGATGGGTGATAGACAGGCGGTGCGGATTATCACTTACATGATGGATGATAAACAGGCGGTGCTGATTTTCTCCTACATGATGGGTGACAGACAGGCGGGGCGGATTATCTCCTACATGATGGATGATAAACAGGCGGTGCAGATTCTCTCCTACATGATGGGTGATAGACAGGCGGTGCGGATTTTCTCCTACATGATGGGTGATAAACAGGCGGTGCAGATTTTCTCCTACATGATGGGTGATAGACAGGCGATGTGGATTATCACCTACATGATGAGTGATAACAGGCAGTGCGGATTTTCTCCTACATGATGGGTGATAGACAGGCGGTGTGGATTTTCTCCTCCATGATGGGTGATAGACAGGCGGTGCATATTATCTCCTACATGATGGGTGATAGACAGGCGGTGCATATTATCTCCTACATGATGGGTGATAGACAGGCGGTGTGGATTTTCTCCTCCATGATGGGTGATAGACAGGCGGTGCGGATGTTCTCCTACATGATGGTTGATAACAGGCGGTGCATATTATCTCCTACATGATGGGTGATAGACAGGCGGTGCAGATTTTCTCCTACATGATGGGTGATAGACAGGCGGTGCGGATTATCTCCTAAATGATGGGTGATAGACAGGCGGTGCGGATTATCTCCTACATGATGGGTGATAGACAGGCGGTGCGGATTATCTCCTCCATGATGGGTGATAGACAGGCGGTGTGGATTATCTCCTACATGATGGGTGATAGCCAGGCGGTGCAGATTATCTCCTACATGATGGGTGATAGACAGGCGGTGCGGATTATCTCCTACATGATGGGTGATAGACAGGCGGTGCGGATTATCTCCTCCATGATGGGTGATAGACAGGCGGTGCGGATTATCTCCTACATGATGGGTGATAGACAGGTGGTGTGGATTTTCTCCTACATGATGGGTGTTAGCCAGGCGGTGCAGATTATCTCCTACATGATGGGTGACAGACAGGCGGTGTGGATTTTCTCCTACATGATGGGTGATAACAGGTGGTGCAGATTATCTCCTACATGATGGGTGATAGACAGGCGGTGCAGATTATCTCCTACATGATGGGTGATAGACAGGCGATGTGGATTATCACCTACATGATGAGTGATAACAGGCAGTGCGGATTTTCTCCTACATGATGGGTGATAGACAGGCGGTGTGGATTTTCTCCTCCATGATGGGTGATAGACAGGCGGTGCATATTATCTCCTACATGATGGGTGATAGACAGGCGGTGCATATTATCTCCTACATGATGGGTGATAGACAGGCGGTGTGGATTTTCTCCTCCATGATGGGTGATAGACAGGCGGTGCGGATGTTCTCCTACATGATGGGTGATAACAGGCGGTGCATATTATCTCCTACATGATGGGTGATAGACAGGCGGTGCAGATTTTCTCCTACATGATGGGTGATAGACAGGCGGTGCGGATTATCTCCTACATGATGGGTGATAGACAGGCGGTGCGGATTATCTCCTACATGATGGGTGATAGACAGGCGGTGCGGATTATCTCCTCCATGATGGGTGATAGACAGGCGGTGTGGATTATCTCCTACATGATGGGTGATAGCCAGGCGGTGCAGATTATCTCCTACATGATAGGTGATAGACAGGCGGTGCAGATTCTCTCCATGATGGGTGATAGACAGGCGGTACAAATTATCACGTACATGATGGGTGATAGACAGGCGGTGCAGATTTTCTCCTACATGATGGGTGATAGACAGGCGGTGACAATTATCTCCTACATGATGGGTGATAGACAGGCGGTGCGGATGTTCTCCTACATGATGAGTGATAAACAGGCGGTGTGGATTTTCTCCTACATGATGAATGATAAACAGGAGATGCGGATTATCTCCTACATGATGGGTGATAGACAGGCGGTGCGGATTATCACTTACATGATGGATGATAAACAGGCGGTGCTGATTTTCTCCTACATGATGGGTGACAGACAGGCGGGGCGGATTATCTCCTACATGATGGATGATAAACAGGCGGTGCAGATTCTCTCCTACATGATGGGTGATAGACAGGCGGTGCGGATTTTCTCCTACATGATGGGTGATAAACAGGCGGTGCAGATTTTCTCCTACATGATGGGTGATAGACAGGCGATGTGGATTATCACCTACATGATGAGTGATAACAGGCAGTGCGGATTTTCTCCTACATGATGGGTGATAGACAGGCGGTGTGGATTTTCTCCTCCATGATGGGTGATAGACAGGCGGTGCATATTATCTCCTACATGATGGGTGATAGACAGGCGGTGCATATTATCTCCTACATGATGGGTGATAGACAGGCGGTGTGGATTTTCTCCTCCATGATGGGTGATAGACAGGCGGTGCGGATGTTCTCCTACATGATGGGTGATAACAGGCGGTGCATATTATCTCCTACATGATGGGTGATAGACAGGCGGTGCAGATTTTCTCCTACATGATGGGTGATAGACAGGCGGTGCGGATTATCTCCTACATGATGGGTGATAGACAGGCGGTGCGGATTATCTCCTACATGATGGGTGATAGACAGGCGGTGCGGATTATCTCCTCCATGATGGGTGATAGACAGGCGGTGTGGATTATCTCCTACATGATGGGTGATAGCCAGGCGGTGCAGATTATCTCCTACATGATAGGTGATAGACAGGCGGTGCAGATTCTCTCCATGATGGGTGATAGACAGGCGGTACAAATTATCACGTACATGATGGGTGATAGACAGGCGGTGCAGATTTTCTCCTACATGATGGGTGATAGACAGGCGGTGTGGATTTTCTCCTACATGATGAATGATAAACAGGAGATGCGGATTATCTCCTACATGATGGGTGATAGACAGGCGGTGCGGATTTTCTCCTACATGATGGGTGATAGACAGGCGGTGCGGATTATCTCCTACATGATGGGTGATAGACAGGCGGTGCGGATTATCTCCTACATGATGGGTGATAGACAGGCGGTGCGGATTATCTCCTCCATGATGGGTGATAGACAGGCGGTGTGGATTATCTCCTACATGATGGGTGATAGCCAGGCGGTGCAGATTATCTCCTACATGATAGGTGATAGACAGGCGGTGCAGATTCTCTCCATGATGGGTGATAGACAGGCGGTACAAATTATCACGTACATGATGGGTGATAGACAGGCGGTGCGGATGTTCTCCTACATGATGAGTGATAAACAGGCGGTGTGGATTTTCTCCTACATGATGAATGATAAACAGGAGATGCGGATTATCTCCTACATGATGGGTGATAGACAGTCGGTGCGGATTATCACTTACATGATGGATGATAAACAGGCGGTGCTGATTTTCTCCTACATGATGGGTGACAGACAGGCGGGGCGGATTATCTCCTACATGATGGATGATAAACAGGCGGTGCAGATTCTCTCCTACATGATGGGTGATAGACAGGCGGTGCGGATTTTCTCCTACATGATGGGTGATAAACAGGCGGTGCAGATTTTCTCCTACATGATGGGTGATAGACAGGCGATGTGGATTATCACCTACATGATGAGTGATAACAGGCAGTGCGGATTTTCTCCTACATGATGGGTGATAGACAGGCGGTGTGGATTTTCTCCTCCATGATGGGTGATAGACAGGCGGTGCATATTATCTCCTACATGATGGGTGATAGACAGGCGGTGCATATTATCTCCTACATGATGGGTGATAGACAGGCGGTGTGGATTTTCTCCTCCATGATGGGTGATAGACAGGCGGTGCGGATGTTCTCCTACATGATGGGTGATAACAGGCGGTGCATATTATCTCCTACATGATGGGTGATAGACAGGCGGTGCAGATTTTCTCCTACATGATGGGTGATAGACAGGCGGTGCGGATTATCTCCTACATGATGGGTGATAGACAGGCGGTGCGGATTATCTCCTACATGATGGGTGATAGACAGGCGGTGCGGATTATCTCCTCCATGATGGGTGATAGACAGGCGGTGTGGATTATCTCCTACATGATGGGTGATAGCCAGGCGGTGCAGATTATCTCCTACATGATAGGTGATAGACAGGCGGTGCAGATTCTCTCCATGATGGGTGATAGACAGGCGGTACAAATTATCACGTACATGATGGGTGATAGACAGGCGGTGCAGATTTTCTCCTACATGATGGGTGATAGACAGGCGGTGTGGATTTTCTCCTACATGATGAATGATAAACAGGAGATGCGGATTATCTCCTACATGATGGGTGATAGACAGGCGGTGCGGATTATCACTTACATGATGGATGATAAACAGGCGGTGCTGATTTTCTCCTACATGATGGGTGACAGACAGGCGGGGCGGATTATCTCCTACATGATGGATGATAAACAGGCGGTGCAGATTCTCTCCTAGATGATGGGTGATAGACAGGCGGTGCGGATTTTCTCCTACATGATGGGTGATAAACAGGCGGTGCAGATTTTCTCCTACATGATGGGTGATAAACAGGCGGTGCGGATGTTCTCCTACATGATGGGTGATAGACAAGTGGTGCGGATTTTCTCCTACATGATGGGTGATAAACAAGCGGTGCGGATATTCTCCTACATGATGGGTGATAACAGGCGGTGCAGATTATCTCCTACATGATGGGTGATAGACAGGCGGTGCAGATTATCTCCTACATGATGGGTGATAGACAGGCGGTGCGGATTATCTCCTACATGATGGGTGATAGACAGGCGGTGCGGATTTTCTCCTACATGATGGGTGTTAGCCAGGCGGTGCAGATTATCTCCTACATGATGGGTGACAGACAGGCGGTGTGGATTTTCTCCTACATGATGGGTGATAACAGGCGGTGCAGATTATCTCCTACATGATGGGTGATAGACAGGCGATGTGGATTATCACCTACATGATGAGTGATAACAGGCGGTGCGGATTTTCTCCTATGTGATGGGTGATAGACAGGCGGTGCGGATGTTTTCCTACATGATGGGTGATAGACAGGCGGTGCGGATGTTTTCCTACATGATGGGTGATAAACAGGCGGTGCAGATTATCTCCTACATGATGGGTGATAGAGAGGCGGTGCAGATTATCTCCTACATGATGGGTGACAGACAGGCGATGTGGATTTTCTCCTCCATGATGGGTGATAGACAGGCAGTGCAGATTTTCTCCTACATGATGGGTGATAGACAGGCGGTGCGGATTATCTCCTACATGATGGGTGATAGACAGGCGGTGCGGATTATCTCCTCCACGATGGGTGATAGACAGGCGGTGTGGATTATCTCCAACATGATGGGTAATAGACAGGCGGTGCGGATTATCTCCAACATGATGGGTGATAGACAGGCAGTGCAGATTATCTCCTACATGATGGGTAATAGACAGGCGGTGCGGATTATCTCCTAAATGATGGGTGATAGACAGGCGGTGTGGATGTTCTCCTACATGATGGGTGATAGACAGGCGGTGCAGATTCTCTCCATGATGGGTGATAGACAGGCGGTGACAATTATCTCCTACATGATGGGTGATAGACAGGCGGTGCGGATGTTCTCCTACATGATGAGTGATAGACAGGCGGTGACAATTATCTCCTACATGATGGGTGATAGACAGGCGGTGTGGATTTTCTCCTATATGATGGATGATAGACAGGCGGTGTGGATTTTCTTCTACATGATGGGTGACAGACAGGCGGTGTGGATTATCTCCTACATGATGGGTGACAGACAGGCGGTGTGGATTATCTCCTACATGATGGGTGATAGACAGGCGGTGCGGATTTTCTCCTATATGATGGATGATAGACAGGCGGTGCGGATTTTCTCCTATATGATGGATGATAGACAGGCGGTGCGGATTTTCTCCTATATGATGGATGATAGACAGGCAGTGCGGATTTTCTCCTATATGATGGATGATAGACAGGCGGTGCAGATGTTCTTCTACATGATGGGTGATAGGTGGTGCGGATTGTCTCCGCTATGGTACCAGTCAGGTAGATGATAGGCGGCGTGGATTTTTTTTCTACATGGGAGATGATAGGCGGTGCGGATTTTACAATCTGCAGCATCTCAATTTCTGTTATGGATTTTTAGCGCAGATTTCACCCCGTTTTCAGTTGTATAAAGCAGATTTTAATAAAAGTAGCCAAAAAGTGTAACAAATGATAAGCGGAAGCCTCAGTAATGGCCCTGAGGTTGCAATGTTCCCATTTCCATGCACATTTTATAATAATCGGTTGCTGATTGTTGCAATTTTCATTGGCAGTGGATTGATAGCCCATGGGATACGATACATGGGGATAAGCAGCCAGATAAAGCTGCCCGGTGTCACCTCCATAAAGATGCCACGGTCAGGTGACGTGTTGCAATAATCAATGAGTCCACTGCAGCCATGAGCACAGCTGCTTCTCCGCCGCCCCCTCCCGTGACTGGCCCGGCTCATCCCTGGACCTGCCCGGCAGCTGCCACGTCTCAGTGGTGACGTCAGCCCAATCAAGCAGATCCGCTAGGGGGAGCCGGCGCTTCCTCCAGGAACCAGGACAAGGAGCGGGGAGGGGCCGGCCAACTGCTGAGGGGCGGGGGGAGGCATTGTTTTACGCATGCGTGAGTTACCCCATTGACTCCTGGGAAATGCAGTTTAATCTCCGCCCATCGCCTTTGCTAATGACTAGTGTTTGCGGCCACAGCGGGACTACATTTCCCAGAAGGCAGCGCGGGGCCGGCCTTCAGTCAGCAGTACGAAGCCTTCCTGAGTTGGAGGATTCACTATTTCCTGGTTTCGGCTGGCAGCCATTTTGGGGTTACAGAGAGCTCGGGCTTGCGGTGGCTCTGTTGGTTTATTTTGGGGGGCTATTCCCGGGCCGTTGGGGGGAGTGCAGCGCTCGTGAATAGTTGGTTTTCTTTTTTTTTTTACATTGTCGCTTTTGGTTTCTTTTTAGTTTTTAAATCTTCGCTCTCGGAGCCGGTTTTGCTTGGCAGGCGTCGGGTCTCCGGTGTTTTGTGTGTGTGTGTGTTTTCTGCAGAAGCGGCGGGGAGCTCAGTGACATGTCCAGCATGAATCCCGAGTAGTGAGTATCCGCCATGTCCTGTGTGTGGGGTGAGGGGCACCATGGGCCGAGGGCACCGCCGGGCACACCACCGCCCACCCGGACACAGCCGCCCTGTCACGGCAACCAGCGCTGCGGCCTGTGCCTGCCGGTGTGAGCAGGCCTCTGCCATCACTGCATGTGTCACCTGTGTGCCCGGATGTAGCAGAGCTGAGCGTGTGCAGGCCTCAGACACCCTGCACTGCTCCTACCTGCAGTCCCATGTAACTCCATATATATTCCTCCCTGTATCGGCCCCATAACCCCTTGTCTTCTATTATAGGTAATGTGCAGTCCTATGTAAACTCCCCACTGTACGACTGACTCAGCTCTGCTACATACAACTATATTCTAACCCCTTGTTTTCTCTTATAGGTAATGTCTTCGTTTTATTTGCAGTCCTATGTAAATTGCACGCTACACAGCTGGCTCTGCTACATACAACCATCCCATAACCTGCCCCTGTAGCTTTCTCTTTGTCTTCTAGGTAATGCATTAGATTCACACACTATGCGCTGTGAATTGTGCTACATGGGTGACACAGCTCTGCTACATACAAGCTTGCGGCACCTTGTAGTTTACATTAGGATCTGTCACTAAACCTGAGGCGGGCTGGTAATGCAGCTGATGGGGGTGGTAGTGAGCTCGGCCGAGGCCTCATTTAGACGTCCATTTTTTTTTTTTCTAACACATGTAAAGAATTGACGGTTTCTTACCAATTTTTCTGTTTCACCACCAGTTTCATCTTGATCTGGCCTGCACTTAGATGGCTTATTCGTGGTTTGCCATTTTATATTTTTTTTATTCCCCCCCCCCCCTTCCGACCCTTCAAGCCCCCCATATACATTAGGTTAATATGGCCTAAATGCTCCGATATGGACAGGTTCGGCCTTATGTATATGGGGAGCGGCAGCCAATGGTCGGGGCGGTGTCTTACGTATTGATCGCATTGTGCCCCCTGAGATGAGGTGCCGGTCGACACGTCAGACCACTGAGTCTGGCCGAGCAAGCGCTCGTATACGTGGGTAGAAGCGGCCGAGATGGCTGTGGACAGAACGATTGCACAAAACATTGTGCGGTCGGTCTTGGACATTTTGGCAAGTTTTATTTGGGTCGAGAATGGCAATATACATTTTTTTTTTTTTTTGCAGCCACTTGGTCTATGACCCTTTCCCATCCAAGAAACCCAGGGGTGGAGCATGTGTGTGACACGTAACGAGGTGACACAAAAGAAAGTTTAGTGTATGGTTGGTATGCACACCTATGGGGGGTAATATTTTGGGGTCGAGGGTGAGAAAGCAGAAAGTGGCATCCGATCAGATAGTGTCCTTCAGGTCTGGGATTGTGGGATTCACGAGAGAGAAATCCTGACACCGTAGCCTCTCCCCTGACTGAAATGGCTGATAACAGCGGACAATCTCCTGCTATCCACCTCGCAGCAAATGCAAGTTTTTGTTTCATATCCATAGATGAAAACCTCACAGCAGCCATTGATTGCAGCTATAAATTGGTTTCCTGGCTCTGTTTTTACTCTTCTGGCCACAATTATTCAGTTCTAAGGGGTTTCTCAGGTCACAAAATATTGCGGCGCTCTCCTTAATATATATTTGGAGCTGTTCTGTAGGACCCGGCAGTGACCACTACACACAGTGGCGCATTGTAGCTCTGGTCAAAGTGTTTACATCTCGTCGGAGGTTATTATTGGGGGTGTTGGACCCCATCGATCTGGTATTGATCTATCCTTAGCATAGGTTATATTTTTTTTCATTTATATAGTGCTGTTCTACAGCGCTTTACATACAATGGCAACACTGTCTCATTGGGGCTCACAATCTAGGTTCCATGTGAGTATGTTTTTTGGAGTGTGGGAGGAAACCCACGCAAACACAGGGAGAACATACAAACTCCTTGCAGATGTCATCCTTGGTGGGAATTGAACCCAGGACCTCAGCACTGCAAGACTGCACTGCTAACCGCTGAGCCACCGGGCTGCCCTAGGTTGCACTGCTAACCGCTGAGCCACCGGGCTGCCCTAGGTTGCACTGCTAACCGCTGAGCCACCGGGCTGCCCTAGGTTGCACTGCTAACCGCTGAGCCACCGGGCTGCCCTAGGTTGCACTGCTAACCGCTGAGCCACCGGGCTGCCCTAGGTTGCACTGCTAACCGCTGAGCCACCGGGCTGCCCTAGGTTGCACTGCTAACCGCTGAGCCACCGGGCTGCCCTAGGTTGCACTGCTAACCGCTGAGCCACCGGGCTGCCCTAGGTTGCACTGCTAACCGCTGAGCCACCGGGCTGCCCTAGGTTGCACTGCTAACCGCTGAGCCACCGGGCTGCCCTAGGTTGCACTGCTAACCGCTGAGCCACCGGGCTGCCCTAGGTTGCACTGCTAACCGCTGAGCCACCGGGCTGCCCTAGGTTGCACTGCTAACCGCTGAGCCACCGGGCTGCCCTAGGTTGCACTGCTAACCGCTGAGCCACCGGGCTGCCCTAGGTTGCACTGCTAACCGCTGAGCCACCGGGCTGCCCTAGGTTGCACTGCTAACCGCTGAGCCACCGGGCTGCCCTAGGTTGCACTGCTAACCGCTGAGCCACCGGGCTGCCCTAGGTTGCACTGCTAACCGCTGAGCCACCGGGCTGCCCTAGGTTGCACTGCTAACCGCTGAGCCACCGGGCTGCCCTAGGTTGCACTGCTAACCGCTGAGCCACCGGGCTGCCCTAGGTTGCACTGCTAACCGCTGAGCCACCGGGCTGCCCTAGGTTGCACTGCTAACCGCTGAGCCACCGGGCTGCCCTAGGTTGCACTGCTAACCGCTGAGCCACCGGGCTGCCCTAGGTTGCACTGCTAACCGCTGAGCCACCGGGCTGCCCTAGGTTGCACTGCTAACCGCTGAGCCACCGGGCTGCCCTAGGTTGCACTGCTAACCGCTGAGCCACCGGGCTGCCCTAGGTTGCACTGCTAACCGCTGAGCCACCGGGCTGCCCTAGGTTGCACTGCTAACCGCTGAGCCACCGGGCTGCCCTAGGTTGCACTGCTAACCGCTGAGCCACCGGGCTGCCCTAGGTTGCACTGCTAACCGCTGAGCCACCGGGCTGCCCTAGGTTGCACTGCTAACCGCTGAGCCACCGGGCTGCCCTAGGTTGCACTGCTAACCGCTGAGCCACCGGGCTGCCCTAGGTTGCACTGCTAACCGCTGAGCCACCGGGCTGCCCTAGGTTGCACTGCTAACCGCTGAGCCACCGGGCTGCCCTAGGTTGCACTGCTAACCGCTGAGCCACCGGGCTGCCCTAGGTTGCACTGCTAACCGCTGAGCCACCGGGCTGCCCTAGGTTGCACTGCTAACCGCTGAGCCACCGGGCTGCCCTAGGTTGCACTGCTAACCGCTGAGCCACCGGGCTGCCCTAGGTTGCACTGCTAACCGCTGAGCCACCGGGCTGCCCTAGGTTGCACTGCTAACCGCTGAGCCACCGGGCTGCCCTAGGTTGCACTGCTAACCGCTGAGCCACCGGGCTGCCCTAGGTTGCACTGCTAACCGCTGAGCCACCGGGCTGCCCTAGGTTGCACTGCTAACCGCTGAGCCACCGGGCTGCCCTAGGTTGCACTGCTAACCGCTGAGCCACCGGGCTGCCCTAGGTTGCACTGCTAACCGCTGAGCCACCGGGCTGCCCTAGGTTGCACTGCTAACCGCTGAGCCACCGGGCTGCCCTAGTTTGTCAGTATCATGTGACCAGACAATCCCTTTAATTGCTGTCTTTACTCTGGTGGTGATGATGGCAGCGTTGGGCCACATTCTGGTTGAAGGGGTTGTGTGGTCAGTGTTACAGCTCTTCAAGTCAAAAAAATGCCTGTGTTCTCCCCATCATGGGATAATTCCTAGCCCCCGCCTTGATTCTGGCATCTAGATCTGAAAAATAGTGAAATAAGCTTGTGATCCAGGCTGCAGTGTTTCGGTCCTTACTATGTAACGGTTATTGCCCGTATGACCCGTCTACAGCGTGGACTGAGCTGTCACTGTGGACTCTGCCCTAATGGGGAATAGGGAAACGGAAACCTGTTTGTCTGCCGGCCTGCATCATGTGAATCACACAGGAAGTGGTAGCTCTGTACCGGAGCGCAGGATGGGGAGATAGATATAGACACACTGGATACAGGGGTCGCAGCCGGCACAAGGGTGGCAGAAGACCCCCTGTGACTGGAGCAGCGAGTCAGATGTGTGTCACATGATTCTTGCAAAACACTTATTACATGTACTGCAGATTTTGCAATCTTCTGCCAAGAGCTGCTGTTAACACTTCCTGCCCAGATCAAGTGATTGTTAATTCAGGATGACTATGGCTTACGTTGTTACTTTTTTTTTCCTTTTTCTTTTTTCCACCACATCTTTTCCCGCATTCCTTCGACGTGAACCACCAGCACTTTGTACCACTCAGCAGATTTAGTTTCTGTAGTACAAGGGTTAGTTCAGTCCACTTTTAGCATTTTTTTTTTTTATTTTTTTTTTTTTGTATACTAAGATGATTTTTTTTTCTTTTAATTAGTCCAAGGCCTTTACCCTGGTTCTACATGCTATTTTTTTTATGTATATGCAGCAATTTTTTACATAGTATTTAAAAACTATCGCACAATCTCGTTTTCTGTTATATGGCAATGTTGGTGGGCAGGATCTTTCGTTGTGATCTTACCAGCAGTGGCTTGACTCGAAGCGAATGGGTCCTCAATGCAAAATGTCCAACAAGCCTCAGCTTTCATGGCTCTTTAGTAGTGTTGGTCTCATTATATGGGTCTGTGAGCTTTTGGTCCTCCCTAGGCTCTAAGCCGGCAACGTCTGCTCCCAGCATAGCTACACCCATCATTGGCCAAAAGCTTTCGCTGGACCACAGTTACTGCCCCCATTGTGGTAAGGTATACTTAAAAAAATAAATAATTAAAAAATGCTGTATTGTAGGATTAATCACTGGGTTTAGGCACCCTCTGAAAGTGGCCGTACACCTGATAAATGCCGACCAAAATAAATGATGTTGGCCATTCTGGTGCACCATCTTTTGGAAATTGCACACAAAAATAGTTTTATTTTTGTCAGATGTTATGTCTGAAAATACTAATGTATGACCTACTTGAATGTGTCCAATGTGTAAGGCTATTCTTCTATTTGTAATTTCCTGATGTAGGCTCCAACCGCAGGTCAGTGTCAGATTAATGATCAGATCATACTGCTGTAAGGTCCCTTTCACATTGCGTTTTTCTCTACGTCCACAGGTCCCGTTGGGATCATCCGTCCGGACCGCCCCTCCCCCACTCTGCAAAACGTGCTCCGGACGCATGCGCCCGACAGGGCCATTCACTGTTATGGAGCGCACTGCGTTAGCGTGTGCTCTGTTTTGTGCAATTTTGTGCACATATACCTTTCTGCAGATGGACACCCGAACGTAGGTGGTCTACATTCGGGTGTCCGTCTGCAGAAACGTATATGTGCACAAAATTGCACAAAACAGAGCACACGCTAACGCAGTGCGCTCCATAACAGTGAATGTCCCTGTCGGGCGCATGTGTCCGGAGCACGTTTTGCAGAGTGGTGGAGGGGTGGTCCGGACGGATGCCCCGACGGGACCTGAGGACGTAGAGAAAAACGCAATGTGAAAGGGGCCTACGGGTTATCTTCCACATTTGGGCTGTTGATCCTTTAGACTGTAAGCTCTTGTGGTCTTGTATCTCTTGTTAATCTCTTGTTAATCCATCCTCTTTAATATATTTATTGCAGGTTTTTTTTCCTATTGATGACTGTTACAGATCACAAGATCTGTATCTATCAATCTCTTAGCTACATACTCTGGTCAGTTTCTTCTGTGTACACTTGCAGCATTTTCTACTTTTTAGACTGCAATGTCCTCAATCGGTGCTAATCGGGTCCTTCAACCAAATCAGTCATCTTTCACCTGGCGGCCTCTGCGGCTTTTTTTTTTTTTTTGTCTATGGCTTTTTTTCCAGCACCTGGAATACATGCACAAAGGTGACAAGCAGGATTTCCATTTAGTTAAATAAAACTAACTTTTTTTAAATTTTAATTTCTCCCCATAAAGCAGATTTATCAGGTTGTTTTCAGATCTGCCCACTACAGAGTATTAAGGTGGGATTTTTTTTTTTTTTTTTTTTTTTTAGAAGATTGTGTAATTGGTCAGTGACAAGTACACCAGGGTCTTTAAAAAAAAAAAAAGTACAGGGTAACACCAGTGATCAGTGTGGGTATAAAGCCCACACACGCCATTCCCAAGTGGTACCATGGGAAACATGGCAGTGCCAAACCGCCTAGATTGGGGGGACACAAGGCTGCAGTGTGCTGAAGCCACTGCTTATACATGGGCAATGTTTCCTTAGAGGTGCTGCTATTAGTCTTTAATGGCTGAGGCTGTTGGTTAGACCCCTGTACTGAAGTGACTGGATAATCTAGTATTTTTAGTTTCTTGATTGTTGCACCTTGTAAGTGTTGTCTGGATACATAATGCACTTGAAGTGATTTTCCACTTCTTGACAACCCATTGGGAGGTGGAAAAAAAAAAGTTACTTTCCTTTTTGTTTTCAGCGCTTGTTAAACATCTGTCGGTGGGCAGGCGGATCATGTGAATGGTGCAGCAAATCAGCAACCACTGATCAGCTGCAGTGTTCACATGACGCACCTGCTGGATGTTGATCTGATCCCAGTAGGCAGTGAGATGTGATTGCAGAGTACGGAGGGGCACTGTTGCTCTACGATGCTAGTGACACCCCCTCCCCACACTACCCATTAATTAAGCGGACTTTAAGTTGATTAATAATGAAGAATGTAACTTGCTAGATAGATGAGCCAGTGAAGATGCTCCTGGCAGAATACATGATCTGGTTTTACTTTTTGATTAGGGGTGAGCAAATTGTGGTTACTTAAAGGGTCTGTACAATACCACATCCATATACTCTAATAGGAAACACAAAAGCTAGACAGTCCTGGAAAATTTTGTATGTGTGCTAGCTAAAACATGTTGCTGATTTTTTTTTTCTTCAAAAAAATGTACGTTTTGCTTTAAGTAAGGCTACTTTCACACATCTGGTTTTAGCACTGCGGCTCAATATGGCTGTGAAACCTATGCAACGGATGCGGCGAAAACACAGCATCCTTTACATAAGTTTTTACATGCGGCCCGTCCGTTTTTTTTCCAGTTGCGGCACGCTACTGAGCATGCGCAGTGGAAAAAAACGGATGCGTTTTTTCCGTATCGCGCCGCATCCGGCGTCCATAGGCATGCATTGAAAAATGCGCCGCAGCGGCCGGATGCGGCGCAATGTGGTTTTTTTTGCCGGAGTAAAAAACGTTGCAGGGAACGTTCTATCCGGCCGCGGCATCGGCTAAATCTGCTGCAAGCGTCAAAAACCGGACCGAACGCAAGCCCCCGCGGCACAATACGGCACTAATGTAAGTCTATGCAAAAAAACCGCAACCGGCGTAAAAAAAAAATGGTTGCGGTTTTTCTGCAGAACGCCGTATTGTGCCGCAGAGCAAAAACCGGATGTGTGAAAGTAGCCTTAGAATCTTTAATCAGGTTTTTGCAATGTAATCTAAGCAGTATAATGTAGGGGCAAAGACCCTGTTTCTAGAGGTCAATTACTCGGCTGCTTGGCGTAGTGTTAATTAAAATGTCACTTATCAGCAGATTATCATCAGAGGACTAGAAAAACTGCTGGTATGTAGTCCTCAATTGCCTCGCCGCTAACTGGCATCTTTTTTCCGATGCACAGTGTACACCGCTGCTTATCAGTGCGTGTGGGGTTATACAGAGCTCCGCAGTCAGAACTGGTAGGTATCCAGCAAGCAGCCCAGAAAGTGACACGTTGGGGTCTCTGCCCCTACATCATGCTGCTCTCAAGCAAGAACTTGGTGACAGATTTCTTTTAATGAGGTTTTCCACTACTTTAACATTGATGACCTATCCTGTCAGATCGGCCGGGGTCCAACACTTTGCACCACCACTGATCAGCTGTTTTCGGTGGCAGCAGCAGCCATCCGGATATGCTCAGTTCCGGAGCTGCCTCGTCTTCTGATAGCAGCTGCAGACAAAACTGCACACACCTCTTATTAATTTGAAAGTATGGCGGATGTGCAGTACCCGGCCGATCAGATCATGGTCAGCTCCGGAACGGAGCATTTCCTGCTACCGGCACAGAACAGTTGATCATTAGGGGTGCGGAGTGTCTGACCCCTGCCGATCACACATTGATTGCATATCCTTTGGACAGGTCATCAGTGTGAAAGTAGTGGACAACCTCTTTTAAGATTAAATTTTCACGCTACGGCTGTAAAAACAATTTAAGCTTGTGGTGCCGCAGCTGCACTGTCTTTGAGGGTAATACCTTGCTGTTATTGGCCATTACATTTGGATATCCGTTTGGCCACTATTTGTGAACCCAGCCTAAAAAGGGGTGTTTCATGAGCCCCTCTTTAAGCAGAAGCCAAGTCAGCGAGTCACTGCTGGTGTAGGGGGAAATGTATTACGTCGCGACTAGGTCTGAGTTGGTCCCTTTTCTGATGGTATAAATGAGGTTCCCCATGATATTAATAGGCCATTTGGAATAAGATTCCTATTAAGGTGCAGGGTAAAAAACAAATCCTTGTTGTTTTTCTCTGATTGGGATTCATAGGATTACTCGGCATAGGTGTGATTGTGAAAACTTAATTATCTGAGATTAATCGTCTGCTGTAAGCGAGCTTATGTGCTCAGTAAAGGTCCGCGCTACCTGCGGTGCTGCCCTCCTCCTAAATATCTGCGTCTTGACTTGTGTCATTGTTCCAGGATGCTGGCGTGCGGCGTAAGAGAAGAATCCTTCATCAGGGCTCTGCTGCCGCTCGGCTGTCATGCTCTGCTTCAGAGTAGGGTTGGGTCACCTCTTGCATATGTTTTTCGGATGTCATTGTTCCACGTCCTATAGTCCGCCCTCTTTTGTTCCTGGAGGCGTTTTTCATTGAGATGTTGAATTATCTGAATGGTGTATAGAAGGTAAAAGTTTTCTCTATATCTAGCATCCGATGCTTGTTGCAGTGTTCTCCTTTACAAGGTCAGGATTCATAGTGCAGCTGGTAATCACTTTATCTTCTTCATTGCACACAGCGAGGCCGTCTAACATGTTTGGCTTTTGGAAGATTGCTGCGCTCTCCGAGCCTCTTTTCTGTCGTTTAGTAAAGTTTTCCTTGCATTATTCAGTCCTGTATTCATAGCTTTTGCTTGCAGCTAAGCAGTTAAACTGCATGGAGTTGGCATGCTAACGAGCTTATTGTGGAGCCAGAAGGGGCATTGTGGTAAGTGATCTTCTTGCCTTTGAATCATTTCGGATAGAAGTGTAGCAGGGCAGACTGGCCTGTTGCCTAGCAGAGCTCTGCTCGACCGCTCATACTTCACTTTGCTGTTGTTTTTTCAGCCCTGCTAAGTGCTTTACATTAGGAAAAGGTTTCCAGGTTCATTTTACCTGAAATTCATTATTGATCAGAGGTGACCCCTTTATTACGGTTATGTATGAACGTCATAGAGGTGTGAATTGGCAGCTGCTGTCTCCCCTCATGCCCTGTATCATACGTGACCACTGAGCTATTAGTGATTAGCCTAAGGAAAATCCAACATGTATTTTTCAAAGAATCTGCAGCAGAAATATAAAACCAACACCCAGATTTATGCATTGGATTAATAAACCATTTTTTTTTCCTTCAATGATAAAGCCATTGATTAGCCTTTTGCATAATAAGGCCGGGGCCACACGGGGACTACTGCGATCCTCCCATGACACTCGGCTCACCCTGGCAACCTAGCGGTAACAGTGTCATGCGAGTGTCACTGCAACTGAGGTCCAATCATGCGATTGCACCACATCTGAGGAGGGGCGGGCCGGCACTGCGGAGGGGAGGGAGGGATTTATCTCCCGCTCTACTCCGTTGCCATGCTATTGCCATTCTTGCTCTGCACTCGCATTACACCAGTGTAATGCGAGTGCAGTGCGATGTTTCTCTAGCCCATAGACTTGAATGGGTGCGAGAAAAACAGGATCGCATTGCACCCACAGCATGCTGAGTTTTTTTTTTTCGGTCCGATTAGGGCTGAGAAAATAATCTCTCATGGGTACTGGCACATAGAGTAATATTGGTCCGAGTGAAATGTGATGTTTTCTCGCATTCCACTCGCTCCGATTTTCACGCCGTGTGTCTTAGGCCTAATAAACACTGCAGATAGTACTACCTGCCACGCTGTCATTATTTCATATGACTTACACACCATCTACAAACTGTGCATAATAGAGCTGAGCAAAAAGATACCCAGGACCCTGGTCTATCAATAGTTCCTTTTGTAGCTGGATCAGAACCCTGCAAAACTCCTCTTACCTGCCGCCATCCCAATTGCCTCCTCTGTGCACCCCACAAGGCATCTTGAGTCTGTCCGCCGACTCAATTATTTCATCGGGTCTACTAATTAGGAAAGGCGCAAGACATTCCAGTAAGGAGGAGTTAGTGGCCGTCGGACCAGAGTCCTGGGTAAAGGACCACCAATGTGTCTTTTAGGCCAGGCTCCTGCCAATTTTATTTTTTACGCAACTCAAAAATATCAAATACCCTAACAAGCATTTATAGGAGCATTCACTTCCGATTGTTGCCCTCGGATAACACACGCTATAAGCAGACAAGCGAGAATACGCTCTTAGACACATGTTTTGTCGCCTTAAAAGTTGCTTTTAGTTGGTGGCACTCAAGTGGTACCAGCAAGAATGAAATGTTACTAGTGATGAGCGAGCATGGAGATGCTCAGTACTTGTAACAAGCAGTTGGACGCTTGGACTGGCATGACTTGAGTACCAGGGAAGTCAAGCATTTTTCCAGGAAATCTTTTGAGTCCCTCAATGACTTTTATACTCGGGTGCTCGATTCGTGCCCGTCCAAGCATCCAGCTGTTTGTTACAAGTACCGAGCGTCCTAGTGCTCGCTCGTCACTAGTTGTTACATGTAAATAATAATCCATTAGTGTCAACTTGTTGCTTGCATGTAATCCACTCTTGCTTGCGCTATGTAGGCAAATTTTATGGAGACTTTGATGTCGGTTCCATATGTTCATGGAGGAGTAGAGTGCCTTGGGCATGCAAGTTTCAGCTGCCATGTGATGTAAAGTGAACCACTGTGCTGTTTATCTGCAAAATGATGTGTCCGTTAACAAGCCATTCGTGTACTCCAGTAACTTGCTATTAGGCTGGACTCACACGAAGGTATGGCATCCAATGCGATATGCTAATGACCCCCGACTCAGGATCTGCGAGCGTGAGCCGAGTGTCATGCAACTGACACAATCTTGCAATCGAGTCACAACTGTGAATTTGAGGGCGGCTGCTGCTGCGGAGGAGAGGGAGTGGTTAATCCCCCCAATCTCCTCCATTGTCAGCCTGTGCGTATATCTCACTTCACTGGGATAACATTCGAGTGCAGTCGATGTTTCTCTTGCACCCATTCACTTCAATAGGTGCGAGTGATACAGCTCTTGCAGAAAATCGCAGCATGTTGCGACTTTTCTCGCTTCCAGAATCTGGAGGCGAGAAAAGCGGACCAACTGCTCTCCCTCATTGTTTTCTCGCATTGCACTCATCTGATTTCAACGCTCGTGGCAGTACAGCAGAGCCGAGTGTCATGAGTGTCCCTATGACTGAGGTCCGATCGTGCGAGCAGACCTCAGCTGCGGGGGGCAGCCCGACACTGAGGAGGGCAACATAGACTTGTATGGGTGCGAGAGAAAACAGGATCGCATTGCACCTGCAGCATGCTGCAATTGTTTTCTCGGTCCGATTAGGGCTGAGAAAATAATTGCTCGCGTGGTGACATATAGGTCCGAGTGGAATGCGTATATATTGGTCTGAGTGGAATGCGGTTTTTTTTTTTTTTTCCCCCCCCGCACTCCACTCACAGATTTCCATGCTGTGTGGCTTAGGCCTCCCTAAGATAATTTACTATGTCCCCTAATTGGTCTTTGCCTTTGTAGAAATTCTGCATTAAAAGGGACTGGTCAGGCCATTGGACTTTATGTATCACAATCTGGCTGAATGTTTGCAGCCAGCTCGAGACTCCAAAATATATTTTCTTGGAAACACTGAAGTTCCTGCCATGGACTATAGCTGGAGACTAGACTCTTCCCTGCATCGCTATTCATATGTACATAGGGAGGGACCTGATAATCACCTGCTGGGAAGAGACGGCTGGGGCGGCGTCATACGAGTCTCTTCTCACTGATGGCCACTGCTGAATCTTCAAAGGAAACTTTCTGTGAAACACCAGAGCCTTTTCGAGATTAATATACTTGGCTATAATCATACAAACAATTCCTACTGCAGCAGGTTATCTTCAAAGCACCACTCCAGTGTTTATTTTATTTTCATTATTTTACCCCTGGTTTGGTGCTTTTAAAAGGGTTGTCTTCTACCAGGTCAACACTTTCTGATTCCACAGGTTTATCCCAGGTAAAAGAGACTATATTCGTTCCCTTTCTGATTCCACAGGTTTGCCTCAGGTAAAATAGACCATACACTCCTCCCGTATTGGCGTCCTTCCAGCCGTGTCCAGGATTGCAGCGTGGGGTTGTGATGTCATACGAGACCTGCGTCCAATCAGCGTCAGCTTCCTTCTCCACGCTTTTGGACCAAACGAGTTAAAACAGGAAGTGAGCACAGCCGCTGCACTCGCGTCCAGTTGATTGCTTGGTCCGAAGGCGGGGAGAAGGAAGCAGGTGCTGATTGGATGCGGATCTCGTATGACATCACAACCCCATGTAAGCCCTGGCACAGTTTGGAAGTAATGCTGCAAAGACGTGAGAAATGAAAACAAGTTGCAAAAAAAAAAAATTAGGTCGATTTCTGCAAAAGGAATGTTTTAAAATCTTCACATATTTCCAGCATGTGTAAATAGGTTTACTAAGGACCCCATTTACTTGAACTTGCTGTACTTTTTAAGTGGATTTTCAGTGCAAAGTCCACAATGAAAATCCACACTAACAGCACACACCAGCATTACAGGCTATACCCGATCAGCTTGGATAAAGCCCGATATACGGAGGATATAGGAGTTTTATACTCACAGCTGCCCTGGCCGCCCAATACAGGCCCTGTAGTTGTGGTACAATTAGCCATACACTGACTGTTAATGGATTTCCAGGGGAACGGTGGAGAATTTCCCAGCTGCTGCCCTAGTCTATTATTGGATCACTCCCACTAGTAAAATGATTGATTCTCATAATAGTTATCTTCAGGAACTGCAAATCCTCTCTTGTATAAATTATGTGGAGGCTAATATGCTGAATAACCAAGACCGTAGAAGAAAGAAAGCCTAATAGAAAATGCAATCCAGACTGCAGGCCGTGACTGCACTGCGGAGGTCATTGTAGATGGTGGTCTCCGGTACTGACCAAGCACAGCCCTCATTGGTCAAGAGACATTTAATGACCTATTTAATTTCTTTGCAATGGTCCATAGCTGTTGGGTAGGAGGTCTGGCTGTCAAAGATCGGCCATTTTTTTTTTTTTTTTTTTTTCCCCCCCATATGCTTACTAATTTGTATTATAGGCCCTCCCCTATTTAGGGAAAGGGGTCTGATCTGCAATAAGGGGACAAAAAAAGCAGAAGAGTCAACAATGAAATCAATTTCATAGTAAATTTGAATTTTTCATTATAAAATTAGAATGGCCAATAGGATTACTGTTCAATATTTAAGTAATTCTCTTAACCTATCCTATGAACGGCCCTTTATCATTTTTAGTCTGTTTTTACCATAAACATTAAATCCATTTTTCTCTTGGGCAGAAAGTCATAGCTGAAATTGTTGGCATCCTTGAAATTGTTCCATTTAAATGAAGTATTTCTCCCAGGAATTATTGAAATTACAAGTTTTGTTATACAAGTGTTTTATTTTCTTTTTGTTTAATGGAACAACAGAAAAAATAGGCAAATTGAACTTCATTTCACACAAAATTGGCCTGACAAAATTGTCGGCACAGTCAACTTAATATTTGGTTGCACACCTTTGGGATAAATAACTGCAATCATTCGCTTCCTAGAAGCATCAACTAGCTTCTTAACTGGAATTTTGGACCATTCTTCTTTTGCAAAAGTCTCCAGGTCTCTCATATTTGAAGGCGTCTTCTCCCAACAGCAATTTTAAGATCTTTCCACAGGTGTTCAATGGGTCTTGGATCCGGACTCATTGATGCCACTTCAGAACTCTCCAGCGCTTTGTTTCCATCCATTTCACGGTGCTTGGGGTCATTATCCTGTTGGAAGATCCTATGATCTAGGACGCACGCCCAGCTTTCTGACACTGGGCATTACATTGCGATCCAAAATTCTTTGGTAATCTTCAGATTTCATGATGTCTTGCACGTCAAGGCCCCCAGTGCCAGAGGCAGCATAACCCCAAAACATCTTTGAGCCTCCACCATATTTGACTTTAGGTACTGGGTTCTTTTATTTGTAGGCCTCATTCCGTTTTCAGAAAACAGAATGACGTGCTTGACCAATAAGCTTTGTCTTGGTCTCAACTGTCCACAAGACACTTTCCAAGAAGGAATTTGGATTGCGTATGTTTTGACAAACTGCATTCTAGCTTTTTATGTATGTCAGCAGTGGGGTCTTCCAGGGTCTTTTTGCCATAGCGTTTAATTTCATTCAAATGTTGACTGATAATTTGTGCTGACACTGGACTCTGAGCCTGCAGGATGGCTTGAATTTCCTTGTAACTTTATTGGGGCTGCCTATCTACCATCCGGATTATTCTGCGTTGCAACCTTTTCATCAATTTTTTTTGTTGATATTCTTCAACAATATTGGTTCTCAAGTCCTCAGTTATCTTCTCCTTTCTGTTCTCCATGCTTAATGTGTCACAAAGACACACAATGCAGAGATTGAGTCAACGTCTCCCCTTTCTATCTGTTTTCAGGTGTGATTTTCATATTGCCCCCACCTGTTACTTGCCACAGGCCAGATTGAACCAGCATCACATGCTTGTAGCAACAATTTTAGAAAGGTGCCAACAACTTTGTCCGGCCCATTGTATCATAGCTATGTGAAAATTGCACATATGAATGGGTACACTTGTGGTTATACTTGTGGTCCATTTTATAAAGTCTCCTTTTTTTTGGTAGCATTTTTCACAATGACTGGTGAGCAAATATCAAACGCTGGAAATCAAACCCACCCTGGGCCGGTTGTTCCAGCAGAACAGGTTGGGCTTTATCTTGGGATCCTTTTTTTTTTTTTTTTTTTTTCCTCTCACTCTTGTTCTGTGTTGTGCGTTTTCATTATTAGTGGGATCCTTTTAAAGGAGAACCTGCTGCTTTTGATTTTCTGACCTTTACATCTTTAATGCATGATAATAGCAGTGGCAGTAATTAGCAGAGCTCTGCATGCTGGGATCCACAACCCTCCATGGCCGCCCTCAAAGAGAGAGCGAGATGTAGCACGATATCTCGAGATCTCACACTTTCAAAACAATCCAGCACTGCTGCATACTTGTGGAATGGTAACATTACTAGAGGTGATAACAATCGGTAATCACTTAGTAATTTAGCAGCTCTGGGTCAGTGCAAAGATTGAGGAGAGTCGCGGAGGGTTATAGGATCCCACTCTGCATCTGAAATCCCTCAACTCAGAAGCTCGGGCTCGACTTTTGCTAGAAAGTTATGACCATTGAAGTGAGGGGTGTTAGGGATCCTTCTGTCCCTTTCTGTTAAAGGTTGAAATATAGACAAAATCATCTGGCTGAGGCTTCCAAATTTGTTCCCTAAATAAGTGCAGCCCCAGGCTGGAGACACTTCCTAAGGGTACCGTCAAACTAAGCGACGCAACCAGTGATCCCACCAGCGATCTGACCTGGCAGGGATCGTTGGTGCGTCGCTACATGGTCGCTGGTGAGCTGTCAATCAGGCAGATCTCCACAGTGATCAAAGATCAGCGACCTGTGTAACGACGCTGTGCTTTGTAACCATGGTACACATCGGGTTACTAAGCAAAGCTCTTTGCTTGGTTACCCGATATGTACCTTGGTTACCAACGTTGCCAGAAGCCGGCTCCCTGCACACGTTACCATGATACACATCAGGTTACTAAGCAATGCGCCTTGCTTGGATACCCGATATGTACCTTGGTTACAAGCTTACCACAGGCTGCCAGAAGCCAGATCGTTGGCTCCCGCTGTCAAACACAGCGATGTGTGCTTCACAGCGGGAGAGCAACGACCAAAAAATGATTCAGAACATTCAGCAACGACCGGCGACCTCACAGCAGGGGCCAGGTTGTTGCTGGATGTCACACACAGCGACATCGCTAGCAACATCACTGTTCCATCACAAAAAACGTGACTCAGCTGCGATGTCGCTAGCAAAACGTGGCCTTAAGGTTACGTTCACACGTAGAAGATTTGGTGTAGGTTTTTCTGGGCCAGAATTGTCATGTTGTGGATTTGCACGGCAAAGAATACCTGCAATGAATTCTGCACAGAGAATGAAGTTAGGGTAAATTCCCTGAGCAGAAATTTTCCTCAATGTGTAATGAGGTTTGTTGGGGGGTCTACCCTGCTTCCGTAGGACCCTGTTTTGCTGCGGATTTTTTGCACATAAATCTATAGCAAATGCACAGCATGTGAACATACCCTTTAAACTGCTGGATTGTCAGAAACTTTAAGGGGATCTGACAATTTTCTCTTTTTAGCTATTATGGGCATACATGTAGCATAGAGGTGAAATTAGCCATACCTGTCTGCCTCCTGGATTGGGGGGGGGGAGGTCGTTTGGCAAAAATCCTTTTTTATATCTCCTATCTTCCGGTCTATGGGCGTATGCGGTTTGGAATATAAGCCTGCCTCCGGTCCTCATTATACAGGATTTCTCCTCCCACTCTCTTCCCTATTGTCCTCGCAATGTCAGGTGTGTGGCCGGAGATCTTGTGCCTGCGCATTCTGCCTGCTGTCGCTCCCTGCACTGCTCTGCCCTTCTGGGGGAACAGGCTTCAAGTTTGCTGTGCGCAGGCACCGGAGAGTCCCTGCTGCTTCAGTGTTAGGGGAGAGACGGCAAAGCAGTATGCGCAGGATTTCCGACCTCTCATCTGACATCACTGGCATACTAAAGAGAATGGGAGGAGGAATCCTGTATAATGAGGACTGGAGGCAGGCCTATCTTCTGGGCAGCGCACGCCCATAGACTAGATAATACAAGAGGATTTTTGCCGAAACGACCCTCTCATCCTGGAGGCATACAGGTATCTATGGCTAATTTCATCATATGCTCATATTAATAACTAAAAAAATTACCTTTTAAAGGATATGCCAGCAGAAAGTGACCTGTCACTTAAATCTGTTTTTTTTTTTGTTTTGTTTTTTTTTTTTGTTGCATGGATTTAAAATAAAATAAAATAAAAAAATATATACTGTATACATTTCACACTGAGCACGGGTTGTTTTAGGTTGAGTTCTTTTCAGAATGTTTTCAGCAATCTCTTTATCATCAGTGGCAGGATTACACTGACAAACCACATTTTTACATGCAGCTGATAACACAGGATCCACTGATCAGTGGGCAATGTCACAGCTGCCCAACTCCCCTTCCTTCACAATGGCTTTCGCACACGCTCATTAGATGCTTCAGTAAAACAGCTGCTAATGTAGATGTGAATTTCCAGAAACCATAGGATGTTAGTCTGAATAAGCTCCAGTGACTATTTGTAATATTGAAAAAAAAACAAAACAAACAATTTAACACAAATACCCTGTATGTACACCCGGTTATTTTCTAATACAGTCCCTTTAAAATACATTGATCATTTACTTGTGATGCTTGGGTGATACATCATTAATATGTAATGCTCTGCCCTATAGCTGGCGAGTGTAGTCACCCGCTCACGGCTGGCCCCGCTGCTAGGCAACACTTTTTTTTTGCCTTGCGAGCAATGTTTGCAAAAATGATTAATTCATTCTGAAGGACTCCCTAATAAATAATCCAACGGAAACTTTAGTACAGACAAAAAGAATACCGTATATTGTGCTATATGAGTAGGTTATCTGTGTAGAGGGGCTGATTGTGGATATTGGGGGAAATTTCCTCCAAACGGTGCATTTCCACTGATCACTTAGTTCAGTGTGAGAGGCATTAATTATTTAGTACTAGGAAGAAAGGACGGACTCGGACCCCTTTGTGCTGGGGGCAGGTCCTCTGTCTTATCATCTGGTGGAAGGTTTGGCTGTCCATCTGTCTCGGTATAATGACACCAGCATGCCTTGTACACTGTTCTAGGCGGTTTTCTACATCTGGACACTTTAGTTCACCTTTCTTGGCTACGTTTTTACCTGTGACCCCTCTCCCTACACATATTGTGCAAGAAATAAACCAGTAATTATTGGTTTCCTAAGAGCTAGGTACCTAATTAATTTCATAGTCATCAAAAACCTGGCCTGAACCAGCAAGCTGGGCAGCTCTGCTGTGAATGTTCAGGGCCCACCCCTAACTTTTTTTTTTTTAATTATTTTACTAGTGACTAGGGATAAGTGACGGGCAGTCAGACGATCAGACTGGTGCGACTCGTGTACAGAGTACTGTATAACGAAATCATACAGAAAAATGCTCAAGTTCCCCATCGTCTTTGAGTCGCGCCTGTCCTGAGCATCTTATTGCTCATTGAGTGCTGAGCATGGTAGTGCCCGCTCATCACTACTAGTAACCCTATTCAAAATTTCTGCACATCAGTGTCTGGGGCTAAAACGCAGAGTACCCACTGTATGTAATGGAGTATGAAAAATGCACGTATTACTTTGGGCACCATAAATTTGTCCATAGACCTTAAACTGTCAGTGGAATGTTTTGGCAAATGTTTTTATGATCTGCTGCAGAGGTAGGTTCGAGCAGGAGCCAAAAATAATTTGGGTTATTATTTATTTATAGAACACCATTGATTCCATGGTGCTGTACATGAGAAAGGGTTACATACAAAATACATATGAGTTACAATAGACAGACTAGTACAGAGGTAAGAGGGCCCTGCCCTTGTGGGCTTACATTCTATAGTTCTTGTAATCACTGCTCAATAATATATAAACCTGCATCCTGCCAATTTTGTGTTTAGAAAGAGTTTTCACCCACTCAAATGAATGCGGAAAGACCACTTGTATGAATACAGGGCATATTTTCATTCCAAACACTGGTTCTTGGTGCAAAAAAAATGTAGCAGATACTCGGCATGTTCACATACCCATGTACATACAGTGCAAAAAAAATTGCTCACTTTTATGTTGCCGTTTTTCACTCAAGAAAAACAAACACTGAAAGACTTGACTCTTTGCAGGTTTAAAAAAACAAAAAAAAAAAACAAAACCAGACCCTAATGGATAAAAAGTGAGTCTTCCCTCTAAGGGTACCGTCACACTTTAGCGACGCTCCAGCGATTCCCACCAGCGATCTGACTTGGTCAGGATTGCTGGTGCGTCGCTACATGGTCGCTGGTGAGCCGTCAATCAGGCAGATCTCACCAGTGACCAGCGACGTGTGGAAGCGATGCTGCGCTTGGTAACTAAGGTAAATATCGGGTAACCAAGCGCTTGGGTACCTGATATTTACCCTGGTTACCAGCGCACACCGCTTAGCGCTGGCTCCCTGCACTCTTAGCCAGAGTACACATCGGGTTAATAAGCAAACCGCTTTGCTTATTTAACCAATGTCTGGCTACGTGTGCAGGGAGCCGGCACTGGCAGCCTGAGAGCGGCGGACGCTAGTAACCAAGGTAAATATCGGGTAACCAAGCAAAGCACTTCGCTTGGTTACCCGATATTTACCTTGGTTATAGCTTACTGCACGCTGCCAGACGCCGGCTCCCTGCACATTCAGATCGTTGCTCTCTTGCTGTCACACACAGCGATGTGTGCTTCACAGCGGGAGAGCAACGTCCAAAAAATGAACCAGCACTGTGTGTAACAAGCAGCGATCTCACAGCAGGGGCCTGATCTCTGCTTAGTGTCACACACCGTGAGATCGCTAATGAGGTCACTGCTGCGTCACAAAAACCGTGATCCAGCAGCGATCTCTCTATGTGAGAAGTACCCCTAGGGGTACATGCCCACGGTCAGGACCTGGTGTGTCCTGACCTGTGGGGCCACGTGTCTCTAGAAATCCCATCCACTGCGCCTCTACTGTACATCGCAGGTAACCTGTCACCAGATTTGTACCTATTTTAAACTAAAAGAATCCCCTTCTGCAGCTCCTGGGCTGCATTCTATGAAGGTGCACCTTGGCCCTGACTCCCCTTCCAGGGCAGCTAGGTTTTCTGCTCTGGCCGCGATATGGCAGAGCGAACTGCGCATGCGTGAGCAGACCTAACTGCACAGCCGCGAGATTTGAAAAAGCGACGAGGAGGATGACTGAGGGCCCTGTCAATCAAGGAAGGAGGATGGTGATCAGTGGCAGGAGGGGGGACAGGAGCAGAAAATGAGCCTGCCCATCTGGCCAACCAAGGTAATCAGCATACCTAACAGACAAGCTTTGTAAAGTAATTTTTGGGGTCTGGAAGGGGAGTCAGGGCCAAGGTGCACCTTCATAGAATGCAGCTCAGGAGCTGCTGAAAGGGATTCTTTTAGTTTAAATAGGTAAATATCTGGTGACCGGTTTCCTTTAATGAAAATCAATATAAACCTTGCAAATATAAACGTTACCAAAAAAAAAATAAATACTACTCACCCCTTATTCCCCACTGATTTATCAGCGGTGCCCTGGCGGTGAGGTTTACAGGCGGTTACTGATGATGTGCTGCACTTGCAGTCATCAGATGGTAAACAGACTGGCCTTGGGCCTTCAAGGAATAAAACTTCTTGGTTTTTTTTTTCTCCTCCTTTTAACAAAAAACTGTCCAGCCTGTTAACTGAGCCATGAATTTCGATTTCTAGGTATTATTGTGAGTAACTTCTTACGGTAGCATCTAGCCGGCAGTTTCCCCATGATATATCTCTCCAGCCTCTGTCTACACATACTGCTGTATGTAAATGTTTATATTTGTGAGCAATGCCTGATTGTAGCTGGTGCTCCCTCCACCCTGGGGATGGGATGTTTCACACTGAGGTTCTGGTTCCTTGTTAAATTTTTTTTTTTTTTTTTCTCAGTAAATTGAGGTTTACCTAAATTTGTAATCAGTTTCCAACATGTATGCAGTATATAGTAACAAACTGTTCCAGAACCTTATGTATCAGGTGTTATTAATGTTCCTGTATGCAGAGATTAGTGCTACAAACTGTCTTATTTGGTTCAAAGTAGTTGAGAAAAAAAAATCAGGCACTCACCAGAGTTTGCTTGTGCAGGTTTCCAATTTATTTGTGCAGGTTACATGTGCATGGGGTGGAGGGGAGGGAGAGGACGCTAAACACGTCCAACGACGACGGCCGTTTCGCACCTGTCTGGTGAGACCAGCTGAAGCACCAGACAGGTGCGAAACGGCTGTCGTCGTTGAACGTGTTTAGCGTCCTCTCCCTCCCCTCCACCCCATGCACATGTAACCTGCACGAATACATTGGAAACCTGCACAAGCAAACTCTGGTGAGTGCCTGATGTTTTTTTTTTCTCAACTACTTTGATGGTTATAAACTCTGCTACATCAATGGCACCACAGAGCATGAGGTTTTTCAGCCTGGAATAGGACGATTTTTTTGGTACATGGTGTGGAACAGTGCCCTGACTGCTCTCTTTTGCACATAAAGTTGATTTGTCTTATTTGGTTCTTGTCTGTGGGATAGATGTTTCTGTGCAGTCAGCACTAAACTTTGCTGCAAGCAAAAAGGTTTTTTTTTTGTGGAGTAGTTCTTACTTTTTCCAAAATCCCAATCATATACAGCAGAAAACCTGTGGCAAGTTAGTGGTTGTCTTAGGCTATGTGCGCACGTTGCGTAATTGCATGCAGTTACGCTGCGATCTGCACCGCAGCGTAACTGCATGCGTCTTGCGTCCCCCGCACAATCTATGAAGATTATGCAGGAGACGTGCGCACGTGGCGTATTAAAGCGCTTCAGCTGCTGCCCGAAGCGCGCGTTCTAAGAAGTGACATGTCACTCTCCTGCGCAGCGCCTGCAGTCCCCGCTCTGTCTATGGGAGGGGCTGCACTCAGAGCGCATGAAATCGGCTTTTTTTTTTTTTTTTTTATTACGGACTGTTTCTGCAGCGATTTTTGAAGCGCACGTGTGCTGTTCAAATCGCTGCAGGAATTTCTGCAGGGACAGTAAGCAACATGCGCACATAGCCTTAAAATCAGCTACAGCAGTCTGCATACTGCACATGTGAATAAATATGCGGAGTGTGGATCAACATTTTTAAAAGGCCGGTCCACTATCTGAATAACCCCTCTGAGTGCTGAAGTCACCCCACACAAAAATTGGGTTAAGGGAAATGGAAAGGAAGCCATTATAGCGGCTGCAGTGCTCTTGTGACATAACCTAGCACTGACATTGTTGGGAACTTAAGGCTGTGTGCACACGTTGCGTTTTTTACCGCGGAAACGCTGCATTTAGAACCGCAGCGTTTCAGTGGCAAATTGCATACGTTCAGCTTTCCCAGCAAAGTGTATGAGAAAGCCGAAAAATCAGTGCACACGCTGCGTTTCTAAACGCAGCGTTTTGGATGCCAAAAATCGGTGCGGAAAGAAAAGCAGCATGTCACTTTTTTTGTGCGTTGTAGCTGTGTTCTCTCCCCCATTGAAATCAATGATGCGAGTCAGAACGCAGCTACAACGCAGTGAGCTGCATTTTTGTTGCGGTCTGCGGGCTTTGTTGGCATACAGAATGCAGGCATTTACCTGGAAGTGAGGTCAAGAGGTTTCCTGTTGACCTCACTTCCTGGCAAAGTTCAGGAAAGCCCCCGGTGTCGCCAAAGTGCCCGCCCCGACCCCCCCCACCCCTCCCCCCTCCCGAAAATCCAACATGGCCGCGCGCACAGCAGTGCACTGGCCACTCCTCTGTTTCTGTCGCATGTGCAATTACACATGCGACAGAAAACTGCTCCCCGGGACCTGCCAGGTCACCCCCGGTGTCATCTGGTGTCCCCCGGTAACCCCCGTACCTGTCACAGCGCTGATACCCCCCCTCCCCGCGGCCCCCTCCTTCACAGTGCGCGCCGGTCACATGTGCCGAGCAGCTGACGGCTTCCTGTGTTCAGTGTGAGCTGCGCTGGCTGCTGCTGCTCGGCACTGTGCAGCTGTGACCCGGGGAGACTGGGTGCAGATTCTTTGCACCCACTCTCCTCAAATGGAGGGTCTACACTACTAGAAAATGGGGGACACGTTCCCTGAGCGTGCCCCCCCATATTCTAGAAGGTCCAGAGGTGACGTGGGACGTCAAAAATGGATACTGCGGACCCAATTTTTTTCTTTTCAATAAATTGGTGAAAGAGGATATGGTTTTTGGGGAGTGTTTTTTCAATTTTTTTTTTTTTGGTTGTCAATTTTTTTTGCTATTACTGTCAATTAGTTATGTCTGGTATCAAATAGACGCCGTGACATCACTAATTGCTGGGCTTGATGCCAGGTGACATTACATATCTGGTATCAACCCCATTTATTACCCCGTTTGCCACCGCTCCAGAGCGCGGGATGAGTTGGGGCGAAGCGCCAGGATTGGCGCATCTAATGGATGCGCCACTTCTGGGGCGGCTGTGGCCTTCTATTTTTAGGCTAAGACGAGTCCAATAACCATGGCTCTTCCCATCCTGAGAATACCAGACCCCAGCTGTCAGCTTCACCTTGGCTGGTGATCTAATTTGGGGGGGGACCCCAGGTCTTCTTCTTTTTTTTTTTTTTTTTAAATAATAAAAAAAAAAGCTTGGGGATTCCTCCAAATTGATCACCAGACAAGATGAAGCTGTCAGCTGTGGTTTGCAGGCTACAGCTGTCTGCTTTACCCTAGCTGGCTATCAAAAATAGGGGGGACCTCACGTCAGTTATTTTAATTTTTTTGGGCTAAATACAAGGCTAGGCACCCTTTAGTGCCACATGAAAGGCACTAAAGGGCGCCAGCTTAGAATATGCAGGGGGGGTGGGGCGTCATATATATATATATATATATATATATATATATATATATATATATATATATATATATATATATATATATATATATATATATATATATATATATATATATATATATATATATATATATATATATATATATATATATATATATAATATATATATAATGGTATGTATGTTTGACATCCATTGACACATTTTAGGCTGTGTGCCCACAATCAGGGTTTGCAGTGTTATGGGCGCAGAGTGTTTTCCCTGCGTCCATAACGCTGCGTTGTGCAGTAGAAGCACAGTGGAAGGATTTTTAGAAATCCCGTGCCCACTGTGCTTCTCTTCTTCGCAGCATAAACTGACCTGTGGCGCGGCTTCCCGAGCCTCAGCATGTCAATTTATGCTGCGGAGACAAGTGTTCTCTGCAGGTAGCATAGAGCTCCACAGCCGCCTGAACCCAAATCGTGGGCATGGGCAGCTGCGTTCTCCCGTGGACAACACTCGCATCTCTGCAGGAAGGCTGGCACTGTGTACTGGATGTACTATGGCACTGTCACTGGATCATGTGGTCAAAAACGCACCTGAAGAAAACGCATGAAAAACGCATGCGTTTTTGATGTTTTTCCAAAACATTGTCTACAATTCTCCCCTCTGCCAGAGGGTGCATTTTTTCCGCGTTGAAAAAATGCAACGTGTGCACATAGCCTAAGGGAATCTGTCCCCAGGTTTTTGCCACCTAATCTGAGAACAGCATAATGTATGGGCAGAGACCCTGATTCCAGCAATATGTCACTTACTGAGCTGCTTAGTGTAGTTTTAATAAAAACAATGATTAATCAGCAGTAGATTATCATTACAGGACTACTTGGAGTGATGCAGGTAGCATATTCATTAGCTCTGTGTAACTGCTAGATCTGCAGCAGAGAAAACATTGATTTTATGAAAATGACAGCAAACGGCTAAGTAAGTGATACATCGCTGGAATCGGGGTCTCTGTCTCTACATTATGCTGCTCTCAGATGGGGGAGCAAAAACCTGGTGACAGATTCCCTTCCAGAAGGGTTTGTTAAAGTAGTGGACCAGCCCTTAAAGGGAACCAATCGCCAGGATTTTCATTTATAACCTAAAGCCGGTGCTATACTGGCACTATCAGGCTGATTCTATACATACCTGTAGTGATCAGCTCTGATGTTTAGGTTTTGAAATCCAAGAAAGTAAAATTTATTAAATCATCAGCTTCTTGAGTGACAGCAGCTGAGGATCAGATATCTGGGGGGGTATTTTTTTCATTTTTTCATTATTTTGTTTTTACTTTTCACTAGCAGGACTTGAGGTCATACCCATGTGACTAGAAGGGGCGGGGCCCCAGCCAACAAAGCTGATACCAGGAAGCAGCATTTTCGGTTTGCTGAGGCCCCGCCCCTTCTGATCCTCAGCTGCTGTCACTCAAGAAGCTGCCAATTATATAAACTTTACTGTCTTGGATTTCAAAATTTAAACATCCGAGCTGAGCACTACAGGTATGTATAGAATCAGCCGGATAGTGCCAGCATAGCACTGGCGTTAGGTAATATACAAAAATCCTGGTGGTTGTTTCCCTTTAAGTGTTGGTCCACACATGGCACATTCCCTGTGGGTTTTTCTGCAGATCTAAATTCCCACGTGTAGTATCCAGATTGCTGATATAAATTACGGATTTTGCAGAGTTGCCTTTGCGAATATTTATATTATGAGAGGAATGTGTATTTCCGTATTGGTAAAATCCCTATTTCTCCATGTTTCTGGACAGCGTGCAGGCCGTGTTATGTGGCCAGGCATGGCACACTTGTCAGCCAATGTAGTGTATTCTGCCATCTGCGGGACCCGAACAATTACCGGTCTTTACTGAGCTCTGCTTTATACACTGAACTCTGCCATCTCACCGGCCTGGTTGTGATGTATGGGGAAGCTCACGGGTTCAGTCTGCGGTCAGTGCTCAGGAGTTATTACACTATGGATATATTCGCCTGCCAGGATTTTATAACATAAGTAACGGTGTACGACTCCTCTGACCCTGTACTGATGCTGTTAAAATCTGAGATGGGAGGAGCGGTGTATAATAGGGCTGTAATGCACATACCATTGATTGTAGTGTGTGCTGTTTTTTGTGGCTGATACAATATGCCACTGCAGTACTATGGCCACATGTAAGGGTGCGTCACACATCTGTGTCAGTGCTGCCCAATGTTCCACGGACAGCACACAGATCCACAGAGTACGTCATGTTGTGACATCGGATAAGACTAGCACATGCTTTGAGTCTCCAGATCTCATTCTCAGGGATCCATGGATGGATTTATGAGACAGTGCTGTCTGAGAAATAGCCTGACAGTGCTCTAACATTTCACATGGATGTGTGAATACTCCCTAAGGGGCCTCTCGTCCGGCGGGCCTCTCGTCCGGCGGGCCTCTCGTCCGGCGGGCCTCTCGTCCGGCGGGCCTCTCGTCCGGCGGGCCTCTCGTCCGGCGGGCCTCTCGTCCGGCGGGCCTCTCGTCCGGCGGGCCTCTCGTCCGGCGGGCCTCTCGTCCGGCGGGCCTCTCGTCCGGCGGGCCTCTCGTCCGGCGGGCCTCTCGTCCGGCGGGCCTCTCGTCCGGCGGGCCTCTCGTCCGGCGGGCCTCTCGTCCGGCGGGCCTCTCGTCCGGCGGGCCTCTCGTCCGGCGGGCCTCTCGTCCGGCGGGCCTCTCGTCCGGCGGGCCTCTCGTCCGGCGGGCCTCTCGTCCGGCGGGCCTCTCGTCCGGCGGGCCTCTCGTCCGGCGGGCCTCTCGTCCGGCGGGCCTCTCGTCCGGCGGGCCTCTCGTCCGGCGGGCCTCTCGTCCGGCGGGCCTCTCTGAAATTAGTCATAAGGTTGTCGCTGTGGGTCAGTAAAAAGTGAAGGGGAGTATAAGACCTGGGGCAGGGGGTTTAGATGTAAAGCACCACTCCAGTGCAATAAAAAAACAAAACCAGTGGAGTGGTGCTTTTAATGAGGTGAAATAGCATGTGGCGGTGTATCTGTTTATGGTTTGTCAGATGGTTCTCCTAATATCCAGATACAGCAGGTGCCAAGCGCAATGTGAACAGAACCTGAGTCACTTTAGGACATGGGTCCCCAATTCCAGTCCTCAAGGGCCGCCAACAGTGCATGTTTTCAGGGTTTCCTTAGTATTGCGCATGTGATGATTTAATCACCTGCACAGTTGATGATTCCAACACCCATGCAATGCTAAGGAAATCCTGAAAACATGCACTGTTGGTGGCCCTCGAGGACTGGAGTTGGGGAACCCTGCTTTAGGAGAATGCTTTTCACACGATTGGCAAAATCAGGCAAATTGGTTCTTTGGGAGAGAAAGCAAGATATTCTTGTCTATACCTGTCATTAATCCGGTTTGAGGGAGGGTGGCGACCACATAGTCTCCAAACCTGAAATACGAGCGGCTTTATCGATCACACACAGACATTTCTGGAAATTGGCAGAAGTCTTTCTTGAGAGCTGTTGGAAAAACCCTCATGGTGCAGAAGCACCAAATTATACGCTGATAGGTGGTTGGATCTGCGGCCTCAGGTTTACTCCAGCGTGTAAGGACTTTGTGCGCTGCCAGGTTACACATACTGTGATCACACGGGGAGCTGGTCCTCGTACTACTCCTTTCTGTGCCCGTCAGTGTATCAGACCTCAGCCGCAGAACTGGCCTGTATTACTGGCTTCATGTTAGGCCAAATGGGAGAAATTATTCTGTAGAGAAAAGTAAAAATGGCAGCAAAGGGTTCAGTATCGCACATTTTACATCTCAAATAAAGGGAGGTCCGTCAGCACAAAACTACTGCTCAAACCAAGCACAGGCGCGTGACGTGGCCACATGGTTCATTGTCCCGTCCCACATCCGGTGATTGCTTTGTATCAGTTTTGCTCTTCCTCCTCGATGGACAACTCCTGGCTTCACAGCAGCAAAGGATAGATGAAGAGCAAATAGGTGGGAAGGTGCACAAGACCGCTGACACCAACCACAGACGGATTCCCTCTAAAAGGGCTCTTGGTGTCATACATCCCTATGTTAGAAAGGTCCCATGATAGTTATGAGCTTAGAGAGAAAACGTCATCTAAAACAACCGATATCCAGACGGCCTCTTTGGGCTGAATCACTTGTGCAGTTTTTGCAGCAGATTCTGCTGCCGTTTCTGGAGTCGGGGCTAGGAGGGGATTGACCACGAATGGGTAATATAAAGGAAGGTCTCCTACTTCTCATATCTGCTGGATCCTTTCCTGACTCTGTAACTTTAGCCGCTATCCACCATTACTGGCCTTCAACACACAGAACGCACACTACTTTCCCTCCCTTGGGAGTAATGATCCTGTATGTGGTCCTGTTTGCCTAATATTAAAAAGGAACATTTTAGGGGTGTGTTCCCCTCATCCAGTGCAAAGCTGGAGGACTGATCTGGCTGGGTGAGAGGCCTCTGATAGGATCTAAGCATAACATATTTTCTCCTTGTGAAGTGCCCCAAGCTGGTGTAAGGAGACTTATAGGCCATGCAATGCTCCTCTAGGGATCTAAATATGCAAGTGGTCTCTTCAGTGAGCAAAAGAGCGACTTGTGAAAGGGTCACTTTTGACTTTTTAGGATTGCGGCTCTCATTATGTGGAGTTAGAGGTCCAGCCCTGTGCCTTTTGCATATTGCTGTGATGTGTGTACATATATTACACCATCCCGTGTGTGTTTGTGGTATCACATCATGGACGTGGCTCCCGGAGAGACGTCTGGATGAAGCTCTTGTAGGCGCTTCTGTTGTAGAGACTGAGGAGTCCTGTGGCTTTGTCTGGGCAGTCACCCACACGGTATGTGCTGACTGCAGGTGACGGAGGTCTCTGTGTGGCCATGGTAACCGTGCCATACCTCATTGTACCAGCGCAGCACTCCGGGTCGCTCACAGTCGTGAAGCTTCGGATATTTGCAGCTGTCATGATGGGGACTGTTTTCTGTGTATCGTCGCTGGAGTCCAGAGTCTTCGCTGTGTCATACAGATCTGAGTGTAACGCATCTGTACAAGTCTTCAGTTCTGGACTTCTGTAATGTAATACGGGGCATAGGATTTTATTTATTGGTTTTTAAACTTTAGCATTTGCTCAAATAAATGTTCTTATTTTCTCAGTCACTTGCAGGCAATATTTCTTTTTTCTAATTTCTTTTTTCCCAGGATAGATGTAGATGTTGTATTAGGCCTCCTACAGTAGGAGAGTGGATTAGTGAAATGTAACACTCCTGTAGATTGTGGTACTGTCACTTTAAACGTATGCTACTCCTTCCTGTTTGGCTTGGCAGAGGAGGGGGTTGAATCTCATTGCCATGGTAACTAAGAGCACAGAATCAAACAATGAGTATAAGACCACCATGATTGGCGTCTTACTTTGCTTGTCCGGGATGACCTGTGTGTAGGATTGGTCATCATGGAGATTGGTGGGGCTTAGACATCTGACACCGCATCAGCTCCACTGAAATTGGTCCTATGCGACAGGGCTGAGAGTTTGGCCTGGATAATGCTTTACAGTCATAAGAAACCCTAGTTTCGTCTGTGTGGGACCGCCAAATATAAGATACATGAACTGGTGAGGGTCCAGCCGCTGCCGCCTCTCCTGTGGATCCTTGGATTTTTGTCGCCGATGCTCCTCATGTTCATTGTACTAGCAGTGTACCAAACCTGATATAATATATATAATATATTATATCCCCCAAACCCCCCCCCCCATAGAGCACATACGGTACATCTATGCAATGTCTTGTTCCTGTAAATCGCTCTATGCCTCTTTACTCGGCTGATTGTTGCTGATATTGTAGTTGCACTTCTCCCATGATCACATTCTGCTCGCCCAGCACTCATAAAAGGCCAAGAAATGGCTGAATCTAGGTGTTTTGTTCTGTAGTGGTGGTTGTGTCCTATTATACTCGCATCACAACTTACAAGTGTTCACGTATCAGCCGGGTAAAACATGTCATGTCCTCAGTTAGAATAAGCACATAACACGGCTGACGGGGGCTGGGGGACGTTTGGACGGAGCGGTGGAAATTCTGTCGTGGTTGTGAAATGTCTGACGTCCACTGTTTTCTCTGTTTGCAGTGACTATTTATTCAAATTGCTTCTGATTGGAGACTCTGGTGTGGGGAAATCTTGCCTTCTCCTTAGGTTTGCAGTAAGTACAAACTAATATCTGTCTATAATCATCATAATGTCATTTCTTAGATTCTAAATGTATGCATTATTTTTTTCAATTTTTTTTTTTTTTTTTTTTTTTTTTTATTTTTAGTTTCATTTTCTGGTATTTAAATATATCTAATGGCTTATTGATGACCTAACCTCTGGATAGGTGATTAATATGAAATTGGTGGGAATCACCCTACTGATCTGCATAAATCTGCAGCATCTGGATGTGTGGTATATAGGGCATCATACTACAGCTCTGCGCATGGCTTAGTGGCTAACACCAAGTAATGCTATGTCTCCCATTAAATTTTAGATCATCAGTATGCCCTGGAAAACATAATTTTGTTCTTCTAGAAGGTCGTCATTGATCACAGGGGGAGGGTGTGACCCCCCCCCACACACACACACACACACACACGCACGCACGCACGCACGCGCACGCACGCGCGCGCACACACACACACACACACACGCACGCACTTAAAGGGAACCTGTCACTGTTTTTTTTTTGTTTTTTTTTTTTTTTTGCTCTATAAGCTGCGGCCACCACCACCAGGCTCTTTATATACAGCATTCTAACATGATGTATATAAGAGCCCAGGCTGCTGTGTAAAACAAACACTTTATAATACTCACCTAAAGTGGTCGCTGCGTTGGATGTGACTCAAATGAGCGTCTTCGTCCTCCGGTGACAACTCCTCCCTCTTTCGGCCGCCTTTGTCCTCCTTCTGAAGCCTGAGTGCATGACGCGTCTACATCATTCACACTCGCCGGTCCCGTGCAGGCGCACTACAACACTTTGATCTGTCCTGCTCAGGGCCTGAATGCCGGCGAGTGTGTATGACATCGGATGCTTCATGCACCGCAGCTTCAGAACATGGAGGACAAAGATGGCCGAAAGAGGAGCCGCCGGCACCAGAGGACTAAGACGCCCATTTTACCCACATCCACTGCAGTGACCGGTTTAGGTGGGTATTATATAGTGTTTTTTATGTTCTACACAGCCGCCTGGGCTCTTGTATAAAGTATGTTAGAATGCTGTATATAAGAGCCCGGTGGTGCTGGCCGCAGCTTATAGGCCAAAAAAGTGGTGACAGGTTCCCTTTACCTTTTTATGAAAATGGCTTTGCCTTGGTACTGCATGCTAGTCCCATTAAAGTGAATGGGACAGATTTCGGCACCATGTACATAGCTTGCACACACATGTACAGCACAGTAGCTGTGTAAGCAGTAAAGGTGCCACAGCTGTCACTTCATTGCTTTTTGGTTTGTTTGTTTGGTTTTTTTTACGACAAATCAATCACATTGTCCTTAATGTGCCCCCTCCCCTTCACAACAATCGTATATTTAAAGTATACTGCAATATTAAATAGTTCCCTGGGGCCTGGTGAGGTTGGTGTACTTACATTGAACATTAATCTACAATAAATGTATATTTCCCGAAATTAATTCACTCTCCACCCACCTTAATTGACAGCTCTTTAGTGACCCTTCTCTGCATGCTGTGAAATCTTTGCCAAATTGGTCTCATTGACAGCTCCTCAGTGTTCCTCCTCCCTGTTCATCCTGAGATCTCACACTGCTTAGTACAATCTGCAGCGGTCAGGCTGGGTGAACAGACTGAATAAATCTGTGTATACACGTTCACAATAACTGGATTCATTATTAAAGTCACTGACCTCAATTTACATAGTAAGCACACCAGCCTCATCACTTCTGAGAGGTCAGTTTAAGAATGTAGACAGTTTGTATTGCGAAACCTGATGACAAATCCATTGTGTGGTTGGTGTGCATGCAAAGTTTATTATGGTCATTGCAATTGTTTAAAAATGGGAGGTGTAAATAGTCAGATTGTAGCATCGATGGCCACTTGTCATAGCAGCACTACCTTGTGTAAGTGGGTTTAGTAAAATTAAAGTAGGTAGATGAGACCTGATAAGAGGGAGGTAAAGTGTTGTAGTGTAACCCTTAGATATGGTGGATGGTGCAGAGCAGCTGTTCAGCAGGGGCAGATCCATTTCCAATCAGCTGATAGGGTTGGTGAGGGGTGGCTCATGTTGGTGTAAACTGTTCCATTTACATGGACACATACATTGCCAATAACACCCCCCAAAAAGTGCATCAAATAAACATAAGATGGTGATTGGTGCATGATGAGGACCATTTTCACCTAGCAGTGATTTGTAGGGCAGTCTTTTCTAAAAAAAAAATTGAGTGGGGTCACTGGAGGCAGGGTGGGGCAGTGGGGCTTTTATTGTGATGCTGTGAGGCATGAGAAATTCAGAAAGTGCCGGTGGTGCGGGGTTTCAAAGAAATGGCGCCAGTCAGCGCATGAGAAGATTGAGCTCTTGTCTCGATGAGGAGCAGAGACCTCATCTCCGTACTCGCCACCTCCAGGTGCCTTTTTCCTTAAGTCCGTTGCTTGTAGATCAATGGGCTGAATGGCGCACGTGTGCACATGAGGTCTCAATCTGGACACACTCTAACTCTGGACACCATTTCTTTGAAGTCCGTAGTGCCAACATTTCTTTGGCGCTCCATTGGGAGACCCAGACAATTGGGTGTATAGCTATGCCTCCGGAGGCCACACAAAGCATTACACTTAAAAGTGTAAGGCCCCTCCCCTTCTGCCTATACACCCCCCGTGGGATCACGGGCTCCTCAGTTTTCAAGCTTTGTGCGAAGGAGGTCAGACATCCACGCATAGCTCCACTGTTTAGTCAGCAGCAGCTGCTGACTGTCGGATGGAAGAAAAGAGGACCCATACTAGGGTCCCCAGCATGCTCCCTTCTCACCCCACTTTTGTCGGCGGTGTTTGTAAAGGTTGAGGTACCCATTGCGGGTACAGAGGCTGGAGCCCACATGCTGCATCCTTCCCCATCCCCCTTAGGGCTCTGGGTGAAGTGGGATTTTACCGGTCTCCAGGCACAGGGACCGTGCTCCGTCCACAGCCCCTGGGGAATCTGCTGGATATGGAGCGGAGTATCGTCAGGGACAGGGCCCTGCTACGTCCAGGTACTCCGTGTCCCCGTACAGACCGCGCGCACACTGCAGCATTGCTGGGTGTGTTAGTGCGCCGGGGACAACAGCGCTGCGCGCTTGTGCCACACTTCCACAGCTTGCTGAGGGAGTTAGTGTGTTGGGAACTGCCGCGCCGGCCCCTGCTGGCAGTTTTTACTGCGGCGCGGCTGGGACTTGTGGTGCGCCGGGGACTTCCGCGCTGGCCGTGCATATTTGTCGGCCACGCTTATTACTAGAGTCCCCGGCTTTTGCGGCCTAGTTCCGTTTCGTTCCCGCCCCCAGGCCTGCCAGTCAGGGGAAGGGCGGGATGCTGTACAGAACGTCAGCGCCGAGGGCTGGAGTCTGCTTTACATACTCCAGCCCTCACATTGAGCACAGTGGGAAGCCAGTTTCCCGCACTTTGTCTGAGGCACGCCCACGGTCCGCCCCTCTTCACAGAACGCCGGCAGCCATTCCTGTGTGCAGTCTGAGCTGGAGAGGGGAGACAAGTTCTGGGAGACCCAGGCACTGGATTCTGGCGACTACACACCCGCTTTTAGCGGGCGGTAAGCGGCACCTCCGGTGCTGACCCCACTAGTGACGAAGTGTTCAATTGTATTTTTATGCTTGCATGCTATACATTGCACTAAACGGTCGCTGGTGATTCTTGGCTATATACCCTCCTAGATTGCTCTGTGGAGAATACAGCATGTCGTCCGCAAAAAACAGGGGTGCCAAGGCACAGGCTTTCTATGCTGCTTGCACCGCTTGTGAGGCTGTTCTACCGGCAGGTTCCACTGACCCCCATTGTGTGCAGTGCTCGGCCCCTGTGCCCCCTGCTCGGCCGGGGCCTCTGCTGGAGGTGTCCCAGAGAGATCCACCTGTGAATTCTGTCCAGGTGACGGGGACAGAGTTTGCAATTTTTGCGGATAGATTGTCTGTGACTATGTCTCAGATTCTAGAAACTTTGCAGTCTAGACCAGTAACTCAGACCATGGGCACTGTTGATTCATTGCTCCCTGGTCCCCCTCAGTTGGAACAGCTCCGGGGGTGTCCCATGCATCCCAGGGTGATGGCTCTGACACGGACGACAGTCCCAGACAGCCTAAGCGAGCTCGCTATGAGCGGCCCTCTACATCATCTCACTGGTCAGGGTCTCAGCAGGAGGATTCTCTGTGTGATGAGCCGGAGGTAGCTGATCAGGATTCTGATCCTGAGACCGCTCTCAATCTGGATACTCCTGATGGGGACGCCATAGTGAACGATCTTATCGCGTCCATCAATAAAATGTTGGATATTTCTCCCCCAGCTCCTCCAGTGGAGGAGTCAGCTTCACAGCAGGAGAAATTCCATTTCAGGTATCCCAAGCGTAAATTAAGTACTTTTCTGGACCACTCGGATTTTAAAGAGTCAGTCCAGAAACACCACGCTTATCCAGATAAGCGTTTCTCCAAACGGCTTAAGGATACACGTTATCCCTTTCCTCCTGACGTGGTCAAGAGCTGGACCCAGTGTCCCAAGGTGGATCCCCCTATCTCCAGGCTTGCGGCTAGATCCATAGTGGCAGTGGAGGATGGGGCTGCACTTAAAGATGCCACTGACAGACAGATGGAGCTCTGGTTGAAATCCATCTATGAAGCTATCGGCGCGTCGTTTGCTCCTGCATTCGCAGCCGTATGGGCACTCCAAGCTATTTCAGCTGGTCTTACACAGGTTGACACGGTCACCCGTACATCTGTTCCGCAGGTGGCATCCTTAACCTCTCAAATGTCTGCATTTGCGTCTTACGCGATTAATGCGGTTCTGGACTCTACGAGCCGTACGGCAGTGGCATCCGCCAACTCCGTGGTTTTACGCAGAGCCTTGTGGTTAAGGGAATGGAAAGCAGATTCTGCTTCCAAAAAATGTTTAACCAGTTTGCCATTTTCTGGTGACCGGCTGTTTGGTGAGCGTTTGGATGAAATCATTAAACAGTCCAAGGGCAAGGATTCATCCTTACCTCAGCCCAGACAAAACAAACCCCAACAGAGGAGGGGACAGTCGGGGTTTCGGTCCTTTCGAGGCTCGGGCAGGTCCCAATTCTCCTCGTCCAAAAGAACTCAAAAGGATCAGAGGAGTTCAGATTCTTGGCGGGCTCAGTCACGCCCAAAAAAGACAGCCGGAAGACCCGCTACCAAGGCGGCTTCCTCATGACTTCCGGCCTCCTCCCTCCGCATCCTCGGTCGTTGGCAGGCTCTCCCGCTTTGGCGACATTTGGCTGCCACAGGTCCAAGACCGTTGGGTGAGAGACATTCTGTCTCACGGGTACAGGATAGAGTTCAGTTCTCGTCCTCCAACTCGATTCTTCAGAACGTCTCCGCCTCCCGACCGAGCCGATGCTCTTCTGCAGGCGGTGTGCACTCTAAAGGCGGAAGGAGTGGTGATCCCTGTTCCTCTTCAAGAGCAAGGTCACGGTTTTTACTCCAATTTGTTTGTGGTACCAAAAAAGGACGGGTCCTTCCGTCCCGTTCTGGACCTAAAACTTCTCAACAACCACGTGAGAACCAGACGGTTCCGGATGGAATCCCTCCGATCCGTCATCGCCGCAATGTCTCAAGGAGATTTCCTAGCATCAATAGACATCAAGGATGCTTATCTCCACGTACCGATTGCTCCAGAGCATCAGCGTTTTCTACGCTTCGTTTCAGGAGACGAACACCTTCAGTTCGTAGCCCTGCCTTTTGGTCTGGCGACAGCCCCACGGGTCTTCACCAAAGTCATGGCAGCTGTAGTTGCAGTCCTGCACTCTCAGGGACACTCCGTGATCCCTTACTTAGACGATCTGCTGGTCAAGGCGCCTTCTCAAGAGGCATGCCAACACAGCCTGAACGTGGCGCTGGAGACCCTCCAGGGTTTCGGGTGGATCATCAACTTTTCCAAGTCAAATCTAACCCCGACCCAGTCGATAACATATCTTGGCATGGAGTTTCATACTCTCTCAGCGATAGTGAAGCTTCCGCTTGTCAAACAGCGTTCACTACAGACAGGGGTGCAATCTATCCTTCAAGGCCAGTCGCACCCCTTGAGACGCCTCATGCACTTCCTAGGGAAGATGGTGGCTGCAATAGAGGCAGTCCCTTTCGCGCAGTTTCATCTGCGTCCACTACAATGGGACATTCTCCGCCAATGGGACGGGAGGTCGAAGTCCCTCGACAGAAACGTCTCTCTCTCTCAGGCGGCCAAGGATTCTCTTCGATGGTGGCTGCTTCCCACCTCATTGTCGAAAGGGAAATCCTTCCTACCCCCATCCTGGGCGGTGGTGACTACAGATGCGAGTCTGTCAGGGTGGGGAGCAGTCTTTCTCCACCACAGGGCTCAAGGTACGTGGACTCAGCAAGAGTCCACCCTTCAGATCAACGTTCTGGAGATCAGAGCAGTGTATCTTGCCCTACAAGCCTTCCAGCAGTGGCTGGAAGGCAAGCAGATCCGTATTCAGTCGGACAACTCCACAGCGGTGGCATACATCAACCACCAAGGAGGAACTCGCAGTCGGCAAGCCTTCCAGGAAGTCCGGCGGATTCTGACGTGGGTGGAAGACACGTCTTCCACCATATCCGCAGTTCACATCCCAGGCGTGGACAACTGGGAAGCAGACTTCCTCAGTCGCCAGGGTATGGACGCAGGGGAATGGTCTCTTCACCCGGACGTGTTTCAGGAGATCTGTCGCCGCTGGGGGATGCCGGACGTCGACCTAATGGCGTCTCGGCACAACAACAAGGTCCCAGCTTTCATGGCACGGTCTCACGATCACCGAGCTCTGGCGGCAGACGCCTTAGTTCAAGATTGGTCGCAGTTCCGGCTTCCTTATGTGTTTCCACCTCTGGCTCTGTTGCCCAGAGTGCTGCGCAAGATCAGGTCCGACTGCCGCCGCGCCATCCTCGTCGCTCCAGACTGGCCAAGGAGGTCGTGGTACCCGGATCTGTGGCACCTTGCGGTAGGCCAACCGTGGGCACTACCAGACCAACCAGACTTGCTGTCTCAAGGGCCGTTTTTCCATCAGAATTCTGCGGCCCTGAACCTGACTGTGTGGCCATTGAGTCCTGGATCCTAGCGGGTTCAGGATTGTCTCAAGAGGTCATTGCCACCATGAGACAGGCTAGAAAACCTACCTCCGCCAAGATATACCACAGGACGTGGAAAATATTCTTATCTTGGTGCTCTGCTCAGGGAGTCTCTCCCTGGCCATTTGGATTGCCTACTTTTCTTTCCTTCCTGCAATCCGGGTTGGAAAAAGGTTTGTCGCTCAGCTCCCTCAAGGGGCAAGTCTCAGCGCTATCTGTATTTTTTCAGAAGCGCCTAGCACGACTTCCTCAGGTACGCACGTTCCTGCAAGGGGTCTGTCATATCGTCCCTCCTTACAAGCGGCCGTTAGAGCCCTGGGATCTGAACAGGGTTCTAATTGTTCTTCAAAGGCCGCCTTTCGAGCCTATGAGGGATGTTTCCCTTTCTCGCCTTTCACAGAAAGTGGCCTTTCTAGTAGCGGTCACGTCTCTCCGGAGAGTGTCCGAGCTAGCAGCGCTGTCATGCAAATCTCCCTTCCTGGTGATTCACCAGGACAAGGTGGTTCTGCGCCCGATTCCGGAGTTTCTCCCTAAGGTGGTATCCCCGTTTCATCTTAATCAGGATATCTCCTTGCCTTCCTTGTGCCCTCATCCAGTTCATCAATGTGAAAAGGATTTGCATTTGTTGGATCTCGTGAGAGCGCTCAGGATCTACATTTCCCGCACGGCGCCCCTGCGCCGCTCGGATGCACTCTTTGTCCTTGTCGCTGGTCAGCGCAAAGGGTCGCAAGCTTCCAAATCCACCCTGGCTCGGTGGATCAAGGAACCAATTCTTGAAGCCTACCGTTCTGCTGGGCTTCCAGTTCCCTCAGGGCTGAAGGCCCATTCTACCAGAGCCGTGGGTGCGTCCTGGGCATTACGGCACCAGGCTACGGCTCAGCAGGTGTGCCAGGCGGCTACCTGGTCGAGTCTGCACACTTTTACCAAACACTATCAAGTGCATACCTACGCTTCGGCGGACGCCAGCCTAGGTAGACAAGTCCTTCAGGCGGCGACTGCCCACCTGTAGGGTAGGGCTGTTTTTACGGTCCTATCACGAGGGGTTATTATACCCACCCAGGGACTGCTTTTGGACATCCCAATCGTCTGGGTCTCCCAATGGAGCGCCAAAGAAGAAGGGAATTTTGTTTACTTACCGTAAATTCCTTTTCTTCTAGCTCCAATTGGGAGACCCAGCACCCGCCCTGTTTGCTTAGGGATTTTTGTTTTTTCGGGTACACATGTTGTTCATGTTGAATGGTTTCGGTTCTCCGATGTTCCTTCGGATTGAATTTGTTCTTAAACCAGTTATTGGCTTTCCTCCTTCTTGCTTTGGCACTAAAACTGAGGAGCCCGTGATCCCACGGGGGGTGTATAGGCAGAAGGGGAGGGGCCTTACACTTTTAAGTGTAATGCTTTGTGTGGCCTCCGGAGGCATAGCTATACACCCAATTGTCTGGGTCTCCCAATTGGAGCTAGAAGAAAAGGAATTTACGGTAAGTAAACAAAATTCCCTTCTTTCTGGATGGCTCCTGCCTAACAGTGCTCGCAGCACTGCTCTGCTCCACCACCCCCGTTAAGCTGCAACCAGATTATGACGCACCCCCCCCCCACCCACATTTTCCTCCCAAATTATTAGGAGGAAGTGTGTGTGTGTTGAGCCAGCATGTTTCTCTGCATGTCAGATAATTGATCAGCTGACGTGCAGGTAACTGGCACGGATGGATCAGAGATCCACCCATGCCTGTTGAGTAGTCAAATCCCGCTGTCAATCTGACAGCAGGATTTAACGTGTGGCGGCAGGGAGCGTGGCATTCCCCGCCCCCATTGGCCAGCTGATTAACCCTGTCGCTGTTCTGACGTGGTTCCTGTGAATGCCAGGAGAGTGCCACATTATGGCTGTGTACAGTACCAGTGCTGAAGCCAGCAGAAGCCTGCGTAAGATTAAGTCTATTTAATGTCCCTTAAGGGGACTAGTATAAACAAAACACAAACACATATTTGGTATCGCCATGTATAACAGTGCCCGAGCTATAAAAAAAAATTGCACGTTTGGTATCAACGCACTCGTACTGAACTGGAGTCATAATGTCAGGTCAGTTTTACCATATAGGAAACATGGTGAATAATTTAAAAAAAAATGTTTTAAGCTCTTGGAAGAGAAAAAAAATAGAAAATTGGGTAGTGAAGAGGTTAAACCTGAAAGTCTACACTTCAATTGTATTTTGTATTACATTTTAAATAAGAATATATATATATATATATATATATATATATATATATATATATATATATATATATATATATATATATTTATTATATTTATTATATTTATTATATATATTATATTATAATATATATATATTATAGTGATATATATATATATATTATAGTGATATATATATATATATATATATATATATATATATATATTATAGTGATATATATATATATATATATATATTATAGTGATATATATATAATATATTATAGTGATATATATATAATATATTATAGTGATATATATATAATATATTATAGTGATATATATATAATATATTATAGTGATATATATATATAATATATTATAGTGATATATATATATAATATATTATAGTGATATATATATAATATATTATAGTGATATACAGAGCTAAAATCACTGTTCAAATATTTCTGGCCCTAACTCTATATCTATTGCTGTGTAAACTGAACGTGGAGCTCTGGTTACAAGCTGTATAAGCCCACTGCCTCTTTATGGTGACCCCTTGGTATTTTGGGTGGTGCACTGCATGGGGTCCATCACAGCGGGGGGCCAGCAGCCGCCGCCGGCAGAGCTGCTCCTCGTCAGTAGCTCTGTGGTCTCAGCCAGTGGTCGGTCTATGGCCTCATGAGATTTGCCGCTAATTACAAAGCATAAATAGATCGGTGTATAAGATGCAGCACTGCCGGCCAGGAGTTTATTTTTCATTGTGGCATACTTGCATTGTGCCCTCTCTGCTGTAAGGTCTGTTGGCAGCTTTACCCCGGGTTAGACAGTGTACATATCTTTGGCTTTGAATGGCCTTATTCCATCAAAAAAATAAAAAGTAGCCAAACGCTATAATATTTCATGATAACATCTTCCAGGGAAACTAGATTGTCCTCAATTCCTTGTCATCTGTAATACTGTACTCCAGTTTTATCTGGGACATGTGGGAAGGAAGCGGAGGGAGGTACAGCTGCGAAAATGGAGGGAGTAAGGTTACAGCAGAGTAGAGGGTAACTGGGATCAGATGATACTCCGGGTAGATCAGGTACCAGCACAGCCATACATAATTTACCAGGTAAAATGAAAGAAAATAGAAAATGTGCTGTTTGTTGTGGATGGTGTAACACTGAAGCGGCAACTAAAAGGGGTGCGATCTACACACCCCACCCCCCACCCACTACACATGGCTCACAAATGATGGGTTTCACTCTCAATACAGAACTTTTTATGTGGTCCTCTGTTAATCGGATCTTACAGCTTCTGTAGAGCAGCGCTACTTCTGGGAGACTTATCACATAAAAGCCTATTGATCGAGTGCCATGTAAAACATTTCTTATCAGAGTAGAAGAAAAGAGAGGGCAGCCTCGGAAAACTCTGTAACTGGAGCCAGTCATGATTCATGCTGCACGAACCTAATCATTGGAGCGCGGCAGGTTTTACAGTTTGCGGTCGTCCCCGGCCGGCTTCTCCCGCCCACCTCCCCATGACTGACCAGTTTTCTACCTATGTTCATAAGGAGAGTCCTGTCAATCTACTGGAGCGAGGAGGGCTCTTGGCTCTTTACTCGCTGGGGGTTTTTTTTTGCATTTTTGCTGCAGAAATTTCTTGAGAAAATGGTTGTAACCTATGTAAAAAAAAAAAAATATCTGTGCGCACACTGCCTTTTTTTTTTTTTTTCTCAAGAACATTCTTTCTGCAGAATTTCTTGAGAAAAAGAATGAGCATGTCACTACTTTTCTGCAGGTACCTGCGTTTTTTGCCATAGATAATGATAAAAAACCACAAGGACCAACCTGCGGAAAAAACGCACAAACGCGGTAAAAACGCATGCGTTATTAATGCGTTTTTTTTAACACAAGTGCGCTAATCTTGACAATTTCTTGAGAAAAATCCTTTCTAGTGCGCACAGGGCCTTAAGTGGGTTTTTTTTTTCTTTTTTTCCTAAAACAGCTGCGTTTCTGAGCAAGAGCTTGTTCAAATGATGCATTTTAGCCACATTTTTTTCTGTGTTTTTGCTGCAGAAGAAAGCAGTGTTTTAGGCTACATGCGCAAGGTGCTTTTTTTCCTGCTTTTTTGCTGCTTTTTTGGCTGCAGTTTTGTTGTCAGAACTTTCTGACATTTGACTTCCCAGCAAAGTCTATGAGAAGTCAGATTTGTCATGCGCACGTTGCATTTTATTTGTCAGCGTTTTATTTGTCAAAGGTTTGTGACAAATAAAATGCAGCATGTTCATTCTTCCTGCGTTTTTGTCAACATTTGTCACAAAAACGCAGGGTGTGAAAAACGCACCAAAAACGCACCTAATATTACATGCGTTTTTGTGACATTTCCAAGCTCTCTGACAAGGTGCAGTTTTGGCTGCAGTTTGTGAACACAAAGATGCAGCGTGCGCATGTAGCCTTACAGTGCCAGCAAAGAGTGATATCTCTGAAATCTCATGCACGTGCTTACTTTTCCTTGTTTTTAAGCAGTGTCAGATCTGCAGCCTGCCAATTTTGTTTCTGCAGTGTTTTTTTTGGTTTTACCCATTCGAATGAATGAAAAAAACACGCATAAAAAATGCAGCAAACAGTGCAGCTTTTACATAGTGTTTTTCCTGCTGAGAATAACAACACATTTTTGGTGCGGAAATGTCTGCTGTAAATACTTTACGTGTGCACATACCCTCTAAACCAGTGTTTCCCAAACTCCAGTCCTCTCGACCCCCAAGTCATGCTTTCAGGATTTCCTTACTATTGAACAGGTGATGGAATCATTATCAAGCCATGACCTGTGCTGTATTAAGGAAATCCTGAAAACACGACCTGTTGGGGGTTGTGAGGACTGGAGCTTGGGAAGCACTGATCTAAACCTGCTAATATGTCTACAATCGCTCAGTCGGGCTCTGATCCTGCCTGTGGTTCGGACAGCATGAATGTACTGGCTGCCTTTATATCGTACCTCCACTTTCACTAGAAAAGTCTTTAGTGCAGGATTTTGCAATGTTAGTTTTTTGGGCCGATAAAAGACCTACAGTGCTGGCTACAGCCATAAGGATGGCCGCCTCGGATGTACTGCTCTGCCTTTCATGGCTTACACAAGAATACCTCCTTACAGGCTGCAGATGCGGAGGGCTTTAAAACAAAAGGCACATGATTCCTACCGATGCTCATTTTAGTTGTATTGGATCTCCTGTCCCTATTTTCAGTGCATGTGTTTGATTATGGGGCTTTTTGACTCTCCTGATGGCAGTTTTTCACTATGCCTGATCTTTTCGTTATTTGGGGATGAGCTGAGGAGTCTAATGGCAACTCTTCCTACAAACTCGGCCCAGCATGTCTGGAGGTCAGGAGGGATGGCGTTCAGCGGACTGCTACAGTGTTTCCCCAAAAATAAGACCTACCTCGAAAATAAGCCCTAGCAGGATTTTTGGGCTTTTGGAATATGCTTAAATTATATAAGCCCTACTCCAAAAATAAGCCCTAGTTGTTGTTCATTCTTGCATACCATGCTAATAGTATCCTGAAATAGGGCTCGGGCAGCCCTGTCAGGATATTTAACGGTTAGCGCTGTAAGTTGCCACATTTATGTTACTGTAAGCCCTGGACAATTTTATAGTAGTGCATCTGCTGTGCAGACAAAATAAATATTCGCCCCTTCCCCCGCCCATAATCCTGCCCACACCTCTGGATCAGTGCCAGTGATTGGGTGCAGTCAGACTGCCGTATTACTCGCCAGAGGATCACATTGTAATCCTCGAAGCGGCTGTGTGCTCTCCTGACGTGATGGGGAAACTGGATGATGGGGGGGGGGGGGGTAAATGGGATGGGATGGGACTGGATAAGGGGGGGTGGTACAGGATGATGATGGGGGTGGGGGAGGATGGGATGGATGTGGGTGGTGGATGGGAGGGAAAGGGGTGAATACTCATTTTGCATTAACAGCTGCCACGCAACTATACATTGTCTGGGGCTTACAGCAACATACAGCAATAAAAGTTGCATATCCTGAAAGCACTGGCCGCACCCCATTTCAGGATGGTAGGTGTTTCTATAGTACGCAAAAACGACCTGATAGATTTGCTTTAAAGAATACAGAAGACCCTTCATCAAAGGAAGCATGGAAAGCCATCACCTGAAAATAAGACCTAGTACATCTTTTGGAGATGAGAATAATATATGACCACGGTATGCAATGTGTGTGGCTGACACCTGCTCTTGTTGGGCCCTTGGAGCATTGTGTAGGTCGCACCACACTTCCCACTACTTTTCTTTAATGTCACATATTTTTAGTGACTGGAGTACTGCCTTCATTATTAGATAGGCAAATCTGTACATACAGATTATTATTTATTATTATAGCGCCATTTATTTACACCTTTTTTACTCCTGTGATTCTCACAGCCAGGAGGACATACACAATGTTTCTTACCGCTGATGGCACTTTATATAGGGTGTTAATAAAGTCTGTCTGTTTCTCCGCAGGATGACACATACACGGAAAGTTACATCAGTACAATCGGTGTGGATTTTAAAATCAGGACTATAGAATTAGACGGGAAAACGATTAAACTTCAAATAGTAAGTAATGACTGAGGATTTTATCATCAAGTCGCAGAAGAGCGGAGCGCTGATTGCTGCATTGTTCCCGTCCTGGACGGACGACATATCACTGATAAGTGGCCAGATCGCTGCAGTGTTTAATATCTGCTCGTGTCCGCCCCCGAGACGGGGCTAGAAAGGAAGCTTAATGGTGCAATGAATGTAGCTGCAGCTGCCGGGGTTTTCGCAGATAAATCCTTAATATATGGTGTTGTCATGATTTACATGAGCAGGATATAGGGGTGTTTATGCATTTGTAGAAACTTTAAGTATAATCGTTTCTGAAATGTTTGCACAAAATATATAGATGGATATAGATATTATATTATAAAGTTTGCCCCATGATATTGTCGTGGACCAAGCATGAAAGGGGACTGCAAACCACAGGTCTTCTGACACCTGATCTTTACATCCTCACACAAGCCTATGAGTATGCACAGCTCTGGTCAGGAGACCCTCGGCCGGTCTGTGGACCATCAGATGTGGCATCATGGAGGGCAACACTTTGTGAATGTGGCCTTACTTGTACAATGTCTGACTATGACTATCCACTAGGTGGCAGTGCAGGCCTATGTATACTGTAATATAGTCACATAGGTGCAGGGGATCCTTAGCAAAGTTGAAAACACTTTTTGCAAATTTTCGTGATTCGACTTTTATTTATATATATATATATATCTCCAAACCATTTAATTAAATTTGTCTTCCGCTGGAGATTTTCTGTAGTTTTGTTAAAGGTGTTATTTTTTTGTTAATCTCCAAATGTTTGCCTACTTTAACAAAAAAGAAAAGGCCCCTGTCGCAACCATCTTGGACCTCCTGTGAAACTCTGCCACAGGCATAGGAAAACCGCAGAAATGAGACTTCTGTATACTAGAATACTGTGACATTGCCATATATATGAAAATAAAGAAATGAAAGCATGTTTGGTATTGTCCCCATAAATGTAATCTATTAAAATACTGTATATGGATTGGTTGAAGTTGTACTTTAAATGCTAAACAAAATATATTTGCCCCCCCCGACCCCAAAATATAGTACAAAGGAAAACAAAAAATTGAGACTCAAAAAAATAACACCATGTTTTTATTTTTGTTTTTTTTTCTTTAGAAATGTTAATTTTTTATTGCTAGATAAAAAAAAAATATACTGACCTGGACAATCTTGTTTCTAGGTAATTTTTTTACTGCACAATGCATGTTAAAAAAACAAACAAAAAAAGCATTTTTTTCCCCCCTCAATTTTGCTATACTTAGTTTCTCCTCCCCCCCGTTTTGTAGTACATTGGCTGACAATACGGATGGAGTGACTCGAAACTAAATCCCGTCCTGTCAAAAACAAGCCCGAATATAGCTGTGTCTACGGAATAAGTTATAGCTTAGAACTAAAGGTGGAAGAAATGAAAGCACACAAATTACAAATTCCTCTATTATAGGGAACCTGTCACTAGATTTGGTGACTATAAGCTGTGGCCACCACCAGTGGGCTCTTATATATAGCATTCTAACATACTGTATATAAGAGATGTAAAAATGACTATATAATACTTAAGGGGTGGTGCAGACTGGTCAAATGGGTGTCTGTTCTCTGGCTGCGGCGCTTCCTCTTTAGTCCATCTTTGTCCTCCTTCTGAAGCTAGTGTGGATGACTCGTCCTACGTCATGCATATGCGGCGGCATTGAGGTCCTGCGCAGGCGCACTACAATACTTTGATCTGCTGTACTCAGATCAAAGTGCGCCTGCGCAGGACCTCAATGCTGCCGCATATGCATGACGTAGGACGCGTCATACACACTAGCTTCAGAAGGAGGACAAAGATGGACGAAAGAGGAAGCGCCGCAGCCAGAGAACGGAGACACCCATCCAACCAGTTTGCACCACCCCTTAGGTAAGTATTTTTAAGTCATTTTTACGTTCTACACAGTGACCTGGGCTCTTATATACAGTATGTTAGAATGTTGTATATAAGGGATCACTGGTGGTGGCTGCAGCTTATAGTCACCAAATCTGGTGTCAGGTTCCCTTTTAACACGAAGTCCCAATGAGGGGTCATTTAAAATTTCTACCATTGAAACCCTATGGAGCTCGAAATTCCTGGGACTTCTAGTGTTAAGGGGTTAACATTTTACTACCATAATCCAGGTTTTTTTGCTCTAGAAGCTTCCATGCTAGATATCAAGGTTCAGGTCTGCGCTTCCTACCAGCATTAGCTTGTGTTTTGCTGCCGGCCCTTGTGGAACTGTTATAAGGTAATGATTATCGTCGGTGGAATGTGACAATTTTCTTACCATGACTGAGGTCCTGCAGGACAATGGCTTCATGATATCGGGCATTAATGGTGCGTCCTTTTCTTCACCAGTGGGACACGGCCGGCCAGGAGAGGTTCCGAACTATCACATCCAGTTACTACAGAGGCGCGCACGGTATCATTGTTGTGTACGATGTTACAGACCAGGTAATGAGATTTTTCTTGGAATTTCTTCCTACACTTTGCATCAGATCAGTCAATACAACATTTTAGAGCTCTATCTGGAGTGTACAGTTTGTAATGACAGCGCTGTCACTTGGCATTGTGTCCTGCATAGCTTGAATGTGATTTAGCTTCCTATAAACTTTACCTGTCTGAAGTCAGATAGTAAATTCCATTGTAACTGGGACAGATGTGAGTGATGACAATTAGTGCAGCGCTCCTGGGTATGTCGGTGCTATATAAGCAGCAGAAAAGGAATACAGTGCATGAAATAAGTCTTGGACACGTTACAATTTAAGTAAATAGTACTAAAAAGTGCTGTTTGAGTTTCTCACCAGATGTTTGTAACAACCCATCCAAACCACACAGGCAAAGAAATCAAACCATATATGCTCATAAATTAACTTGTGTAATAATGAGAAATGACGTAAAAAGTTTTAAACACTTGAAGAAAGGTTCTAAATGCCATGGAAAGTCATGACACCAGCTGAAATCTATCAGTAATTACAAAGCAATTCTGCCTATTAGTGAAAAAGAATCAGCTGATTCAACCAATGGCCTATAAAATGGTGACTCATTACCAAGGTGCCACATAACATCTCATGATGAGTAAAACCAGTGAGCTGTCTCAAGACATTCACAACCTTATTGTTGTAAAATTTACTAAGGGCATTGGTTACAGAAGCATTTCTAAACTACTGAAGATTCCAGTGAGCACTGTTGGGTCCATAATCCGGCCACAAACAGGTGCTCCCCGCAAGACTTCAGAGGAGTGAAGAGAATTATCAGGAGAGTTGTCAAAGAGCCCAGAACCACCTGTGGTGAGCGAGATCAAGGCCTGGAATCAGCAGGTACAATTATTTCAAAGACAACAAGTAATGCACTCCACCTCCATGGCCTGTATGTGCTCACCACGCAAGACTCCATTGCTGAACAAAAAGCATGTTCAAGAGCATGTAACGTTTGCTCTGCAACATTTTGTCATGCCTGTGAAATACTGGGAGAATATAGTCTGGTCAGATGAGACCAAAATTGGATGCCATAATGGACATCATGTTTGGAGACCAAATGGCGCACTGCATATCACCCTCAAAACACCAGACCATCAGTGAAGTTTGGAGGTGGAAACATCATGGTGTGGTGTTGTTTTTCTGCATACGGTACTGGGAAACGTCTTATGATTTGAAAGAGGGATGAATGGACAATGTACCAAGGCATTCTTGATGATCTGCCATCTACCAGGATGATTATGTAACAAGGGTGGACATTTCAGCAAGACAATGATCCCAAACACACAGCCAAGGAGACTATCAACTGGTTTCAGAGAAAGGAAAAAATAAAGCTACTAGAATGGCTGCACCAATCACCTCCTGACCTGAATCCAATAGAAAATTTATGGAAGAAACTAAAGCTCAGAGTTTACGGGACCTTCAGGATTTATGTGGAAAAATAGACCAAAATCACACGAGCAATGCATGCCTCTAGTTTCTCCATACAGGAGGCATCTTGAAGTTGTCATTACCAACAAGGGCTTTTGTGCAAGGTATTAAATTTCAAGTAAATGTGTTCAATACTTTTTTTTTTCCCTGTCATTTCTCATGATTACATATAACCTAATTTACAGACATCTATGGTTTGATTTCTTTCCCTGTGGGGGTTGGATATGTAGTTACCGACATCTGGTGAGAAATTAATGTCAATAGCATCTTGAGAAATATATTAGGAAATTGGTGACATGTTCAATACTTATTTCACCCGCTGTGCATTTGAGGAATGATGTGATGTTCTACGTAGGGCAAATATGAATACTGCTGTAAAATAAAGGGTTTTTTTTTTTTAAATTATACTTTGAAGGGTTATTCCAATTTCTCCTGAAATTATTCTCAGATTGATATGTCAGATGCTTTAATGGTAAAGGGGGCGAGTCATGCTAATATTAGTGATCAGTGGTACAGGTGCCGACCTGAGGGCGCCTAGTGAAGGGCATGGTACATTTTATACTCTTATTTATACAAGTCAGTGGGGGTCTATGGACACAAAGGAACAGGTTAACATTTCTGATGGGTTATGTTTTCTGAAATAAATGAGCTTTTTCCAGGATAACTTCCTGTGAGTCCTGTTTGCTGCCACTAGAGGGCGCAGTCACATACACAATCTGTTGGATTTTAGCAGTGTCTGCTATACGGCAGAGCCCCCTTCACCTATCGCTGTGTGCGGAGATAACGCATTTATTCATTATTTTTTTATTTTTCTTTTCCAGGAATCCTTCAACAATGTAAAGCAGTGGCTTCAGGAGATAGACCGCTACGCCAGTGAAAACGTTAACAAGTTGTTGGTAGGGAACAAATGTGACCTGACTACAAAGAAAGTAGTCGACTACACAACAGCAAAGGTGGGTAATTGGCTTTCTTGGCAGACTTTTATCTTGAAGGTCATTAGCGTAATATATATTATAATTTTTGTTTTGGCTCCAACCTTTTTTTTTTTTTTTTTTAATTTTATATCAAAGTGCCTGTTTTGGACCACCGTTTCAGTTTGGGGATCCCCTTGCTAGTATCTTTGTTGCAGGGTGTTTCGTTTCTCCATAGCTGGCAGTTATTGGCTTTCATATCCACGTGTAGACCTCTTCAGCAAATGTCTAAGGCTAGGTTCACATTTCCGTTTTAAATCCGTCAGCAACGGATCAGTCGTTTTTTAGATGTCAACTGATTCAACGGATGTGGTTTTCACAGGATTCCTTTCACAGGAATCCTGTGAAAAAACTGATCTGTCGCGTCCATTACATCCGCTGTGCATCCGTTTTTTGACGGATCAGTCATGATCCGTTTGTGTTTGGGACAGCCCAGTGGGTGTGCCAAACATGCTGGGCATGCTCAGTAGAGCATGACGGAATCCAGCACCATAGACCTACATTACAAGCGTGACGGATGGTGCTGCACGTTAATTTTAACGGCCCGAGAAACGTTGCATTCTGCGTTGCTCCCGCCCGGCGGTCCGTCAAAAAACGACTGACCGCGACGCAGCGGATGCAACGCAAGGTAATCAGTCGCAATCCGCCACTAATACAAATCTATGGGACACAACGGAATCCGCTAAACGGATTGCGTTGTTTACCAGAGCCGCGGATTGTGACTGATACATTTTAACGGAAGTGTGAACCTAGCCTAAGAACAAAGTACACTTTAAGGCCATGTAGTAGTACAACAGTAGAAAATGCAACTGTGACTCACAATGGCTGGAGCACTGGAGGTTACTGATCCTGGAACTGCGGCCTTTCTGCTGAGGTTTACATCAGATATTAAGTTATACCTTTGCCTTAAACACTAGATATGATGTGGGCTGTACGTTAGTCTGTATTCTCAGTCTAGTGATATTATATTGTGTACGGCTCATAGCAAACAAAGGTTTCATGGCTTGTCCCAGATTAGACAAATCTGTCCTGCTGCCCTCCAGTCTGTTTGCAATAAGTAATGCTGCAGTCACATGCATGTTCATTGTCATTACCTTGGGGGTCAGCGATTGGTTGCAGTGGTCACGTGTGGACATGACTGCACCCCGGTGAGCAGCAGATTAACCAATTGCAGTGGTCACATGTATGACTGCAGCTTGGTGAGCAGCAGATCAGCTGATTGGTTGCAGTGGTCACCTGTATGATTGCAGCCTGGTGAGCAGCAGATCAGCCGGTTGGTTGCAGTGGTCGCCTGTATGTCTGCAGCCTGGTGAGCAGGGATGAGCCCTTCTTGGATCTCAGTAGTGAATGGAAATGAATAAGTCCTATTAAGGAATGAAATGTGTACTTTGGCTCCTTGATTCAGTACGTCATGCATCCTAACGATTTAATATTTTTTTTTCTTCCTTTTTTGCCCATCTAGGAATTTGCAGATTCCCTGGGAATTCCATTCTTGGAAACGAGTGCAAAGAATGCGACAAACGTAGAGCAGGCCTTCATGACAATGGCTGCCGAGATCAAAAAGCGAATGGGTCCTGGAGCCACAGCCGGCGGTCCAGACAAGCCCAACGTCAAGCTCAACTCCAGCACTCCAGTCAAGCAGTCCGGCGGAGGTTGCTGCTAAAACGGCCTGCCCCCTCCCACCTCGAATACCCCATTCCCTCCTCACAGCAGTGAAATCTCAATCTGAACCTAAGTGACAAAAAAAAAAAAAAAAAAAAATTAAAAAAAAAAATTGCCTGAATTGTACTGTATGTAGCCGCACTACAACAGAATCTTACCGTCTCCCCAAAGGTCAGCGATTGTAAACGCTCAATACTGACTTTGTTTTTCTTTTCTTTTTTTTTTTTTATGCCCTTGACTCAAGACAGCTAACTTCATTTTCAGAACATTTTTTTTAAACCTCCTCATCCCCCCCCCCTCCCATGTGTGCTGGTCTATCGATGTGTAACCATTGTTGCTTTACTAATGGCACTATCCCTCCACCACCTTGCCCCTGTGATTAAGCTATCTATTCACCCCCTCCCTCCACTATACACATATATATTATTTTATTTTTTAATTATATTCCCCCTCCCACCCCCTTCCCAATATCAATTTCCAAAATTCAGGAGTCAGGTTTAGTCTTCTGAAGATGAAGTTCAGCCACTTTGTATCAAACAGCACAACAGTGTCTGTCAAGTTTCCATGCATCAATAAAGTTTAGTGAGATGTTATATGTAAGATCTGATTTTTTTTTTTTGCTAGTTCTTTTTTTTTTTTTTTTTTTCTGTAGAGCTGTCAATAGAGAGATTTACACTATGATTGGCCCAAAGGAGCCCACTCCGCCATGGCGGGGCCCACCCTCTCCCTCCGACGATTGAAGCGCTACTAGTTTTTTTTTTTGTTTTTTTTTTTTCTCCATCCTCTGCATATAATTTGTGGCTGCAGAACAATGTAACAAGAACTGAAGAAATGTTTAATAAATATTGTACTTATTGGAAGTAATATCAAACTGTACGGTGATAAGTATTGTCTTAATTTTTTTGTCTTTAGTAATGGGGAGAATGAAGGTATTAAGTCTTTTTTGGCCAACACTGCCCTGCATGTAATGGACGTTTACATAGGGGGTAACTCGTATACGAAACTAACAAGTGCTTAACTAACCCAATCATTTTGCAACCACTATTATTGCTTCAAATGTCTATTATATATATAAAAATAAAAAGTAGGTTTAATTATTAAATTTGTACGAGAGGGAGACGTGTTAGTGAATGTGCAGTGTTTGCCTATTTTCTTCATTCAGACAGATCCACCGCTTTATATTTTTTTTTATCTAGATTCTGAAGAGGCGTACAGCAGTGCAAGCGTGACGGTGATGTTATTTCTGCCATTTAAGTCTATGCTGTTTTTTTATTAGTTTTTTTTTTTTCATTGAAAGTGTACCCTTTATATATATCTAATATACGTATATATACACACCCGCACAGCGATGGCAGACATCTTTTTGTCTAAGCCATTATTTATAAGAAATCCACCGAGGGGGGGAGAAAAAAAAAACAAAACGGTGACAAGGACACTTTACCCGTTTCACTTTGTTCAGAAAAGTCATCCCAGACGCATAATGCCAGTTCTGTCCTACGCTTCAAATGACAAGTGTAAGAATACATGTAACGTAGAAATAGCAAGCTCGCAGATTGTCGAGAGAAAAATGAAAATCACCGTATGTAGACGACAGGAAGGACAACTTGTGCCCGACAGCGGTTCTGAGTTGGATAATCAGTCCTATCTTTATGTATATAGCAGTTATACTTCTGTGGATGGTGTCTAAATCTGCTAACTTATGCTACCTATACAGGTTGGAAATTGGAAATCCGTGTGTTTGTCTTACTGAAAATAAAACATGTTAACACTGAACGTGTAGTCCGACGTGGTCATGGCGTGCAGGATTCTCTGTATGGAGGTCTCTTGGTATCTCGCGGCTCCTGTAACATTCCTATAATGGGGACTTGAGGTGGAAAAAGTCAACGTCTTGTACAGATCACCGATTTTCTGTTGAAGGGTAAGGCTACTTTCACTCATCAGTTTTTTGGCATCAGGCACAATCTGGCGTGTGCCTGATGCAACGGATCCGGTGCAGAATATGCAAAAACGGATGCGGCGGATCCTTTTTTTGACAAATCCAGTATACTGGATCTGTAAAAAAAAAATGTATCCGGCGCATACGTTTTTGCATCAGTTTCATCCGTTTTTTTGCCTGATCCATTTATTTACAATAAATTGGAGCATGCGCAGTTTAAACAAACGGATTCGGCGGCCTCATCCATTTTTTGCTGGCGTCCATAGGATTCCATTGTAAATCATGCCGTATTGCGCCGGATCCGGTGCGATGCGTTTTTTTTTCGTCAGACAAAAAACGTTACATGGACGTTCCGGCCGCAGCATTAGCCAATTACGCCAGATCAATGCCATCCAGCACAATCCGGCACTAATACAAATCAATGGGGATAAAACTGATCCGGCGCTGGATCCGTTTTATCCGTTTTTTTTCCGGATTGTGCCTGATGGAAAAAGACTGTGAAAGTAGCCTAAGATCATACTTGGCAGCTGCTGGGCGGTTTTACTGCAAAACAGAGCGGTTTTCAAATTGTTTAATCTGGGATGTTGTGCATGGGAAATTCTTAAATTCCCATATAATTAAAGTAAAAAAAAACAACAACAAAAACCTTCAGATGCGCAGATCTTATATATGTGCCCCTGCTGTGTGTACTGTGTAATGGCAGTGTCTGACTGCACAGGGACATGGTCTGATCATACCACATCTCCAGGGCCAGGGAGGAAGTTACATAGTATAAAGACCTTACAGCATGGGTTCACAGCTGATTCTCTGTGAGGTAAAACATTTCTCATATGTTTTACCTCACAGAATCAGCTGTGATCCCATGTCTGCACGTTTTTTGCCTCCCCTCTACCCAGGAGATGTGATGATTAGACCATGCCCCTATATGGTCAGACACGGACAGTACACAGCGGGGGGCATTCATATGAGATTCTTGGCACGGGAACAGTTGTTGGGTGGTTTTTTTTTTTTTGTTTACACATCCCGTTGTGGAAATTATTCCAAGATTTGAGTAAAATTAACTTAGTTCATGGCAAAACCCCTTTAACAAGTCATGTGAAACCTTCTGCAAAGATATTTGATAACAAGCACCGCAGCCACCAGGTTTTATTTGCTACGTGTGGAGTTGCCTTAACAGTGAACAGTGTGTCCTGGAGGTAGGAGAATGGATTTATACAATTTATAGAATCCGTAGCTCTTTGGATTAGTCGCCCTGTGTGCGGCGCACCGGTGATGGCTACTTGACAGAAAAGCCATTAATGTAGTCTGGTAGTAGGTGGTACGCAAGGCTTCAGTCCATGTGCCGCAGATTACTGATGGGGCCAGAGAATCCATTTGCATAATCTCATGTGTGAATTCTCAATAAAGGTGTTAGTGATGAGCGAGCACTACCATGCTCCGTTCTCTTAGCGAGCACTCGGATGGGCTTCACTTGTTGTATATGGAGTATATAAGAAGTCAGTGAGGAATGCGAGCATTTTTCTGGAAGGTCTTCTGGAAAAATGCTTTAGTTCCTCATGGTCTTTCATTAAACTCAGTACACTAGTCACGCCCATCCATATTTATCTAGTGTTTTACTATAAAGGTACATCCGGAGAGCAATAGGTCTTCTTTAAGGGACTATGTAGCAGCAAGGGGCTGCCCAGTTCTAACCGGTGTCTTCTCTATTCATTTATGTATCACATGTATAATCGGATGAACAAATGTGGACAGAGTTTACTCCATTGACGATTTTTTACTAGATTGTGTAATCTTCCATGTGTATAAGGCTATGTGCGCACTAGAAAATGGACTTAAGAAAAATCTGCACCCTTTGGCAGAATACCGCACCCGTGTTTTTTTTGCTGCGGTTTTTCTGCAGGTTGGTCCCTGTGTTTTTTTACAATTATCTATGGCAAAAAACGCAGTTACCTGCAGGAAAGCGACATGCTCATTCTTTTTGCTGCAGAAATTCTGCAGCAAAACCTGCAGGGGTGAAAAAAAAAACACCACAGTATGCGCACACCATATATTTTTTTTAATTTTTGCTGGGGAATGACTGCAGCAAGGTTCTCAACATTATCTGCAGCAATTCATCCAGCAAATCCATGGCAAAAACCGCAGTGTGCGCACAGAGCCTAAATGAGTTTTTTCTTCTACATCCACACCTATACATTCCTCTCCAATGTTGCCGCCAATAAAAACCATAATGACATTAGGCATTTGTGTGCAACATTTTATTGCTGCTATAAAAACAGACAAATCAAATACAAACTCATTAAATAGGTAGTTTGAAAAAGTCATAGAAATGTGACAATACAAAAATTGTGTTCAGGCCACACGTGGAATACAAATACATATAAACATGTAGTAATACATTACCTGCGGAGCAGGGACAGGTTTACATTAGAGGCCGTACATTGCAGTAATGTCCTCCGCACCTGCGGAGTTCAGCAGAGATGACCACTTAGTGTGTGTGGGGCCATCTCCCCAATGAGAATATGTTCATCAGAGCAGGAATGCTTTTCTGAGCTTGCAAGGTTTATGACTAACTTAAAGGTGAACTATAACTTCGATTATGCTTGATCTACTCTATCAGCAAGTAACAGTCACTGAGCACACAGACCCCATCTCACAAATTAAAATTAGGGATTGGAGGATAAAGTGACCAAATTGTGTGTAGCTTATAAGTGCTGTAGGCTGCAGTCATAGATGGCAGTTGGTGTGCATGTAGCACACACCAGAGATGGATTTGCTGGAACGTGGCTTCCTAAATGTTGAAAATGATATCCTGCATTGCTCATTAAAGGGAACCTGTCAGCAGAAATTTTGCACTAAACCTAAAAGATTCCCCTTCTGCAGCTCCTGGGCTGCATTCTGGAAAGGTTCCTGTTGTTATTGTGCCCCCTTTTAGACCAAAGTAAATACTTTATAAAGTGGTACCTTTTCCTATGCAAATCTTGTTAATCGTACACGAGGGCGGGCTGTCTGGTGTCCGTTATTCTGCCTCCTGCTGCTTTACGCCGTCCCCCATCGCTCAATTTCATACTTCAGGACGCCGCCCATTGCGCACCAGGTCTCGCGCATGCGCCGTGCCACTCTAGCGGGACTGCACTGTGCACAGTGTGACCGCTGGTGACGTGTTGCGCAGGCGTGAGATTATGGGCGGCGCTGTGATTTTCATCAGCAAGTACCTGCCCATAATCCCGTGCTCGCGCTTTCCCCTCTGCGTCCACCGTTCTGCGCAAGCGCTGGCCAGATGAATCGTCACCTCTTACCAAGATGGGCGGGTACTTGCTGATGACAATCACAGTGCCGCCCATAATCTCACACCTGTGCAACATGTCACCAGCAGTCACACAGTGCTCAGTCCCGCTAGAGTGGCACAGCGCATGCGCGAAACCTCAGGCGCACTGGGCGGCATCCTGAAGTATGAAATTGAGCGATGGGGGATGGCGTAAAGCCGCAGGAGGCAGAATAACTGACACCAGGCAACCCGCCCCCATGTACGATTAACAAGATTTGCATAGGAAAAGGTACTACTTTATAAAGTATTTATTTTGGTCTAAAAGGGGGCACAATAACAATAGGAACCTTGCTAGAATGCAGCCCACGAGCTGCAGAAGGGGAATCTTTTAGGTTTAGTGCAAAATTTCTACTGACAGGTTCCCTTTAATTTAGATTCTGCAAAACTGTGCAGCTATAACATCAATGTATTTGTAATGATGAGATTCTTTGATACTTATGAAATAACGTCTCAGCAGATGTATGCTGCAGAGGCCGAGCGCTGAGACCCTACAATGATGTGCACTGTAAATTAACTGTTGAATTAGTGTTTAACATTCATGTGGACCTTGATGGTCATGTTTGGCGGATACTGAGGACATGTTTAGTGAGTACGGTTCATCTTCATTAACCAGTACCCAGCCAGCCGGGTCTCTTCGTTCCCGCTGATTGTCGGAGTGAGCGCTTTTCTATTAACCATTCCATGTAGGTAGTGTCTGAACTTCAGTGCAGAAAATCCCACATTCAAGAGGCAACATCTACAAACAGAAAAGCACAGAATACAGATTACAAAAATATTTTTTCTAATTATTTCAGTTTACTATGGTATCTTCATAATACTTAATCACTAGAAGGTTACTGCATAGTGCACTTAGGCCCTGTGCGCACGCTGTGGATTTGCCGCAGAATGTGTAACATTTGCTGGGGAATGACTGCAGCAATCCTATGGGTTTTAAAAAAAATGCTGTGCGCACACTGCATTTTTTTTTTTGTATATCTGCGGATTTTCCGCTGCGTAATTAATATAGCATGTCACTACTTTTCTGCAGGTACCTGCAGTTTTTGCCATAGATAATGGTAAAAACGCAGGTGCAGGATTCTTTCAGAGGGTCTGATTTTTTTTCTTAGGAAAAAGGCACTTTCTAGTGCGCACATAGCCAAAAGGAAACAAAGGTTGGCTTTTATGGCGTCCTCTACTTGTGATGTTGCGCTATGGCAAAGTTAATTTTAGTTTACGAAATCTATCAAAGTAGTGAGACTTTGCTCTACAGCATTTTAAAATATGACAACCATCACTAGTTTACATTAAGTGAAAAATTCACTAGAATCTATTCCTTTATTTGCCAGTTCTAGAGTTGAGCGAGTAGCTAACTATTTGTACTTGCGATACTCCTATCTAATACATTCGGATTCGTTGCTAATAGCATGTGCAATGCAAGTTGATGGGTAAGGCCAGAGTCACACTTGCGAGCCTCTCTGGATCACCCGGCACGGCCGCACACTCTCAGGACAGGAGCATCTTAGCTGCATAGAGGTACATGCAACCGACCCACTCCTGTCAGGAGAGTGTGAGTCTGTGCCGGATGATTCAATGAGAGACTCGCGCGAGTTACATGCGAGGCACTTGCAAGTGTGACTCTGGCTGAATACTAGCAATGTAATGAGTAACCCAAATTTCGTACGACATTCAGATTACTGGTTACTTTGTGAGTTTTTCCCCAGTGACTTGCGTTGCACACGCTATTAGGAACGAATACGTAAGTATTAGACAGTACTCATTAGGAGTATAGCGAGTGCAAATATTTAAATATTTGCTCAACTCTAACTAGTTCAATAGACAAGGTGCAGTATGTACTACTACTCCCACTATCAACAATGCTCAGCCGTTAGTGATGAGGGAGCACTCCCATGCCCGATACTCAGTATAATGGAAATCAATGGGGAACTTGTGCCTTTTTCAAGAACATCTCCTTGGAGGAGGAGCTAGAGTTTCTCATTGACTTCCATTATACCCATTAAATGAGTCTCGCCCATCTGCGCATCCAACTACTCGTTACAAATATTGAGCACCTGAGCATGGCAGTGCGCACTCATTTATTAGCCATTCCTAATTCACTGTATTTGTCGGCCATGCAGATACTGCCAGACATTTTCCATTCTTATCTACTAGTATGGAAACATTTGGTCTGAGTTCACATGCTGCATCAGCACCACGGCTGATCTGCTGTATGGTGAAGAGTGCATGTGTAAGCGCTGTGCTGCCATTCACCTGTGGACCTTCTCCACCACTGGCCCTCATGCTGCCGCCTATGGCAATGGTCCTGATGAGGGCACGGTATTTGGCGCGTGACGCGGCCGCACACTTATCTCAGAACAATAGCTTCTCCTGGGCCTCGTGCTGCCTTCTGGCCTCATAAACAATCTTTGGCCTGTTAATGTCTTGAGGCGCCAAGTTTATGGGTTTGCAATTAAACCTGTGTAATGTGCAGCCTCTGTAAGTAATGATTTGTTGTAGTCCATGGGAAAAATGCATGGAGAGGAAAGCCACAAGAGTCTGTACAAAATTACTCCCTCGTCTAGGGGGATTTACACCCCCAACTGACCCCATGTTCGCCCACTGCTGTCAAATATTGGGTCTATTCATAGGCCAAATTCACACTGGCCTATTTTTCTCACCAATCATACCGTTAATTTGGGATGTTGCACCTTAGGGTGAGCAGTCTTGCAACCAATTGACAGTCTTTAAAGGAGTTGTATTAATTCCAAACAAAAAAAAAAAAAGAACAAACCCTGCTTTGTTCAAAAATCAGATCTACTCATGGTCTGTAATATTACACCCAGTGTCAGGCTGGGCTAGTAGGGGCTCACCAGTAATATTAATTCTGAGGGGCCACTGATCAATACATGCCAACATTACATTCACAAATGTATTATGCTCTTCTATAATATACTGGGTAGTATGTGAAATGACTGAGCAGATGCTTCTTTGTCTGTAGATAGTAAATCAAGTGTATTATGGACTATGTTGGGGGAAGGGCAGGTGTGAGTTCTACTGCAAAGGGGGCCACCAGAGCATTCTCCGGTTTTCCTGTGGGCCAGTACAAACCTGATTACACCCAACTAAATATGGTGCAGCAGCATTACCAAAACTACTGAACGGACACAAATTAAATCTCTGGCTATGTTCACACAATGAAATTGTGATGCATTTTTCCCAGAAATGTGATAAAAATGAATGAGGTTTGAAAATTGTGTGAACAGAGCCTTAAAGTTCCTTCATAGGAATAGTCCAGATTAAAATATATTTGAGGGCACTTTTAATTATTAAAAATCTTCTAGTACAGTTATTAAAAGTCTTTGAGCTCCTTCAGAGAATATGCTATATATTATTCTCTCCACTGATGCCGATATCCAGATATGGTTTGTCAGTGTGATGTTATAAATTAGTATAAAGGAGTGAGGGGGAATTTGTCACCAGGTTTTTGCTAACTAATCTGACACCAGCATAATGCAGGGTGAGAGACCCTGATTCCATAAACTTACTGGGCTGCTTAGTGTAGTTTTGATAAAATCAGCAGGAGATTATCATTAGAGGACTACTTGGCATCCTGCAGATAGTCCAGCATATTCATGAGTGCTGTATAAGCGTACACTCACATGAGCATGACAAACAGACGAGTGCAATGCGAGAAAATGTCGCATTGCACTCTGACCAATGACCGTCAATGAGGGAGAGCAGTTGGTCAGATTTTTTTTCTCATCTAGATGCGAGTAAAGTCACAACATGCTGCGATTTTCTGCTAGAGACACATCACTTGCACCCATTCAAGTGTATGGGTGCGAGAGAAACATCGGACTGCACTCGGATGTTATCCCAGTGCAGTGCGATGTACGCACAGGCTGACAATGGAGGAGATTGTCACATTCACTTTAAGGCTGGAATCACACAAACTTATGAAAAACCAGTCCCATTCTCATCCAGGAGAGGAGGATGATTTTTTTTCTCTCACTTGTCATCAGTGTGCTGTCTGTTGTTTTGTGGGGGTTTTTTTTTCCCAGCAGCTATTAGTGATTTACAGGAGCAGTTACAGTGTTCTCTGCTACATAATAGGATTGTATCCAAATACCAGACACCACTAGGATAGTCCGTGTGCTGTCAGCTTTTTTTTTTTTTGTCACACCCATTGGTAAGTCTTGGACGATTTCGGCAGCACATCGCAGCATGCTGTGACTTTCTCTCATCCAGAATCTGGATAAGGGGGAAAAAAAAAAAAGCTGACCATCAGCTCTCCCTCATTGACTAACATTGGTCCGAGTACAAAGATTTTCTCGCAATGCACTCGTCCGATTCATATGCTCGTGTGAGTGTGCCCTTAGAGTTACAAGCTCCCTGACAGATTCTCAGTTAACTCTGCAGCAATGTGAAGGGAGCTAAACAGACCAGAAAAGCCAAACTGAGCAAAATTGTTAAAAAAATCCAACAAACTTTTGCACCCAAACCACTTGAAGTTAGGGTATGTTCACACTTCCGTTGTTTTGCTTCCTTCAGATCCGTCGTTTTTTAGATGTCAACTGACGTAACGGACGTGTTCTTTGAAAAAACTGATCCATCGCATCCGTTACATCCATTGTGCGTCTGTTTGGGACAAGCCAATGGGAGTGCCAAACATGCTGGGCATGCTCAGTAGAGCATGACGGAATCCAGCACCATAGACATCCATTATAGCTCTTGATGGATGGCGACGGACACCTGTGGAATCCGTCTTTTTGCCGCTCCAAAAAATGTTACATTTAGCGTTGCTCCCGCCTTACAGTCAGTAAGCTACTGATCCGTCACGCGGTGGACGCAACACAAGTCACAATCCGTTGCTAATAGAAGTCTATGGGGGGGGGGGGAAAAACATTCCCTGCAAAATATTTTGCAGGATCCCATAAAATTCCTCAAGGCGACGGAAGCAAAACAACGGAAGTGTGAACGTACCCTAAAGGAAGGAAAAAATAATTTCCCAGGAAGTTACCTTCTATTCACTGGAAAGATAAAATGTAGGATCGTTGTGGGTCCTACCAGTTGGACCCAACTAATTACCAAACCTGGGGCCTTATGTCTCCTCATTCTCTCCTCACCACAAGAGCAGTAGTTCATATTTGCACCCCATCTCTTAACGCAGCTGTATGACATAGTCGAGCATAGGTCTCGGCTCAACCTCCCCCTTCAATTACCTGCCAAGACTGCAGCCAGGGAAGAATAATGGGGAGCATTAGTAGCCTATGTTCTGTGGGACCCACACTCCTTACAATGGTCACCTACACAATGTACAGGTCCATTTTCAGGCTGGAATACCCCTCTAAGACTCCATGACGTCTCCTATTTGGAGCAGCAGTGTTCTCGACACTGTCCGGATCTCATCCATTTTTATATTGTGGATTAGATTTGTGAGAACAGCAGGATATATACGACCAGCGCGCACCATCCTGTCTTATCTTTTGTCCTAGTTTATTGAACGATTGAAGCAGCACTTTATAAAAATTGTATCATAGCACCAATATACTGGTGCAGTTTAGTTTGCATGAGTATCCCATGTTATTAAGTATTGCCTGTCCATAATATTAATGACAGGGAATGTCCTCATGGGGGCACTGTGTTCACCGCGAGCAGAGTCCTCGATCATTCATACACAATGTTGTCTGCCATAAGTGTCCGTCCCATCATCTTTAGACTGTGTTTTCAGTAGGGACTTCCATGAAAATGAATGTGCTTGTAAAATCTTATCTATTGTCCGTGTATTGTTCCATCTCTGTATACCAGCTGTCATACAATAAAAAATATCAAAATTGGGAAACAATTTTCAAAAAAGACTAATTTATGTGACACGTGTCCAAGATGCTCAAGTCGTTTAGGGCTCATTAATCCGCATCTCATCAACTTTTTTCGGGAAGGGGGAAACCAACGGGAGGTTTCTCGACATTCTTATATCGAAATAGCCCAGGAAAAACAGACAGCACAAGTCCTGCCTGGTTATCACAGACCCATAGACTAGTATAGGCAAAATTTATCGGAGACTCGAATCAAAGTTGGACAAGTCTCCGTAAGGCTAGGTTCCCTGGATTTCTGCATCGGCTGCAATTCTGCTAACCCTCATGTATCGCTAGGAGTTTGGGTCAGGAGACCCCTGGATGATCCAGAAATCGAGAGCCACACTCATTGTGAAACCAGCCTAATTTGAATGAGATTTTATATGTAAGAAAAAGATTGGGCATGTTAAAGATGTAAATATACCCCATCTTTTGTTCTTGAAGGAGATAAACCACTACCAAAGGTGTTTAGTATCAGATTAGTCCTCATTCCCCATGAAACTCAGGTTTATCCGGACAATGTCTGTTTAGAAAGCGGTTGAGAGGCAGAGCAGTCACCCAACAGTTACTATAACTGTATGGCCAGCTGCAAATTACTTTTGTGTCCACCCATATCCTTTCCACCGCCATTAACTTGAGAACAGCAGCAGCTATAGTTATAGAAGTGGTGTCTAGGTATAGTAAAGTAGCCATGCGCTACGCAATGAAGCCACCTGTAGCGTCACCTGGTGGAAAACAACGGAGTTAGCATTTTTATCTTGAAAACGGAACGAGATAGAGAAAAAAGTGAATTATAAAGTTGTATGGCATCATCAATTCAATACGAATCGACACCTTGCATACAGAAATGCTATGATATGAAACCCATGACCCAGGTAAAAGCAACGTGGACACATAGCCTTACACGTTCTAATCATAGCATTTCTGTATGCAAGGTGTCGATTCGTATTGAATTGATGATGCCCTACAACTTTGTAATTCACTTTTTTCTCTATCTCGTTCCGTTTTCAAGATAAAAATGCTAACTCTGTTTTCCACCAGGTGGCGCTATAGGTGGTTTCATTGCGTAGCGCATGGCTACTTTACTATACCCAGACACCACTTCTATGCTTATAGCTGTTGCCGTTCTCATGTTAATGGTGATTGACAGAATATGGGTGGACTTACTGTATACTTGAGTATAAGCAGATCTGAGTATAAGCAGAGGCCCCTAATCCCCCCGAGGCTCTGGCATTACAAGTGGGATGTGTGTGATTGTACAATTATACAGTATATACACACTCACACTCTCTTCCAACGGGTGAAAATAAAATCCTTAGATGTTAGTTTGAGAACTTCTAAACAAATACCAAAGGCTCATACAAAAGACCGGCCATTACACATCCTTGTGCTACTCTTCTAACTACATGCGTAAAAGCAAGAGCAGATGGAGACAGAATTTATAAGTAACAATTAAGAGATATATTCACTAAATACCAAATGTGTGCATAAAATAACGTTGGGGTGGTATTTTAGCATAGTTTCTATTTTAATGTCGCTACTGGGAACAAGAAAAATAAAATAACTTTTCAGCAGAAATCACCAGATTTTCCAATACAAACTGCATACTTTATAAGGCCTCTTTCACGCGCACGTGCCTCCGGTACGTGTTTGGCAGTTTTCTCACGTACCGGAGATCCGTACACACGTGGACCTATGTATTTCTAATGTTTTGGACACACGTAAGTATTTGTGAACAGAACATGTGTCCGGTCCGTACTTACGTGTGTGTTTCTCACGCCGACATGTCAGTTTTTCTCCGGCATCACGGATGTCACACGGAACGCAAACGTGTCACACGTAACACACAGATGTGTTCCGTGTGACACGCACCGAAGAAAAGACATGTGTCTGCGAGGAAGAAAAAAAAACACAAAACATTACTCACCTTCTCCAGCCCTGCAGTCTCTGCCGCTGCTGTCACTTGCTTCCGACCCCCGCTCATTATGCTCATTGAATATTCACTCCACTGCGGGCCGGAAGCAGCAGCGGGGAGTCGGCAAGGCTGGAGACCGAAGATCAGCACCACGGACAGCGAAGCCAGGGATAGGTGAGTGGAAAGTTCCCGTTCTCCGTGTTTTATTACGGAGAACACACGTAGGCCATGCACACAGCACACAAAGGGCAATACACACCTAACACATGCGTGTTTTTCAGGGACGTGTGAAGGAGGCCTAAAATAGATTTCTTGGACCTGATGAGGCTGGTATACTTTGAAAATGCACATCAGAAAAGCTGTCTAAATCGCTTTTATAAGCTTCACATGCTATTATGGTATCAAAATGAAGACTTGGAGTTCAGCTCTAGCTGTGTTTCTGAAATGCTTTTTTTTTTTTACTGGTGTATTATAAAAACCCATTTCAGAATGGCTATAAAGTAAGAGCACCAGCCTCATCAGGTCTACCACATTTATTTCAAGAGATTGTCATATCCCCAAAACGCTTTAGGTTAATAGTGTTACAATGCTGTTGGGCTTAAAAAGTGCGGCAAGTGGGAGAAAATGTATTTATTTTTTTAAACTCAGTTTATTGAAGAATGTACATAGTATAAAAAGCAGTAAAACAAAGAATTACAGATTGGATATAAATCACTATAGTTACATATATTTAGTCCATAATGTAACAAGCAATTAGCTTAATGCAATCATAATGAGTCTTTAAAGGGGTGGTTCACCCATATTTGTTATTTGCTAGATCAATATGTTGAGAAACAATGTTTCTCTCAAATAACCTTTGTTGGCAATAGTGCCTGTGAGAGGCATTATTGCGGACTGCTGTTCGCCATCGCCTGACCCCCGGGCTCCGTGATCTCGGGGATCCGGGGATGTCACGTCAACTTCCTGCTACTGCCGGCCCCAGTCTCCTTGAGTGATTGGCTGTGGGCGGTGTTTCACCGCTCAGCACAGCCCAGCGTGACAACCCATCAGCTCCCTGCTCATTCACAGCAGAGCGCTGCAAGCAGTGGACACGCTGGGCTGTGACGATCAGTGAAACACTGCCCACAGCCCAGGCACTCAGGAAGACTGCAGCCGGCCACAGTGATGTCACGTGATCCGGAAGTTGACGTGACATCACTGGATCCCCGAGGTCATGCGATGGGGAAGAGCGGACTGCAATAGCGTCACTCATAGGCACTATTGCCCACACAAGGTATTTGAGAGAAAGTTTCTCAACATAATATCGATCTTAAATAATAAATATAGGTGAACCCCTTCTTTAAGAGATCTATGGTTTTGTAACAATGTAGCTCCGTATATTCCATAACCTTCAAAAACAGAAGAATATAACAAAACTTCCTGGGAGCCGCTGCCTTTCAGTCAGAGGCGTGCATGGTGTGGCTACAGTCACCTCTCAGTACATAGTAAGTGGAGACTGTATGCACACCTGTGCAAAGTGAGACATCAATTAAAGAGCCAGGAAGTGCTCATGGCTGCCACTCCAAGCACCATCAGAGGTGCCTTTAGCCGCTCTGTGCACACCTCTATGACTGAAAGCCGGCGGCTCCTAGGTGGAGTAAAGTTGATTTTCTACCAATAGCCACGCTATCACTGCTGTGGCCGGTCACCATTGTAACGCTATTAACCTGCAGATTAACCCTATATATAAAAGTTAATAGCCTTTGGAGATATGACATTCCCTTTAATAATATCGTTTCTACTGTGAAATATGATGACAGATCTGTTTTAACTCTTAATTGCACTGCTTCTTTATCCACCATGGGATCTCTTAAACTTACTCTGCTCACAAATAATACAGATCATGGGGGTGCATTCAGTAAGAACTCAATGACATGGGGCGCTGCCCTAGAGAAAAGCCACACACCTAACAGATTGATAAATAAGCATTGAGCGCCCCCTACTGGCAGCTGCATGTTGCTTAATCTTATGTAACTTTGTAGCTGTTGGGAATTATAACTCTCTGATCCTTATAAATATATATATTAGGGACAGATATAAGTAATTGAGTTGCACATTTTAAGCTTCTACTGCCACAGAGCGCAGAAAATAATACCAGTACCATTATAATGATAAACCTACCAGAGGATGGGTCCGGCTGATCACGAGAGAACAATAGTGTAGAAACAGCTGCATTTAGATTATATTATCCCAGTGTGGAGTCACAACAGCTGTCAGACCCTGACCCTATGGGTACAGCTGTGGGGGGCATACCAGCCCGGCCCAGGAAAACTATGCATTGTATGACTGCTATTATAATGGGACGTCAGATGATTTATAATTAGCTTACACACACCAGTCCTATTACCAGAGATGAGTGCTGGAGTATTCGCCGCCTCGCACTGCTCCTCCAGCCTCCCGTGGTATAAACTGGACATGGATAGGTCTGCTGCTTTCTCGGATATTAAAAGGATTGGCCTGATGACTTCATGTGTATCGAGGGGTATCCAATGTTGGGGGAAAAAAAAAAAAATCAGGCATTATGGATTTCAACATGCCTATTCCTTATTTATAGGGGAACAATCACCTCTTTGTGGCTTATAGTGCATTCTTTTTTTTTTATTTTTTTTTTAGACATTTGGCAAATGGGCATTCACAAAAAACGCTTGTTTCCTGATTATTCTGTGCCGACCATCATCATGCTTCATAGTCTAGGAGATGGCGACTCTATGATGGAGAACACAGGAGCGCTCAGGCCAAAATGACCTCTGTATGGGAGAGATGGCTGCAGGTGGAACAATCGGCTAACAGCCATCTGATGTGCATGGCCGGCTTCATAAAGTGCTGATATGGACTAAACAATCAGAAAATGTGCCAGACGTATCAGAGGTTCATGGGGTTTGATAACTCTGATAGTCTCTTCTCAGGACCCGATTCATCAAGGTGTTTGACAGGTTTCCCTGGCTGCAGTAACATTTCTGGCAGAGGCGGATGAAGGTGCGGCCATCATGATGAGTGTGTCCCACCCTACTATATAGCCCACAGTTCAAGACTGGCGCACAATACACCGCTCTTCATGAATGGGGGGGGGCTACGTTTACAAACCTATTAGTTGACTTTGAGGTTGAAGTGTGTGGCACAATTCTGGTGCATTGTGTCTGATGTTAAGCTCGCCCTTTGCGATAAACCATGCACCTTGTTGGAGAGCCCACTCCCCCCTAGCTGTACTTTTTGTAAAAAGCATCAAAAAGTGCATCATAAATATGGTGCCTGAGACAGGTTTTCTGGGGCAGAAATTACTCAAGAATAATGGCGCATTTAGCTTGATACATATCCCACAGTGTGTGATAGTGAACCAAGTGATCTCCTCCTCCGGCCACTCTACAGTTCCCTGAGAGATGTTCGTCGATTCCGCAAAATTAAAATGTCCCTCCAGGCCCCCGATCTGATATTACGCATGGAAACTCAAATGTACGCTGGGCTGTATGTTGTGAAGGCACTCATACAACGGCCTGCAGGCACTGTGCATGGTCCTTCTCTAACAGGACCTGTGCATGATACTTGCTGGCATCATACGGCTACTTCCACAACTGTACTGGCCAGCGTGCAAGGTGCGTCAGATTAGGAAGCAGAATATACCTGCAGAACACTAAAATATATGTAAAATTGCCAACACCAAACATTTATATACTTTGCTTAGCATTGTGTCATCGGTTGGGATCTGGCTACCAGGACCATCAGTGATCCTGGGAATGAAAGCACCACAGTAAGGGGCACTTTGCACACTACGACATCGCAAGCCGATGCTTGCGATGCCGAGCACGATAGTCCCCGCCCCCGTCGTAGATGCGATATCTTGTGATCACTGCCGTAGCGAACATTATCGCTACGGCAGTTTGACACGCACTCACCTGCCCTGCGACGTCACTCTGGCCGGCGACCCGCCTCCTTCCTAAGGGGGCGGGTCATGCGGCGTCACAGCGACGTCACACGGCAGGCGGCCAATAGAAGCGGAGGGGCACAGATGAGCAGGACGTAAAACATCCCGCCCACCTCTGTCCTTCCGCATAGCCGGCGTGAACCGCGGTGACGCAGGTAGATGTTCCTCGCTCCTGCAGCTTCTCACACAGCGATGTGTGCTGCCGCAGGGGAACGAGGAACAACAATGTACCGTCGCTGCAGCGAAATTATGGAAATGACCGACACTACACCGATGATACGATTATGACGCTTTTGCGCTCGTTAATCGTATCAAAAAGGATTTACACACTACGATATCGACGCCGGATATGCGTCACTTTCTATTTGACCCCACCGACATCGCAGCTGTGATGTCGTAGTGTGCAAAGTACCCCTAAGTATTAGCACCGTGCCGTCATTCTCCAGATAAGGCTGCATTCACAAATGCGCTGTATACACCCATGTTCTGTCTTTTTTTTTTCTCTCCAACAGCACACAGATCCATAGAGTTTTACTGATTCCCATACATCCGTTTTATAAACGTATCTGAGACACCGCCCATGTCCTCATAGTTTGCGGCTCAGACGTGGCCATTCAAGGGAATCTGTCAGCAGGTTTTTGCTACCTCATCCAAGAGCAGCATGGTGTAGGAAAAGAGATCCTGAATCCAACGCTATATCACTTCATTTACTGGGTGCAGTAGTTGTGACACAATAAGAGGTTTTAGATTTAGCAATGGTAGAATAGAAAAATTTCCAGCAACCGATCTTCTAAAACTTCCATTTTTTATTTGTAGAATTAAAAATTCACAGGAAAGGTAGTACAAAAAACAAAAAATATATATATCAGACAGCCATGGTGTCACAAAACAGACGCGTTTCAGAAGATTCTAGTCCTTAATCATTGTTTAAACATTGTCCTAAACAATGATTAAGGACTAAAATCTTCCGAAACGCTTCTGTTTTGTGACACCATGGCTGTCTGATATATATTTTTTATTTTTTGTACTACCTTTCCTGTGAATTTTTAATTCTACAAATAAAAAATGGAAGTTTTAGAAGATCGGTTGCTGGAAAATTTTTTATTCTACCATTTATCATCTGTCCGGCATTGCAGCATTCGTGTAATAGATCTTCACAGGTGTAAGGTGAACAAACTTTTTCTTTTTGTCTTAGATTTAGCAATGTACCAGGCTCTCTATGTACAAAGTTTATAGACCGTGAGCTGCAGTGCTAATCACAGCAGAGGGTTGGTAGGACAGTGTAGTGTACAGCAGGCAATGATAATCCCAAATTATTAAACCTTCATTAAAGTAAGGAACAGCACAGCAGGGTAATAAATTACATAATTACACTCTGTGAGTCAGCCTCTACACCGTGTGCAGAATTATTAGGCAAATGAGTATTTTGAGCACATAATTTTTATACATGTTGTCCTACTCCAAGCTGTATAGGCTGAGAGCCAACTACCAATTAAGTAAATAAGGTCATGTGCATCTCTGTAATGAGGAGGGGTGTGGTGTAATGACATCAGCACCCTATATAAGGTGTGCTTAATTATTAGGCAGCTTCCTTTCCTTTGGCAAAATGGGTCAGAAGAGAGATTTGACGGGCTCTGAAAAATCCAAAATTGTGAGATGTCTTGCAGAGGAATGCAGCAATCTTGAAATTGCCAAACTTTTGAAGCGTGATCACCGAACAATCAAGCGTTTCATGGCAAATAGCCAACAGGGTCGCAAGAAGAGTGTTGGGCAAAAAAAGCGCAAAATAACTGCCCATGAATTGAGGAAAATCAAGCATGAAGCTGCCAAGATGCCATTTGCCTCCAGTTTGGTCATATTTCAGAGCTGCAACGTTACTGGAGTGTCAAAAAGCACAAGGTGTGCCATACTCGGGGACATGGCCAAGGTAAGGAAGGCTGAAAAACCACCACCTTTGATCAAGAAACATAAGATAAAACGTCAAGACTGGGCCAAGAAATATCTTAAGACTGATTTTTCAAAGGTTTTATGGACTGATGAAATGAGAGTGACTCTTGATGAGCCAGATGGATGGGCCAGAGACTGGATCAGTGAAGGGCAGAGAGCTCCACTCAGACTCAGACGCCAGCAAGGTGGAGGTGGGGTACTGGTATGGGCTGGTATCATCAAAGATTAACCTGTGCGACCTTTTCGGGGTGAGGATGGAGTGAAGCTCAACTCCCAGACCTACTGCCAGTTTCTGGAAGACAACTTCTTCAAGCAGTGGTACAGGAAGAAGTTGGTATCGTTCAAGAAAAACATGATTTTCATGCAGGACAATGCTCCATCACATGCATCCAACTACTCCACAGCGTGGCTGGCCAGTAAAGGTCTAAAAGATGAAAAAATAATGACATGGCCCCCTTGTTCACCTGATCTGAACCCCATAGAGAACCTGTTGTCCCTCATAAAATCTAAGATCTACAGGGAGGGAAACAGTACACCTCTCGGAACAGTGTCTGGAGGCTGTGGTGGCTGCTGCATGCAATGTTGACCGTAAACACATCAAGCAACTGACAGAATCTATGGATGGTCGGCTGCTGAGTGTCATCATAAAAAAAAGGTGGCTATATTGGTCACTAATTTTTTTGGGTTTTGTTTTTACATCTCAGAAATGTTTATTTCTAAATTTTGTGCAGTTATATGGGTTTACCTGGTGAAAATAAACAAGTGAGATGGGAATATATTTGTTTTTTTATTAAAGGGGTTATCCGGCTTCTTTGACTTTTTTTTTTATTTACCTATTGGGCTACATTGGGGTAGGTAAGTAGATAGAGACCACTTACCTGCCCCGCTGTCAGCCCCTCTCCCCCAGCTCAGAGCGGTCATGTGACCGCTCCTGCCGCGATTTTGCTGCTTCCGGTCATTTCATGTCAACATGGGCAGGGCCATGTTGACATGCAAATGTGGAACAGCTTGTCGCCTCCCTGCTGGGCTGTACAATACGTGGAGTCCCCGCCCCCTTCCCTGCACCCTCCCACACATTCCCCCGCACCTCCAGTAACCTCCCCCTGCACTGCTGTGGGGTCCGTGACCTGGGGGCGGGGCCTGGCGGCAGCTGCCGTGGTGTCAGCTCCAGCACCGGGCCCCCTGCCCAGGATCGCACATTCAAATGTACCGGCATCACAGATCACCGATGCCGGTACATTTGAAAGTGCTGATGATAAGCAGCGCAGCTTCTCATCACTGTCCCTCCCGCTGTCTGAGCTCTCTTCAGCACAGCGGTGACGTCACTACTGTGCTGAAGAGAGCACAAACAGCGCACGAACGTGCAGGAGCGGCGGGGACCGAGGACAGGTGAGTATGTACTCCACATGTGTTCCCGATGGGGATGGGGATGGGGGGGGTTGCAGAGCCATATGTGTGTGTGTGCAGAGCCATATGTGTGCGTGTGAGGTGCAGAGCCATATGTGTGCGTGTGCAGAGCCATGTGTGTGCGTGTACGGTGCAGAGCCATATGTGTGCGTGTGCGGTACAGAGCCATATGTGTGCGGTGCAGAGCCATATGTGTGCGTGTGCGGTGCAGAGCCATATGTGTGCGTGTGCGGTGCAGAGCCATATGTGTGCGTGTGCGGTACAGAGCCATATGTGTGCGTGTGTGGTACAGAGCCATGTGTGCGGGTGCAGAGCCATATGTGTGCGGGTGCAGAGCCATATGTGTGCGGGTGCGGTGCAGAGCCATGTGTGCATGTGCGTCTGCAGAGCCATATGTGTGCATGTGCGTGTGCAGAGCCATATGTGTGCGTGTGCAGAGCCATATGTGTGCGTGTGCAGAGCCATATGTGTGCGTGTGCGGTGCAGAGCCATATGTGTGCGTGTGCGGTGCAGAGCCATATGTGTGCGTGTGCGGTGCACAGCCCGATGTGGGGCTGTTATTTGCAATGCTGTAGTGATACCAGGTCAGGTGCTGGGGAAGAATACTGACAGGGAATGTGTGTGCAGGGGGCGGGCAGAGGGTGGGGCTGGACACTGAGGCTGGGTGGTGACAGCTCTGACTGAGGTTTTGCACAGGAAGTGGTCATGTTTGCTAGATCTGAATGTAAACAAGAAGCTGCAGAGAATAAAGGGTGAATTCAAGAGGAACAAAAGTTAGAAAACAAAAAATAACAATGTAGGTGTGATTTATATGACAATACAGCACAGATAAACTCAAAATTTTTTGTTAAGCTAATGTCGGACAACTCCTTTAAGTTGCCTAATAATTCTGCACAGTAATAGTTACCTGCACAAACAAATATCCTCCTAAGATAGCCAAATCTAAAAAAAAAAAAAAACACTCCAACTTCCAAAAATATTAAGCTTTGATATTTATAAGTCTTTTGGGTTGATTGAGAACATAGTTGTTAATCAATAATAAAAAAAAATCCTCTAAAATACAACTTGCCTAATAATTCTGCACACGGTGTATATCTTGCTGCCTTCAGATTACCTAGCAAAAATCTGCTGACAGATTCTCTTTAAAGGGGTTGTCCAGGTTTGTGATGAAAGTCCCTCCATATTTCAGCAGACTTCTGAATCCTCACAGCACGTGTCAAAGTTCTCCAGTGATGGCGATGGGAGCGAGCGGTCATGTGACAGCAAGTATGCAATATTCCGTCCACCTTCCAACCAGACGTTCGCAGCCTCGCTCAGTGCAGGTGAATAGCGTGCAGGTGAATAGAGTGAGCCACACATGTCTAGTGGCAACGTGGCCTTCAAAATGCATATCACATACGTGCTGTGACCGCCCGCTCTTGTCGCCAGCACTGGAGAATCCTGACCGCGAGTCATGAGGATTCAGAAGTCTACAGAAACATAGTGGGACTGTAGACTTTCATCACAAACCTGGACAACCCCCTTTAAAGGGAATCTGTCAGCAAATATTGAAAAACACAAGACAGACTTTGTACTTTAGTTTTCCATCTTGTGTTTAATCTATTTATTACTGATCCAATGCAAAGAGTAAATTGAGAAAAAAAAAAATTCTACCTACTCCAGATTTTAAAACCAGAAGAGAAATAAATGGATGCAACATGGTCATTTGTCTGAATGTAACCTAAATGTGGGGTCCCATAGGCAGAATTTCACAGGCTCACGTTGTGGCATCACCTGGCATTCAGTTATAGGAATCCTCCATTAAGGGGATGTATACTTTTAGTTGGTTGCTGGAGTAAATCACCTTGGATATGTCACGGACCTACAATCTACATGTCATGACCCCTCCGCGAGCCCAAGCCAAAAACATAGAGACAATGCATTAGTGTTCATGCCTTATGTAATAGCTCGTCTCCTTCATTAGGCTTCTGTGTACTAGAAGTAATCCCGCTACTGTTTTCCCCGGGTGGATGTGTCAGACGACATTCCTCCTCTGCTTCTGCTGTCCTCTTTCTTACCTAACTTGACTCCATCTCCAGGGAAACTCGCTGTTTTAGGTTACCGTTCCTCGCCAAGCTTTCCTCGGTGATAGTATCCATAGCTTCAAGAACAGAGGCGTACAGACGCTCAGCGTGCCTCTCCAGCTCTCCCGATTGTTTGGAAATTAATGTCAGCGTGTCCTTCAAAGCTAATAAGAGGTTACAAAAAAAAAAAGTAACGAAACAGGAAAATCTGCAAAGAAGCAAAGTAGTAACAGTTCCTGCTGTTCTGTGGGGGAATCCCTTCATGGATGTCCCGAAACTTATAGAAGATAGAGCATTGCCCCTTCAAAGCATGTGGTAGGAGGGTGTTTAAAGGTGTTATATGGGTTTTTGGTTATTATTTCTGTATGGGGCTGAGACCTTACAGGCAAGAAGCTGAAAACCGCCTGCCTGTTGTGCCTGTCTGTCTCTGAGCGCCGACGGTGGCTCTCCTGCTTCATTTCATGCTGGCTGATAATTGGGGATCCAGCTGTCAATCAGTAGGACACTGGCAGAGACAGAGCAGAGCAGAAGAGAAGAAGCTGCTCTGTCCATGTGATGCCACCAGAAGTAGGACGATCGCTAACAGGAGCGGTCTGTGACGGCTCTGAGCTGGCAGATATCATTGCAATATAAAACAGACAGGTAGCCGGCAACTACCGGCCTGTAGCCAGCAACTACCTGCCTGTAGCCAGCAACTACCTGCCTGTAGCCAGCAACTACCTGCCTGTAGCCAGCAACTACCTGCCTGTAGCCAGCAACTACCTGCCTGTAGCCAGCAACTACCTGCCTGTAGCCAGCAACTACCTGCCTGTAGCCAGCAACTACCTGCCTGTAGCCAGCAACTACCTGCCTGTAGCCAGCAACTACCTGCCTATAGCCAACCGAAGTCTCGGATAATCCCTTTAAACTTCCTTCTGTCAAATAGCAAATCAGTATTTCTCTATATTAATGGAACAGCACATGTGACCTCTGCTCCTTCAGCACAGTAAATGGAGTCCTATATTTGGCACTTTATTGGGCCCCGACTGATCTAGTAGTTATCGGATTCCCATGAAACAAAAATGCAGCAAATATTCCGCTGTGTATCTGCTTTTTATAGCTCCAGCATTGTGCATGAGATTTAGGAAATTTCCGAAAAAAAATATCTGCAGTATAAACTGACTGAGGTCCCATCAGGTCCATTTAACTTGCAATGCAAAGGGTGAAATATACGGCTCTGCTGCACAGTTTTTGCATCGATTTCTGGAGCGGTACATGTAAAATCTCCTATGTGGGCAGTCGGCAGTGGAGATGCTATATGGGAAGGTAACCTCAAAGTGGACCCAAATTTTTTATCTCTTGTTAGTACCATTTTACAGTTTGCATATTGTCGGCAGCACATCGTGAGAAATGCTTCCCATAAAAACTATTCCTAAGGCCGGTGTCACACTTGCGAGTGCCTCGCGTTGCATCGCCTGACACGGACTAACTCTCCTCATCTCTATGCAACCGACCTGCTCCTGTGAGGAGAGCGAGTCCGTGCCAGGCGATGCAGCGCGAGATACACACAAGGCACTCGCAAGTGTGACACTGGTTTAAGACCACAAAAAGACGCACTCAGCTGATGATCAAGTGCTTGTTCATCGTCCGATTGCTGCCTTTTTACGCAGGCCACTGATTGGAAAACTTATTTGGCCAATTGTCGGATGGGTAAAAGGGCTTTAAATCAAAATTAAACTTTTCAATAAAAATCGGCAAAGAGGAAAATTCAGGAGAGGAAAGATAAAAGGATATAGTGAGGCGGAGTTTCTTAAAAGGGAATAATATTAATTATTATTATTATTATTATTATTATTATTATTAATAATAATAATAATAATAATAAAAAAAAAAATTTGAAAACCCTTTAAACTTGTCAGGGGGCTCATGCTGAAGTACTAAATGAAGTCTGGCTGCACAATTGTGGCCAGATACACTGGCCTAACATTTTACAGATCCAGCCGCGGACCACAGCCGGTGACAAGTCTAAGCCACGGACCACAGCCGGTAACAAGTCTAGTCCGGAGCTGCTAGCAGCTGGTTCTTCCTACCACCGCTCTAGGTGATTGACAGGTCTCCTCTCCCCGGTGTGTACATGGGTCAATCACCTGGAGCAGGGCTGGGATAAAAAACTGGAGTGTTTGAGTCAATAATATACCTGGCTGCAATAGTGCTGTGCAAAATAATCTCCCAAAAAGTTGGAGATGCTGGAAAAGCACAAGATAGTTCATTTTATGTGTGGCTATAAGAGTGCCCCATAGCCCACCAGAGCGCTATCCAGTACTGTGTGTATCACAACAGTGGAGCTTGCACCTACCGGAGGAATTAAAGGCCAAACATCTCTCCAGCGACTCTCCGTCCCTTATAACGGTGTTGGCGAGGACCTGCTGCTCCGCTACATCTTTCTTCAGTTTCTAGAGGGAAGTGGTAAACTGAATATACAATACTGGAATATTACAGGCAGCGCTAAATACATGTGACTGTGATCCTGTGATGTTACTGCGGCTTATTAATCGCCTTTTATAGATCTCTGGGACAGTCCTCTGTATGATCCCTTTAATTGAAGCCATTGTTTCATTCTTCCGGTTTGCTTCCTGGTCATCAGTTTACGCGAGCACATATGATTAGTGTAATATTTAAGGGGGATGGAAGTCAAAACAGACGCCCCACTAGAACTGCACCACTTAAATGCAGTTGTCAGAAATGGACAGCAGAATTTAAGTGGTTAAATAGCAGCAAACGGAGCTAATAACACAGCCGACAGCTGCTATGTCTGGAGTGGACTCTGCAACTGGGCCATGTCCATATACCCGCACCAGACGTCAGGAAATCTGGTATGTAAAATAATAAAATATATAATCTATTATGCAATTTGAATGATTTGGGGGTTCCCTTATTCAATACTTCCATCTGTTAGGCGGAGCGACTCTCACATTGCAGGTCTTGTCCATAGATTATACAGGCAGCCCACCCATTTCCATAAGAACGCCATTATATTTTCTTAGATGTCGTGCTGCAGTGAAACTGACAATAGAAATTGGAACAGAAAATGTGCCTTGACAGGAGGATGTACTGAGGTCTCTTACCAGGTACAGGCTGAGGGCTAGCTGGATGCTCTCCACATTTGGCTTTGGAGCCGTCCAATTGTCAGTGACTTCTGCAACGCTGTACAACCATTCAATGAGCCTGTCCAGATGCTGGCAAAACCTCTGTGTATAACAGGGAACAACAAATTACAAATGTCCGTCCCAGTGCACATCACAACTGACACGTCATCACAGACATGGCCGGCAAATCTAGTGCAGGCTCACACTATGCTTATTTCTCGGTGAGAAGTCCAGCAGCTCCCTACTGTAACTGATGGGGTAGTACCACAGCCTACTAAAGGCCCCGTCACACACAACGACTTACCAGCGATCCCGACAACGATACCAGCGATCCTTATCAGGAAGTAAGTCGCTGGTGAGATGTCACACAGTCAGATCTTACCAACGACGCAGTAGCGACCTGTATAACGATCTCTGCTGTCATTGGGATCCTGTCACACAGTGTCAAACATAGGGATCTGTCCTGCCCAGCAGGACATCGCTTTTGAAGAAAATGGTCCAGGACATTCAGCAACGACCGGTGACGTCACAGCAGGGGCCAGGTCGTTGCTGGATGTCACACACAGTGACATCGCTAAAAAGATCGCTGTTGAGTCACAAAAACCAAGACTCAGCAGCGATGTCACTTAGTGAGACGTGGCCTTAAGACAGAACCTATCACCAGACTGACTTAAGAAGAGCAGGTAGACTGGTGATTTTTCTAAATATTACCAATCAACAAAAGTGGTCACAATGGTTCCAAATACCCCTTAAAAGGCCTTGACTTTCTAGCAAAAGACTGTTTTGAAATTCCAGTTTGTGGAATCCCACAACCTCCCGTGGCCATTCCGACTGTTAGGCCTAAGCCACACGGCGAGAAAAACAGTGCGAGTGGAGTGCGATAAAACATCGCATTCCCCTCGGACCAATTCTAGCCTGTGTGTCAGCGCACATGGGCGATTATTTTCTCAGCCCTAATCGGACCGAGAAAACAATCGCAGCATGCTGCGATTATAATGCCAGACTCTTTCACTCGCACCCATTCAAGTGAATGGGGCGAGAGAAAAATCGCACTGCACTCGCGGTGCACCGGTGTCTGCGAGTGCAGTGCGAGAATGGAAATAGCCGGCTATGCAGGAGAGAGGGAGAGAAATCCCTCCCTCCCGAGTGCCGGCCCGCCCCCCGCAGCTGAGGTCTGCTCGCACGAACGGACCTCAGTTGCAAGGACACACACATGACACTCGGCTCTGCTGCACTGCCAGCACGAGCCGAGTGTCATGCAAGTGGATCGCAGTAGTCCCCGTGTGGCCCCAGCCTTAGGGTGTGCAATCTCGCTCTCTGCACTAACCCAGCACTGCCGCATGCTTCAACGAATGATTACAGGACAGTGACAGCTCTTAATGAGGTTACCATTTGGTAACCGCTTAATAAGCAAGTGGCAACCTTGGGTTAGTGCAAAAAGTCAGGAGGACCACGGAGGGTTGTGGGATCCCACTCCACATGCTAGAATGTTGGATCCTTTAGGGACTCTTCTGACCAATACTTTAGCTAATAGGCAATATTTAAAAATATTGCTATTCTGTCCACTCTGTTCTTAAATAGAAAGGGCAGCGACAGACTGCTGATAGATTCTCTTTAACCTCCCAGCTTACTGCTGAGAGTTGCCAGTTATACGTCTATCCTTACCTGGTTGATTCCGATGTAGCTCTGCTCTGATCCTGGTTGCTAGATTCCTATTGCTGACCCTGGGCTGACTTAATCCTCCATTTGCCTTTCATTTTTGCCTTCATGTCACACTAATGTCTTTGCATTATGTCTGGCCTGTCATGCTTAGACCCAGCTAGATGACCATCCTCTGTTCGATTGTTTAACCAGCCGGCAACAAATCCATGGTTGCAACCCAAAGGACCCTGTTTTAAGTCCAGATCCCTGTATAGGGTTTAAAGGGTGAAGGCCAGAATTGCACTATAACCTGATAAGGTGCGTGGCTTGCACAAAGTCTGTCTGTGGATGCCCAATTAAAGGACTTCTCTGAGTGTGATAAAAATAACCACCGTTGTTACAAATTTCAAACTCCAACTCTAGTTTTGTGTTCTGAGAGGTTGCAGCAAGAAGAAACACTGCTTAAGGCTGCTTTCACACATCCGGTTTTTCCTGTGCAGCACAATCCGGCACTTTGCAGAAAAAACGCAACCGTTTTTTTTTCCCGCCGGTTGCGGTTTTTTTTGCATAGACTTACATTAGTGCCGTATTGTGCCGCATGGGCTTGCGTTCCGTCCGGTTTTGCCGCATGCGGCAGAGTTAGCCGCTGCGGCGGCCGGATGGAACATTGCCTGGCACGTTTTTTGTCCGGCAAAAAAAACCCGCATTGCGCCGCATCCAGCCGATGCGGCGTTATTTGCAATGCATGCCTATGGACGCCGCATGCGGCGTCCTGTGGCAAACACCACATCCGGCCACCGTATGCGGTTTTTTCCACTGCGCATGCTCAGTAGCCTGTCGCAAGCGGCAAAAACCAGACGGGATGCATGTCAAAAACGTATGCAAAGGATGCGGTTTTGTCGCCGCATCCGTTGCATAGGTTTTAGAGCCAGATTGGCCGGCTTTGCTAAAACCGGAGGTGTGAAAGCAGCCTAAGTCAGGTCTCAACTGTCAGAGAAGCAGCATTAGATATAAAAATAGGAAAACGGGTTTTAGCCGCGCTAAAAAAACACTGTTGCCAGGATATTAATAATCTCTTTATATTTCAGCATTCCAACGCGTTTCAGAGACAAAGACCGTCTCCTTCTTCAGGGAAAAGAGAAATCAGATTTGATTTCTCTTTTCCCTGAAGGAGACGGTCTTTGTCTCTGAAACGCGTTAGAATGCTGAAATATAAAGAGATTATTAATATCCTGGCAACAGTGGTTTTTTTAGAGCGGCTAAAACCCGTTTTACCATTTTTATATCTATATCACGTTTCACACGGGGCCGCTGCTTGAACCACGCGGACACTCACATGCTCAGCAAGGGGTTGTGACTGGCACAACCTTACCAGGTGAGTGTACCCTTCCATACGGTAAATACCGGGTAAGACCCAATTGCGCCTTTTTGTCTCCCCGTCTCTAGCAGAGAAGCAGCATTGTGAGCAAACATATCCGATCTGCTCCCCCAGCTGTGGAGCATGGCTGCAGCATCAAAAAAAGCTTCTCGGCTGACTAAGTTTCTTTTTCTTCTCCAACATCACACGGCTCCATGATTTGTAGAGGGCTTTGAAACAGATTATGGTGCAGAATATTCACCAAAATCTGCATGAACAGAACTTCATGTAAGCACACTATTTGGCTAGAGTCACACTTGCAAGTGACTCAGAGTCTTGCATCGCACCACCTGGCATGGCCTGATGCTCTCTGGACAGAAGCATCTCAACTGCATAGAAATACATGCAGCCGACTCGCTCCTGTCAGGAGAGTGTGTGGCCGTGCCGGGCGACGCAATGAAAGACTCGCAAGTGTGACTCCAACCTTAGAGGTACACTCACAGAGTATATTCTTACAAGCGAGAGAATCGGATGGATTGTACAAAACACTTGGCTCAAACGCTGATCAGAATAAGCTGGAAATACAAAAAAAATAAAAGCACAAAAGGATCTTATCTTTGTGCATATGTGGAAGAAAAATGCGCTCATCTTGAAGGGTTGTGTAGGCAGAACTCCTTTACAAGCATCAAAAAGCTGCCACAGGTCATGCAGTATACGTCGAAAGATGTCAGGAGAGGACATGTTCCACGCTGCTGTTAATCCAAAACAGTTTCACGCCAGGCAGGGAGTGGATGACATGCGGTTTGAGTCTTTGCGTTTTAAAGCCCTCAGGTTTCTTCATCAAAACAAAAACCTGTTTTTTATCCTGATGAAGAAACCTGAGGGTTTTCAAATGCGTAGACTCAAACCATATGTCATCCACTCGATGCTTGGCGTGAAACTGTTTTGGATTATCAGCAGTGCGAAGCATGTCCTTTTTCTCCTGACATCTTTCATCATAGAATGGTAGAGTTGGAAGGGACCTCAAAGGCCATCGGGTCCAACCCCCTGCGAGTGCAGGTTTTCCTAAATCATCCCAGCTATATGTTTATCCAGTTTCTGCTCGAAGAATTCCATTGATGGAGAGCTCACCACCTCCCGTGGTCGTCTGCTCCACTCCCTGACTGCCCTGTCAGAAATATTTTCCTAATGTCTAATCTCAATCTCCTTCCTTTTAGTTTCATCCCATTGCTTCTTGTACTTATGAGAATGGGGTAGCTTGAGCCTCCAGCACAGTATCCCATGGTTCTGTGTACCCCAGTAAGATGAACAAGAAACTTAATTTCTCCATTTTCTAAATTGTCTGTGTCTGCGTACAACGGACTGCACTTGGATGTCATCCAAGTGCTGTTCAATGTTTTCTTTGCTCCCATAGACTTGAACAATTTTTTTTTTCATGCTCTATCAGCATGAGAAAAAAAAAAAAAAAAAATTGATCGAACCGCCTATAGCATAACATTGGTCCGAACGTTATCCGATAAAATATCGAATAACACTTGTCTGAGTTATACGCTTGATAAACGCTATTGTGAGCGTACCCTTACTTTCGCTCATAGGAATATGTCGTCATCCAGGGATGGACCGTCTACCTACATGAAGTAGTGCTCCTATGGAGGAATTCTATGGACTGCCACAATTTACATATAGCAGTATATCACAAGACTAATATAGCAATAGCACAGAATAAAGCAAAAATAATAGTACAAAACTAATTAAGTTTTACCTGAATTCTTTGGACAAGAGATTTAGTTTCCTTGACTGATGTACATCCAGAAATGTCCAAGACCTCTGATGTCACCCTTCCATCAAGCATGTCTCTTAGTGAAGAAAACCTATTTATTTTCGGTTCATCGTGGTTGACAAAGTCAAAGTTATATTTTTGATCTTTGGGACCATCATCAGAGACTCTGCTTTTCGTTTTGGCACCAGATCCTTGATCCTTGTCACCTACAGTTATAGACAGGTCCTTCAAATGAGTAGCCAGAGCCTCTAATTCCTTCAGAGTTGGCGGTAAGGACAGATACTCCTCGTCGGTGTCTAGATCTTTATGGAGTGGAAGGACACTTGTTGTAGATAAAAACTGTTCTGATCGGTCAGAATAACCTCTAGAGGACTTGTCTGAAGAGAATATCTTATCAATCACATCATATTTTCGGGGAGAAAGACTAGCGGTGCACTCCTTGGCAAGATCCAACTTACTGGCATAAGGCGAGAACTCTCCACTCACATTCGATGACCCTGGTGGGTTTTGTAATCCAGAATAACCAGTTCTTTTAAGTAATGGTGTTGAAAAAGCGAAAGGCAAACTCGGATTATTTGCTTGCAAGTATTGATCAGTCTTTGCTTTGTGGTCGTCTCTATATGTAGAGGTGAAAGACCCAAACTTACTGTCAGAAGAAGCATTATAGCTATCGAGGTCGACACCAGAGTCATGTAAAAAAGCATCAGCCTCATCCTCCTCATCTTTATTAAGGAAATACTTTGGATTCAAGGGATATGTATAATCCAACAAGTCCTGATACTCTTTATTTGGATCCCAGTCCGGGGACGTTCGGTCTGGGCGAGGAGGGCGGGTGTTTGGAATTGCACAAGCCCAATATTGTTCGGCAAACGTCTGGGACTTTTCAGAACAACTCGTATTGTTAAAATTAGATTTTAATGATCTACAAGCCCCTAAATGTGGCCTATACTTAGAATGTGCCACTGAAATATTACACGCAGAGCATGAAGAGTCTAAAATAGTCCTCGATCTTGGTCTGTCCTGCGGGAGATCATCGCTGTCATCAGACATTGTCCTTGTAGGATCAGCTCCTGAAGGTTTATCTTCTGCGCTGTATATGCTCCGATAACCTGATGTGTTTGATGGGAAGATCTTCTCTCTACATGAAGCCATATTCTTTAAACTGAAAAATCCCCTTTAGGCATAATATAGATTATCCCCTCTTTGGAAGGATAATATGAACCTGCAGACAATCAGATAATCAATTTTACACAAAGGAGAATTAGAGGAGTTTGGAAAAAAAAATAAACTACTGATGGCCGATGTCTAACAGCAGGAATCTGTCAGCTCTCCTCCTCTGTTTTATTAAATTACCGTATTAAATATTAATTCTGGAGCACCTTTTCTTAAAATATGTGGTTACTCTGGTACACGTCATGAAATAAACTGAATATTTGGGGTTGCGTATATGACCTCAAATAAAGTGCCCTTTACTGCATTGGTAGGATCTACTGTTAGGGTACATGTACACTACATCTACTGTGTTTCCCCGCAAATAAACCCTAGCAAAATTATTTTTCTCTTCGAGTATACCTATAATATAAACCCTTAAAAAAAAATAAGCCCTAGTTGCATACCATACTATAATAGTATTCTAAAATAAAGCTTGGCTAGCCTTTTCAGGATATGTAAGTTTTATTGGTGTAAGTCGTCCTGTTGTGCTGCTGTAAGCCCCGGAAGTGACCTGCCAGCTAGTTACTGGAAATTAATATTCACCTCTTTCTCCACCCATCCCTCAGAGTCAGCATCAGTGATTGGAACGTGTGTTAATGGAAAATGAATATTCACCCTTATCCCCTGCCTGGCTGCCCACATCCCGCCCACCCTTTTGTGCCAGCATCAGTGATTCAGTCAGACTGCCGTATGAGGATCACATGACAATGCTTGGGTGAATATTAATTTCCATTAACATACATTACAATCACTGACGTCAGCGCAGAGGGGTGGGTAAGTTAAGGGAGTGAATATTCATTTTCCATTAATAGGCGACCCAATCACTGATGCCAATACAAAATACGAATCATCTCCTGAAAATAAGCACTAGTGCATCTTTTGGAGCAAAAAATAATATAAGACCCTGTCTTATTTTTGGGGAAACAGGTATCAGGTACATCTGCTCTGAAAGCCACATGAAAAAGCCCTCAAAAGACGCTCAAAAATATAAAAATATGTATTTCAATGTAAAAACAACCAGATCAGGCTTTTGAGCGTGTTTTTTTTTTAGTAACTTCAAGTTTACAAAAATGCCAAGTGGGTTAAAGAAGTGAGATGACCTTTTCCGCCGAGAAGACGCTCTGTACTTTACAATATGCCAAGCTATGTTCTTGAGCACTTTCCCAATGTTTTTGCTTCAGAAAGTACTCTTGTTCAAAAATAATTACTGCTATACAACAATAAAAAAATATGAAACAATAACTGTAAAAAAAAAATGAAAAAACAAATAACATCAAAACAAGTGCTCAGGAAATGACCAAAAGAAACACACACACACACACAAAAAAAAAGTTTCCGGACAACAAACGTCAATGTGTCCTGAAGCAGCTTCCTCTGGGAAAACTTGGCAGGTATGCAAGTCCTTACTATTATTTTGCAAAACTTGTATAAAATGTTTTGCAGTAAGGAGCTTGTTAAATTAAGATCGGAGTACATTGCCATGGAATATGGCGATATATAGACAATAAAGGAGCTGCACTGTTCAGTCTGATATGTCACAAGCTGGGATGGAATTAGAGAATGCAGTCGCTCTGATCCGCAGTGAGCTTCGAGGAGGTCTTCCTGTTATTTGTGTCCTCACCGGACATGTTCTAACAGGACCCAACCATGTCAGCGAGATAAAACATTACTTATTAATACTCTGCCTCAAACCTGTGGACATAGACCACCAAACCAGCAAATGCAGCAATACTGACTGTATTATAGACCTAAGGTGCCTTATCCTAAAGTTGTCCCTACACATAAACATATAGAACCATCCATCTCACGTGTATGGGGTCCTCTAGGGTCTCCCCCATGTCAGATGCTTGTTCACAGAACACCAGGGTGGCTTGTACCTATGTGCACACTATGTAATAGAGGGGGGAGGCCATGTTTGCTCTTAGCTTGTATCCTCACAATACATTATAGCATTGAGGAGGAAGAGGACATGAAAACCATTGTTCTGTTGCAGATGTCACTGAACAGTGTTACTGATAAGGTATGGGGCAGCACTAATACAATGATAACCCACACTTGCTGGGCAGGAAATATCTGGTAAGGGTACCTTCACACTTAGCGATGCAGCAGCGATCCGACCAGCGATCTGACCTGGTCAGGATCGCTGCTGCATCGCTACATGGTCGCTGGTGAGCTGTCAAACAGGCAGATCTCACCAGCGACCAGTGAACAGCCCCCAGCCAGCAGCGACGTGCAAGCGACGCTGCGCTTGCACGGAGCCACCGTCTGGAAGCTGCGGAGACTGGTAACTAAGGTAAACATCGGGTATGGTTACCCGATGTTTACATTAGTTACCAGTGTGAGCAGGGAGCAGGGAGCCGCGCACACTGAGCGCTGGCTCCTTGCTCTCCTAGCTACAGTACACATCGGGTTAATTAACCCGATGTGTAATGCAGCTACATGTGCAGAGAGCAGGGAGCCGCGCACACTGCTTAGCGCTGGCTCCTTGCTCTCCTAGCTGCTGTACACATCGTGTTAATTAACCCGATGTGTACAGCAGCTACATGTGCAGAGAGCCGGAGCCGGCAGCACAGGCAGCGTGAGAGCTGCAGAGGCTGGTAACTAAGGTAAATATCGGGTAACCACCTTGGTTACCCGATGTTTATCTTGGATACAGCTTACCTCAGCTGTCAGACGCCGGCTCCTGCTCCCTGCTTGCTTCATTTGTCGCTCTCTTGCTGTCACACACAGCGATCTGTGTGTCACAGCAGGAGAGCGGCTTTGAAGAAAACGAACCAGGGCTGTGTGTAACGAGCAGCGATCTCGCAGCAGGGGCCAGATCGCTGCTCAGTGTCACACACAGCGAGATCGCTAATGAGGTCACTGCTGCGTCACAAAAAGCGTGACTCAGCAGCGATCTCGGCAGCGAGCTCGCTGTGTGTGAAGCACCCCTAACATTGTCCTTTAGAAGCCTAGGGGAGGGGGGGCAAGCACAATGAATCGTTACCGGTCAAACCATCAACCAAACCATTGATCAGCCAACAGCCATCTCTGCAGACTCCTCCATACACAGGTGTACTTGCTCGGGTGAGCGCTCATGCCCTCTACAAGAAAGCGCGGTCATGCTACTCTGGCGGCGGATTATCTTATTGAGGAACAAAAGGATGTGCAATCTGATCGTTATCTCTCCCGACATCATCTGACAGGTTAGAGTCGGGTGCCATCATAGACAGACTGTCGGCCAAACCCTGTGATATCAGTGGGTTTAGCCAACATTACTCTAATATGTATAGGAGACCTTAAAAGGGAACCTGTCAGGTGCAATATGCAACTAGAACCACGAGCAGTTCTGGGCGCATATTTCTAATCCCTGCCTAACTGTCCCTATATACACTAGTATACATAAAGAGATCTTTAGGAAAAGTATTTCTAAAGATACTTTATTAGATGCAAATGAGCGCAGGCACTACTTGCAAGGGCGTCAGAATTAGAATGCCCACAGGAGTGTGCTAGCATGCTATTTAATGCCAATTGCCCAGTGGTGTCGGATGTACCTGTGTTCGTTGTCACAGTCTCAGACACCGGGTTTAGGGTCAGTGCGCATGGATCAGACATCACCGCACTTCCGGTCATGTGAACTATGAAGCGTGGTGTATGCATCCCAGGTTCAGAGAGGTCTTGTGCACATGACAGGAAGAGCTGTGACTTCTGATCATGTGCAATGAGCCTAAAACCGGTGTCATCGGCGGTGACAATGGACACAGGTACCCACGTCCATGCCGATGTCGCTGGGCATTAAATAGCATGTCAGCACGCCCTTGTATAAAAATAAAATCTTTATTTTTATATAGCGCTAACATATTCCGCAGCGCTTTACATACATCAGGAACAATCTAAATTCCCTATCTGTATGTCTTTGGAGTGTGCGAGGAAACCGGAGTGCCCAGAGGAAACCCACGCAAACAAGGGGAGAACATACAAACTCCTTTACCGATGGTGTCCTTGGTGGGATTCAAACTCAGGACCCCAGCGCTGCAAGGCTACACTGCTAACCACTGAGCCACCGTGCCGTCCTTGTATGCATACTCATATGCAGAGGGTAGACTAGTCAGGGGAAGTAACGCCCTTGTAACTAGTCCCTGCGCTCTTTAGCATCTCAAAACATCTTTAGAAATACTTTTTCTAAATATCTCTATCTATGCTACCAGATACAGGGACAATTAGGCAGGGATTAGAAATATGCACCCAGAACTGCTCGTGGTGCTGGGTGCATAGAGGAGCTGACAGGTTCCCTTTAAAGCTGCACATAAAAATATTAATGTCAATGGTTTCTGTGACCCAATGTCTATGGGAAACTCTTGACTGTTCACCAATGAGAGATGTCAAAAAAAAGAAAAGAAGACTGGGCATGCTGGAGCGTAATGTGCCCAACCCTTTGTTTCTTGTGGTTAAGGGGTGTCCAGAAGCGTCTTGTAGCTGCTTGTCTGCTTCTCCCTTATTAAATATACATGAATGAAAGAAAAGATCATAGCCTGAATCTCACATGACAGATTACATTTTCTACACTTTTTACCAGTTTGCCTTTAATCTATTATTCATTCACAAATAATCGAAGCAGAGAGACAAGTGAAGCCGGCATGACGCTCACAATAGAGCCATTATCTGTCCAGCTTCACGCTCTTCACAGGTCACACTCATGGCCTGAAGTCTTATTACAGATCCATGTTGTACTATCCATAGAAATCTATTGGTTTATATTGGTGTGCCTGCAATTACCAGTGACATCTTTCATCACATGCCGTATATAAATACAGTCATATGAAAAAGTTTGGGCACCCCTATTAATGTTAACCTTTTTTCTTTATAACAATTTGGGTTTTTGCAACAGCTATTTCAGTTTCATATATCTAATAACTGATGGACTGAGTAATATTTCTGGATTGAAATGAGGTTTATTGTACTAACAGAAAATGTGCAATCTGCATTCAAACAAAATTTGACTGGTGCAAAAGTATGGGCACCCTTATCAATTTCTTGATTTGAACACTCCTAATTACTTTTTACTGACTTACTAAAGCACTAAATTGGTTTTGTAACCTCATTGAGCTTTGAACTTCATAGGCAGGTGTATCCAATCATGAGAAAAGGTATTTAAGGTGGCCACTTGCAAGTTGTTCTCCTATTTGAATCTCCTATGTAGAGTGGCATCATGGGCTCCTCAAAACAACTCTCAAATGATCTGAAAACAAAGATTATTCAACATAGTTGTTCAGGGGAAGGTACAAAAAGCTGTCTCAGAGATTTAAACTGTCAGTTTCCACTGTGAGGAACATAGTAAGGAAATGGAAGAACACAGGTACAGTTCTTGTTAAGCCCAGAAGTGGCAGGCCAAGAAAAATATCAGAAAGGCAGAGAAGAAGCATGGTGAGAACAGTCAAGGACAATCCACAGACCACCTCCAAAGACCTGCAGCTTCATCTTGCTGCAGATTGTGTCAATGTGCATCGGTCAACAATACAGCGCACGTTGCACAAGGAGAAGCTGTATGGGAGAGTGATGCGAAAGAAGCAGTTTCTGCAAGCACGCCACAAACCGAGTCGCCTGAGGTATGCAAAAGCACATTTGGCCAAGCCAGTTTCATTTTGGAAGAAGGTCCTGTGGACTGATGAAACAAAGATTGAGTTGTTTGGTCATACAAAAAGGCGTTATACATGGAGGCAAAAAACACGGCATTCCAAGAAAAGCACTTGCTACCCACAGTAAAATTTGGTGGAGAATCCATCATGCTTTGGGGCTGTGTGGCCAATGCCGGCATCGGGAATCTTGTTAAAGTTGAGGGTCGCATGGATTCAACTAAGTATCAGCAGATTCTTGACAATAATGTGCAAGAATCAGTGACGAAGTTGAAGTTACGCAGGGGATGGATATTTCAGCAAGACAATGATCCAAAACACCGCTCCAAACCTACTCAGGCATTCATGCAGAGGAACAATTACAATGTTCTGGAATGGCCATCCCAGTCTCCAGACCTGAATATCATTGAACATCTGTGGGATGATTTGAAGCGTGCTGTCCATGCTTCGCGACCATCAAACTTAACTGAACTGGAATTGTTTTGTAAACAGGAAAGGCCAAATATACCTTCATCCAGGATCCAGGAACTCATTAAAAGCTACAGGAAGCAACTAGAGGCTGTGATTTTAGCAAAAGGAGGATCTACAAAATATTAATTGAAGGAATAAAGCTGGGCTCTACTGCCTAAAGAGGGAGGTGCTTAAGGGAAAGGTAAAATACAAAATATTAATGTCACTTTTATGTTGAGGTGCCCATACTTTTGCACCTGTCAAATTTAGTTTAAATGCAGATTGCACATTTTCTGTTAGTACAATAAACCTCATTTCAATCCAGAAATATTACTGAGTCCATCATTTATTAGATATATGAAACTGAAATAGCTGCTGCAAAAACCCAAATTGTTATAAAGAAAAAAGGTTAACATTAATAGGGGTGCCCAAACTTTTTCATATGACTGTATATTCTCCATTGCTGCTAGTGGAAAAATGCGGTGCTGCACAGGACCACAGAACTAGCCTGTGTGGATGACGTTATCCATACTCTGCTGGGTAAAAAAGAGGATAGCGATCGCCGCAGAAAAGAGGCGGGGCCGGAGAGCTGCAACACCCATTGGACTGGACGCCCCCTAGGTGAGTATTATAAAAGTGAGTTTTACATTATACAGCAGCCTGGGCTGAGATCTAAATGGAAACTCTTGTCTAGTTGTGCAGTGATATTTTTCTCACTCATTGTTGTCTAATTTTACGAAAGCAGGATAGTGACTGAGTAATACTACATAATGCCTCCATGCAGGTGCCCTTACCGCAATGCCGGGCTGTGTGGATGACGTAGGACACGTTATCTATACTTGGCTGGGTAGAAAGAGGACTGTGATCGCCACAGAGAGGAAGTTCTGGACCGCGGAGCAGTGACACCCATCGGACCAGACCACCCCCTAAGTGAGTATTCTAAAGATGTTTTCTTATGTTATACTGAGCGGCCTGGGCTCTTATATGCAGTACTCTGGAATGCTGGATATAAGGTCTCACCGGTGGTGGCCACAGCTTATAGTCCTCAAATTTGAAGACAGGTTTCCTTTAAAGCAGGTGTCTCAAACACACGGCCCCTGAGTCTGCTTCTTGTGGCCTGTAGGCCCGGGGTCCCCATGCTAAGTGGGCCGATTCAGTGGCCCCCAAAGTTAGCGCTTTATTTCAAATAACCGATTTACAGGCTTTGTGCAGAGACAAGCTCTCTTCACAGCTATTCCAATAGCAGCCACTGGTCAATCAGAGGCCAGCAGGATGGGGCACATTACTACAGGATGGGGACAAGGATGGGGCACATTACTACAGGATGGGGACAAGGATGGGGCGCATTACTACAGGATGGGGGCAAGGATGGGCACATTACTACAGGATGGGGACAAGGATGGGCACATTACTACAGGATGGGGACAAGGATGGGCACATTACTACAGGATGGGGACAAGGATGGGCACATTACTACAGGATGGGGGCAAGGATGGGCACGTTACTACAGGATGGGGGCAAGGATGGGCACGTTACTACAGGATGGGGACAAGGATGGGCACATTACTACAGGATGGGGACAAGGATGGACACATTACTACAGGATGGGGACAAGGATGGGCACATTACTACAGGATGGGGACAAGGATGGGCACATTACTACAGGATGGGGACAAGGATGGGCACATTACTACAGGATGGGGGCAAGGATGGGCACGTTACTACAGGATGGGGGCAAGGATGGGCACGTTACTACAGGATGGGGGCAAGGATGGGCACGTTACTACAGGATGGGGGCAAGGATGGGCACGTTACTACAGGATGGGGGCAAGGATGGGCACGTTACTACAGGATGGGGGCAAGGATGGGCACGTTACTACAGGATGGGGGCAAGGATGGACACATTACTACAGAATGGAAAACAAAACGGGGACATTAATACAAGAAGGGGGACATTACTAAAAGATAGTAATCACAATGGAGGACATTACTACAAGATGTTGGCTACAATTACAATATGGTGCTGATTGTAACACAAAATTACTTACAAGAAAGGGATAAAGTGTAAAAAAAAATATATATATATATATATATATATATCTATATCTAGCTCTGGGAAAAAATTAAGAGATCACTGCACTGCTAAATTGTCTTTATTCTGATTTTTCTCTTTACAGGTATATTTTTGAGTAAAATGTAAATTGTTCTTTTATTCTATAAACTACTGACAACGTCTCCAAATTTCCAAGCAATAAATTTTGTATTTATTTTCTAAAAATGAGAAGTGGTCAAAATAACAAAACAATGCATTGCTTTCTCATCAAATAATGCAAAGAAAACAAGTTCATAATCATTTAGAGACAACAATACTAATAATGTTTTAACTCAGGAAGATTCAGAAATCAATATTTTGTGGAATAACCATGATTTTTAATCCCAGCTTTCATGCGTCTTGGCTGCTTTCCACCAGTCTGTCACACTGCTTTTGGGTGACCTTATGCCACTCCTGGTGCAAAAATGTAAGCAGTTCTTCTTTGTTTGATAGCTTGTGACTATCCATCTTCCTCTTGATTACATTCCAGAGGTTTTCAATGTGGTTTAGGTCTGGAGATTGAGATGGCCATGAGAGGGTTTTGATGTGGTGGCCCTTCATCCACACATTGATTGACTACGTTATTCCACAAAATACTGATTTCTGAACTCTTCTTGAGTTATAACATTAGTATTGTTGTTTCTCAATGATTATGAACTTGTTTTCTTTGCATTAATGATTTGAGGTGTGAAGGTAATGCATTGTTTTGTTATTTTGACCATTTCTCATTTTCAGAAAATAAATACAAAATGTATTGCTTGGAAATTCGGAGACATGTCAGTAATTTATAGAATAAAAGAACAATTTACGTTTTACTCAAAAATATACCTATAAAGAGAAAAATCAGAAAAAATGAAAATTTTGCAGTTGTCTCTTAATTAGAGCTGTATATATGTGTACACAAAAAAATGCACATTTGTTATAATAAACAAGCTAAATATTTTCAAAAACAGTGATCCAAGTGTATAGAGAACAAAAATGGTACCACTAAAAATGTTCCTTTGTCCTGCAAAGAATGCGCCCCCCCTCCCAAATTTTTTTTTTCTTTTTCCCTGCTGCGTTTGAGACCCCCATGGGTGTAACATGACAAAATGTGGAAAAGTTCACAGGGTATGAGTACTTTATAAAGACACTATGTATAAACACACATATGTACGTGCACCAGCAATACACAGGCATAGTTGAGCACATATCAGCGCACATAGTGGAGGATAACACTACAGTATAGAGCTGTAGTGCCGCAGTGATTGATGTACACGCGCTATCAGATCGCTCTCCGTGATTACATTGTTTAAGTGTCTCCTATTTGTATCCCGCCCTTCCTGACTTAAGAAATAAAGGAGCTAGCTAATAATATTGTAAAGTTAAATGCAATTATAGAACTTACAGATATAGTTTGGATCGTCAGCTCTGCGCTCCAGCCTGGCAGGTTTTCTTTTGGTTTGTACCCGGCCTATGGACAGTGCTTTGTCTGAAAAGGGGCTGGCTCAGCTATTGAAATGAGCAGTAGCCAGCCCCCTTCACACAGCCCCGGTCGCAGGAATCACTGTCCTGTGTCACAAACTGGATGAGGAGCTGCTGCCGGGAACAGAGATTGTAATTAAAGATCGGCACCGTTCAGACGGTATATTACACCTTACAGTCTGAATTTAAGCACACACCGCGCTCGCACATACTACGGTGTGCACAATATGGTGTACATAATACGGTGCAGTTAAGGTGCACATAATACGGTGTACATGTAGCACATAATGTGGTGGACACGGAGCGCAGCCAATACTACGGTGTACACACTGAGCCGCACATAGCGAGGTGGACACGCAGCACCGCACATAGCGAGGTGGACACGCAGCACCGCACATAGCGAGGTGGACACGCAGCGCCGCACATAGCGAGGTGGACACGCAGCACCGCACATAGCGAGGTGGACACGCAGCGCCGCACATAGCGAGGTGGACACGTAGCGCCGCACATAGCGAGGTGGACACGCAGCACCGCACATAGCGAGGTGGACACGCAGCACCGCACATAGCGAGGTGGACACGCAGCGCCGCACATAGCGAGGTGGACACGTAGCACCGCACATAGCGAGGTGGACACGTAGCGCCGCACATAGCGAGGTGGACACGCAGCACCGCACATAGCGAGGTGGACACGTAGCACCGCACATAGCGAGGTGGACACGTAGCGCCGCACATAGCGAGGTGGACACGCAGCACCGCACATAGCGAGGTGGACACGTAGCGCCGCACATAGCGAGGTGGACACGCAGCACCGCACATAGCGAGGTGGACACGCAGCACCGCACATAGCGAGGTGGACACGCAGCACCGCACATAGCGAGGTGGACACGTAGCGCCGCACATAGCGAGGTGGACACGCAGCACCGCACATAGCGAGGTGGACACGTAGCGCCGCACATAGCGAGGTGGACACGCAGCACCGCACATAGCGAGGTGGACACGTAGCGCCGCACATAGCGAGGTGGACACGCAGCACCGCACATAGCGAGGTGGACACGCAGCACCGCACATAGCGAGGTGGACACGCAGCACCGCACATAGCGAGGTGGACACGCAGCACCGCACATAGCGAGGTGGACACGTAGCGCCGCACATAGCGAGGTGGACACGTAGCGCCGCACATAATACGGTGTACACGCAACGCCGCACATAATACGGTGTACACGCAGCGCCTCACATAATACAGTGTACACGTAGCGCCGCACATAATACAGTGTACACGCAGCGCCGCACATAATACAGTGTACACGCAGCGCCGCACATAATACAGTGTACACGCAGCGCCGCACATAATACAGTGTACACGCAGCGCCGCACATAATACAGTGTACACGCAGCGCCGCACATAATACGGTGTACACGCAGCGCCGCACATAATACGGTGTACACGCAGCGCCGCACATAATACAGTGTACACGCAGCGCCGCACATAATACGGTGTACACGCAGCGCCGCACATAATACAGTGTACACGCAGCGCCGCACATAATACAGTGTACACGCAGCGCCGCACATAATACAGTGTACACGCAGCGCCGCACATAATACGGTGTACACGCAGCGCCGCACATAATACGGTGTACACGCAGCGCCGCACATAATACGGTGTACACGCAGCGCCGCACATAATACGGTGTACACGCAGCGCCGCACATAATACGGTGTACACGCAGCGCCGCACATAATACAGTGTACACGCAGCGCCGCACATAATACAGTGTACACGCAGCGCCGCACATAATACAGTGTACACGCAGCGCCGCACATAATACAGTGTACACGCAGCGCCGCACATAATACAGTGTACACGCAGCGCCGCACATAATACGGTGTACACGCAGCGCCGCACATAATACAGTGTACACGCAGCGGAAACATGTAAATAAGCACCTCAGTTACAACTTGCCAAAATGCAGCAGTGACAATAGCCAATCAGAACACAGCTTTTATTACTCACCCTCTCCTGAAAAAATGAAAGCTGGAACGTGATTGGTTGCTATGGTCCCCTTTTGTTTGCACTAGGTTTTGAATATGCAGTACAGGAATATGGAGCACATACGTGACAACACTAATGCACTAACCATGCAAACTACTATAAATATACCCTGAAGAAAACAATGCAGGTCACCCCGAGGGGGCGCAGCCGCAGAGGGAGTCGGTGGCCGCCATGTACAGAGCTCCTGTGTATACACAGCAGCCCTGCCTGCACACATTACCTTATCACTCTCCAGGGCACAACACAGCGTCCAGGCGCCCAGACCTGACAACGCCTCTGTCCACAACCAACACCTCTTCCGGTGTGCAGGGCGTGACATCACACTGCGCCCTCCAGCGGCCGCACTGCCAATCACAAGATGGCGTCATGCAGTCAGAGTTCTGTGAAAATAGTTGACAGAGGCTGCTGTTCGCCGTTGTGGAAGGGTGTGAGGAGGATTGTCACTGTGCACAGCTCTCATACCTATACTTACCGCATGTGAATGGAAGATGGCGGATTGTGTGTCACTGAGAAGGGGACAGAGTTGGGTTGTTGCTGCCATAATACAGTGCACAATGTAAAAACAGTGTATTATATTACAGTACTGACTCAGTATTGTCATATTATACACACAGTACTGGGAAGAGAGGGTGGGGAGAGGGAACTATCTGTGGACACACTATGGGGGGACAGAGGGTGGTGGGGGGGTAGTATCTATAGACACAGTATGGGGGAGAGAGGGTGGGGGGAGGGAACTATGTGTGGACACACTATGGGGGACAGAGGATGGGGGGTAGTATCTATAGACATAGTATGGGGGAGAGAGGGTGGGGAGAGGGAACTGTGAACACACTATGGGGGGACAGAGGATGGGGGGTAGTATCTATAGACACAGTATGGGGGAGAGGGAACTATGTGTGGACACACTATGGGGGGATAGAGGGTGGGGAGGGGGCAGTAGCTATAGACAGAGTATGGGGGGAGAGGGAACTATCTGTGAACACAGTATGGTGGGAAGAGAGGATAGGGAGGGGGAAGTATCTTTGGACACAGTAAAGGGAGAACGAGGATGAGGAGTGATGTATACAGACATAGTATCGATTAGAGATGGTGAAGAATGATGTATACAGGCATAGTATAGGGAGAGGGTGAGGGGTGATGTATACAGACATAGTATAGGGGGTAAGGGGTGATGTATGGGGAGAGAGAGGTGATGTATGCATACAGTATAGGGAGTGCGGGGGAATGTATACAGACATAGTATGTGGAGCGATTGGGGGAACGTACACGGACATAGTATGGGGAGCCAACGGGAAAGAAATTTTGGGGACAGAATAAAGAGCGACATGGTATGGGAAGTGAGGGGTAAAAGTATATGAACACACAGGAGCTAGTGAAGAGACAGTAAAGGATGAGAAATATGTAAGGAGACACAGAATAGAGACTGGGTAGTGGCGGGTGGAGCGGTATGAAGAGGGAGTAGCTTGTGGGTACAGTATGAGACCATAGCGAGGAGGGGTGTGTGATGAGACAGCACAGTATAAAGACTGGGCAGTATAGAGGGACACAAGTGTAAAGCACAGTGTGAAGAGTGGGCTCTGTATGGAAAGGAGAGGGCAGTCTGGAGGGCATGTACCATTAGAGGGACAGTGTGGAGGACATGTACCATAAGAGGGACAGTGTGGAGGACATGTACCATAAGATGGACAGTGTGGAGGGCATGTACCATAAGAGGGGCAGTGGGGAGGGCATGTACCATAAGAGGGGCAGTGTGGAGGGCATGTACCATAAGAGGGGCAGTGTGGAGGGCATGTACCATAAGATGGACAGTGTGGAGGGCATGTACCATAAGAGGGGCAGTGTGGAGGACATGTACCATAAGAGGGACAGTGTGGAGGACATGTACCATAAGATGGACAGTGTGGAAGGCATGTACCATAAGAGGGGCAGTGTGGAGGGCATGTACCATAAGAGGGGCAGTGTGGAGGGCATGTACCATAAGAGGGGCAGTGTGGAGGGCATGTACCATAAGATGGACAGTGTGGAGGGCATGTACCATAAGAGGGGCAGTGTGGAGGACATGTACCATAAGAGGGACAGTGTGGAGGACATGTACCATAAGATGGACAGTGTGGAGGGCATGTACCATAAGAGGGGCAGTGTGGAGGGCATGTACCATAAGAGGGGCAGTGTGGAGGGCATGTACCATAAGAGGGGCAGTGTGGAGGGCATGTACCATAAGATGGACAGTGTGGAGGGCATGTACCATAAGAGGGGCAGTGTGGAGGACATGTACCATAAGAGGGACAGTGTGGAGGACATGTACCATAAGATGGACAGTGTGGAGGGCATGTACCATAAGAGGGGCAGTGTGTAGGACATGTACCATAAGAGGGGCAGTGTGGAGGACATGTAACATAAGAGGGACAGTGTGGAGGTCATGTAACATCAGAGGGACAGTGTGTGGGTCATATTTTGTGTAGACAACACAGTGAGGGGCCATTATTTATTCTAGGGCACAGTTTAGGGCAGATATTTGTTTAAATAGAAGTATTATAATCATTCTTATATTTTTAGGGGCATTGTGCCGGGATGTTCTGCAGAAGACTGGAGAGGATGGAAATCTACAGAGACGAGATGTGAATGTGAAAAGTCATCATGGTGTCGCGGGCGGGGAGGATGCCGCCGCTGCGCTCGCTAACGCTCGGGTCCAGCGCTGCTGCAGCTGCTGCTCGGTGGCTCGACCGGTGGGCCGGATCCGGGGACTCGAGCAGCGCTCCTCGCCCGTGAGTGAAAAGGGTGGTTGGTTTGGGGGATTTAGTCCGTGGCGCCACCCACGGGTTGTGGTGAAGATGGGCACCACCGCTGCTGGTGACGGGGATCCCGGTAGCGATGGTGGGGAGCAGCTGGGATGTTGTTTTCCCCCTCCGTGGGTAGGGGTCGGGGTCCCGGGGCCCGGTGGTGTGACGGGGAGGCAGGGTTGGTGAGGTGCAGGGTTGCAGGGACAGCGCGGCGCAGTGCCGGATGGCACGGGTGTACTCACTCAGTAAGAGATGCACAAAGTAAACCAAACGGCTGGACAGGTGATGGCGGCTGTCTTTCCCTGCACCTTTGTGTACTATTTGACTACGATGGATCCCCAATAGTAGTCCGCTCCCCGGTGTATGGATGCCGGAGGAGCCCGTTTGCCCGCAGGCACTGGTCCTTGGGTCTCTAGCCTTAGGCGGTAGCTGTATACCCTCACGGTGCGGACGGTTGCCTTCTAACGGGTCTTTGGCTGTTAGTAAACCCCTGGGGTTCCTGTCACACTCGGATTTGACTGTTGACGGCGATTCCAAGCCTAGTCGGGGTCCGATGGCCCTGCCTGTGTGTGCTGGCTTCACTTCGACCCCGGTCTTATGGTTCTGCGTTGATTCACCACTCCTGCAGACGGCCACCACCGTCTGCCAACCTTGTTGTCAGTGCCTGGGCCACAAACCCAGACACTCTCCACTTTACTCCTCTCACTTCAACCTCCTGGACTAAACTGTCACTTTTCCTGCCTCCAGGCCTGTGAACTCCTCGGTGGGTGGGGCCAACCGCTTGGCTCCGCCCCACCTGGTGTGGACATCAGACCCTGGAGGGAGGCAACAAGGATTTTATGTTTGGCTAATGTTACTGTCTAGTGGGGGTGGGGGTGTATGTATGTTACCTGTGATGACCTGGCTAGTCCAGGGTGCCACATTCCCCCTTGGTGAAATGCAGCCATCCGCGGGCTGCCCGTCCATCACCGGTTTTATTTTTCAGCTGTAAAATATAAATTAACATGTAAACATATAAAACATAGGCATTTTTGTCAGATCACTTGAATGTTACACATATAAAACACTTTTAATAATGACGGACGGACGGATGTCTTCCGCTCTCCCACCCAAGCAACCTAGCCCTGATGCTGCCCCTAAGAAGTGGGCAGCACCCCTTGACCCCAGTCCAGGTTCAGGCTGCCCGAGCGGGAACGGGTACGGTTACTTGCACCCGACTGTCACTTCAGGGGACCACCAGTCCTGGTGGTGGCTGGGCCCCAGCCTGCTCTGCTGCGGGCCCTTCCTCCAATCTGCCTCTCTGGAGGCGGCAACGGTTTCCATACCACAAAACTATTTACAAGCCCACCAGTTCGTGGGTGGCCTGCCAGTTCTCGGCCATGTTCATGAGCAGTTTCTCATGTGGGTGGTAAAAACACACAGAGTCCCTCCGGGGACAACTTGCCGGCAACGGCCGAGATAATCAAGTAGATAATCAGATGATCTTTCGGTTGATTTTGATTCATTCAATCACATATTTAACGGTGCTGGGGGTCCCAACGGGGACAACTGTATGCAACGGTGAACCGCTGCCTTTATTGCTCACTTCCGTACTCCTCATCCGGCTCCAGGTGAAGAAACACTGGTTCCAGCCCCTCCAGCGCACTGAAGGTGCGACGAGGAAGGGCTGCCCGGTATCCATTATTTCCGCTCTGAGGGATCTAATTGGCCTCCATGTCATACAAGCCGAGGACTCCCTCCTCCTCCGAGACAGGCTCCGTGTCAGCCCCCGAGCCGAAGTCATCTGACTCCAGGGGGTTAATGGTAGGACCTAGCAGGTCGGTAACGGTTTCCAGCTGAGCCCAGACTCGTGGCTCCTCAGTGGCAAGTGACCCGTCGTTTTAAAAAAACAAACTGAGCTTTACTCACCCTCCCCAGGTCCAACGCTTTGTCTCGGCTGCTGCTCCTGGTGTCTTTTGTTACAAGCAGCGCTGACGTCAGATCGACAGTCCTGTAACCAGTAGCTGAGCTCTGTGACTCTGAGCACCTCGTGCCATCAACTTGGGTAGAGTTGCTGAGCCCATTGATCGGTTGCAGCGGTGTCTATGTGTTGGCAGTGGTGCAGAAAATGACAGACAAGGAGAGCAGCAACGGAAACTTAGCAATGGACCCTGAGAGGGGGGGAGTATAAAAAAAAAGTTTGCATTTTAAAACAAACTGTAGCCTGAGGGCAGAGGTTTTCTGAAACTTAAAAACCCATTTAAAGGGAATCTGTCACCAGCTTTTTGCCAACTAAGCTGAGAGCAGCATAATGTAGGGACAGAGATCCTGATTCTAGCGATGTGTCACTTACTGGGCTGCTTAGTGTAGTTTTGATGAAATCACGGATTAATCAGCAGGAGATTATCATTATAGGACTACTTGGCGTGCTGCAGGTAGTCCAGCATATTCATGAGCTCTGTATAACTGCTAGATCTGCAGCAGAGAAACCATTGATTTTATCAAAATGACATTTATTTTGATAAAATCATGCTTATTTTGCAATCTTTTCCAGGTCTCTCATATTTGAAGGCGTCTTTTCCCAACAGCAATTTTAATATCTTTCCACAGGTTTTCAATGGGATTTAGATCCTGACTCATTGCTGCCACTTCACAACTCTCCAGTGCTTTTATTCCATCCATTTCAGGGGGCTTCTTATAGTGTTTAAGGTCATTGTCCTGCTGGAAGACCCATGACCTAGGACACAAACCCAGCTTTCTGACACTGGGCTCTACATTGCCACCCAAAATCCTTTGGTAATCTTCAGATTTTATGATGCATTTCACTCAGTCAGGGTACCCAGTGCCAGAGGCAATAAAACAACCCCAAAACATTTTTGAACTTCCCCCATATTTGACTGTAGGTACTGTGTTATTTTCTTTGTAGGTCTCATTCAGTTTTCGGTAAATAGTAGAATGATGTGCTTTACCAAAAAGCATATCTTGGTGTCATCTGTCCACAAGACTGTTTCCCAGAAGGATTTTGGCATAAGCGGGCTTTACACGCTACAACAAATCTAACGATGTGTCGGCGGGGTCACGTCGTAAGTGACGCACATCCGGCATCGTTAGTGTTGTTGTAGCGTGTGACAGCTACGTGCGATTGCACGGAAACCGTTCATCGCATACACGTCGTTCATTTCCTTAAAATTGCACGTCGGGTTGTTCAATGTTCCCGAGGCAGCACACATCGCAGTGTGTGACACCCCGGGAACGATGAACAAATCTTACCTGTGGAAGGAAGGAGGTGGGCGGGATGTTTACATCCCGCTCATCTCCGCCCCTCTGCTTCTATTGGCCGGCTGCAGCGTGACGTCGCTGTGACGCCAAACGTCCCTCCCACTCCAGGAAGTGGATGTTCGCCGCCCACAGCGAGGTTGTATGGAAGGTAAGTACGTGTGACGGGAAATAATCGTTTGTGCGACACGGTGAACAAATTAAACGTGCCGCACATACGATGGGGGCGGGTATAATTGCATACGATATCGTATGTGATATCGTAAGGTGTAAAGCCTTTACTCACATACATTTTGGCAAACTGGGTCCTCCTGGGTCTCCTGTTACAGTGTTTTATTTCATTCAAATGTAGATGGATAACTTGTGCAGACACTGATGCACCCTGAGCATGATAGCTTGAATGTCTTTGGAACTTGATTGAAGCTGCTTATCCACCATCTGGACTATCCTGCGTTTTCAACCTTTCATCGTTTTTCTCCAGGTCGATTAGCTACAGTGCCAACAGTTGTAAGCTTCTTAATTATGTTTTGCACTATTGAAAAAGGAACATCAAGATTTGTAGTGATGGACTTGTAACCTTAAGATTGTTGATGTTTTTGTTTTTCAACAAGTTTGGTTCTCAAGTCCTCATACAGTTCTCTTCTTTTTTTTGTTCTCCTTGCTTAGTGTGTCACACAGACACACAATACAAAGATTGAGTCAACTTCTCCCCTTTCTATCTGGTTTCAGGTATGATTTTCATATTGCCCATGCTAGCCACAGGTGAGTATGGACTAGCACCACATGTTTGAAACAAAGTTGTTTACCCACAATTTTAGAAACATTGTCCAGCTCATTTTTTTGGATTTTGTGTGAAATTTTGTCAGTCTTTCTTTGTGTTGTTCCAATATACACAAGGAAAATAAGCATGTGTATGGCAAAATACTTCATTTTCTGGCACAATTCTGGGATGCCAACACTTTCGGCCATGATAGTATGTTCTCCTGCTATTTACTGTGTAACAACCGTGTCTGATCGTACAGGGACAATGGTCTGATCATACCACATCTCCTGGGCCGGGGAGGACGCAAAGGAGAATACCCTGAGAGGACAACATGGGAGCACAGCTGATTCTTTTTGTGAGGTAAAGCATTTCTTTGCCTGTTTTTAAAAAATATTTTACCTCAAAGAAAGAATTATTTAATATCCTGTGCTGTAACGTCTGTATACTTTTTTTACTTCCTCCCCAGCCCAGTATATGTAGTATGATCAGACCACCTCCCCAGCCCAGTATATGTAGTATGATCAGACCATGTCCCTGTAATGTCGCGGGGACACATATATAAGAGTATCTTAGAGCAGGAACATTTTTTTAAACACATCCAATTGTGGAATTTATTATTATGCCATGATCTATTGATTAAAATGAACTTTGTTTGTGGGAAAACCCTTTTAAATACATGGAGTTGAACTCCCTATCAATTACAGAAATGATGGCAAAAATAGTACACACGGTGATCAGTTTATCTTGATTTACAGAAATGTTAGGTGCTAATTGTAGGCGCTCCTGTAAGGCAGGCTTTACATGTTGCGACATTGCTAGCAATTGCTAGCGATGTCCAGCGCGATAGCACCCGCCCCCGTCGCACATGCGATATCTGGTGCTTGCTGCTGTAGCGAACATTATCGCTACGGCAGCGACACACGCACATACCTACTCAGCGACGTCGCTGTGACCGCCGAACAATCCCTCCTTCAAGGGGGAGGTGCGTTCGGCGTCACAGCGACGTCACCGCGGCGTCACTAATCGGCCGGCCAATAGAAGTGGAGGGGCGGAGATGAGCGGGACATAACATGCCGCCCACCTTCTCCCTTCCGCATTGCCGTCGGGTAAGGAGATGTTTGTCACTTCTGCGGGTTTACTCACAGCGATGTGTGGAGCTGCAGGAACGACAAACAACATCGTACCTACGGCCGAACCGACATTATGGAAATGAACGACGTTACACAGATCAGCGATATTGTACGCTTCTGTGCTCGTTCATCGTCGCACCTAGGATTTCCACGTTGCGATGTCGCTACCGGCGCCGGATGTGAGTCACTAACGACGTGACCCCGACGATATATCGGTAGTGATGTTGCAACGTGTAAAGACCCCCTAAGGCTGCTTTCACACATCAGTTTTTTTGCATCAGGCTCAATCCGGCTCAAAAATCTATGCAACGGATGCGGCGAAAAAAACGGATCCGTTGCATAAGTTTTTCCATGCGTCCCGTCCGTTTTTTGACGGATCCGGTTTGATACTGAGCATGCGCAGTGCATAAAACCGCATCCGGCGTCCATCGGCTTGCATTGTAAATTGCGCCGCAGACAAAAAAACACTGCAAGCAACGTTCCATCCGGCCGCTGCATTGGCTAAATATGCGGCAAAAAACAGACGCAACGCAAGGCCATGCGCCACAATCCGGCGCTAATGCAAGTCTATGAGGAAAAAAACGCATTCGGCGGCAAAAAAAAAATGGATGCGTTTTTTCTGCAAAGCGCCAGATTGTGCCTGATTGCAAAAAACTGATGTGTGAAAGCAGCCTAATACAGCGTTTGTTCTTGGCATTGCTTGTAGGTATTGGGGACCATTCATGAAGAAATAAATATTACAGTATCTGACCCTAGTTGTATCTTACTGCCATCTAGTGGGGGAGGATGGTTACTACTCCATGAGAGTATCACACAGTGCTGCTTGTATCATGGAAGGTGATACTAACCAGAACCACGTACACACGAGTGTCTGCACTGGGTCCCTGTGTAGCTCCAGGCACACGTCTGCACTTTGATGAGTACAGGAGCAATGCACCACAAAAAAGTCTGCATGTAGGATGTCTTGGTCTTTAAGCATGACCACGAGCAGTGATTTCCCACAGTTTTCTTGCAAGTCCTGAGGAAGAACATGGTTTTTAAGTGCTTCACTTGGACTAAATGTAAAAATATCAGGAATCAAACTATCACCCTGCAAATGCCATGTGGCATCCAGCCCAATTATCTTACTGTTTTACTTGCAGTGTATAAGGGCCAGGATGACTGCTCAGAAGACGGGGTTTTCTTATTTCACTACACCATTTGCCCAAACACCTTAGATGACAATCAAATAAACTTGATTAATTTGGCAAAACAGGACCAGGACATGTGTCTAATATTTCCTAGGACTATTTAACTGTCTCCAAATGGCAGCTGTCAGGATACAGGAGGATCTATTTATTCTCAAAAGAGGTTAAAGGTGCCTGGTAGCAAAATGCCCCCTATCCTTATTGTAAAAACAGGAATATTTGAAAAAGTCAATATTGATAAGGGATATTCTAGAATACCTCTACTGAATTAAAGGGGTTGTTCTCTACTTAGATATGGATGACTGATCCTTAGTATAAGTCTTGAATATCAGATTGTCAGGTGTTGGACGTCCAGCATTCCCATCAATCAGCTGTTTGCAGCCCCTACTGATATAAATTGAAGTTGAGCTGCAGTATCCAAGAACATCCACTACATAGTGTACAGAACCGTGCTGTTCCAGCTCCATACCGTGCTATTCGAACTTCATGCCGTGCTGTTCCAGCTTCATATTGTGCTGCTCTAGCCTCGTACTGTGCTGTTCCAGCTTCATACCATGCTGTTTCAACTTCTTACTGTGCTGTTCCAGCTTCATACTGTGCTGTTCCAGCTTCATACTGTTCTGTATTTCAGCTTCGTACTGTGCTGTTCCAGATTCTTACTGTGCTGTTCCAGCTTTGTACCATGTTCCAGCTTTGAACCATGCTGTTCCAGCTTTGTACTGTGCTTTTCCAGCTTCTTACTGTGCTGTTCCAGCTTTGTATCATGTTGTTCCAGCTTCGAACCATGCTGTTCCAGCTTCGTACTGTGCTGTTCCAGCTTTGCACTGTGCTGTTCCAGCTTCATACCATGCTGTTCCAGCTTCGTACCTTACTGTTCCAGCTTCCTACCATGCTGTTCCAGCTTCGTACCATGCTGTTCCAGCTTCGTACCGTGCTGTTCCAGCTTCGTACTATGCTGTTCCAGCTTTGTACCGTACCATGTTGTTCCAGCTTCGTACCGTGCTATTCCAGCTTCTTACTGTGCTGTTCCAGCTTTGCACCATGCTGTTCCAGCTCCATACACCGATTACACCCAGCTGCTGCTCCTTATGAGGTGCAAATCTTGATGGTTTTCACATGATTTGAAGTAATCAAAAACAACTTTAGTCTCCACTACTAATGTTAGAAATATTATTTATCTCCTTAGCTGATTTCAGGCAGCTGTCTTTATCAACGTCACTCTTTAGCAATTACTGGCACTTAATTTCCTTTGACAGTCTGGTGTGGCTCAGAGCACCACGTTAAGTTGTGTCTTGGCGGCAACTGAAATGTCATGGTGCAATGTTCCTGCGGACCACTGTTCCCCATCAGTGGCATTGCAAGTCCAACACTTAGGCGGGCTTTGCACACTACGACATCGCAGGTGCGATGTCGGTGGGGTCAAATTGAAAGTGACGCACATCCGGCATCGCATGCGACATCGTAGTGTGTAAAGCCTAGATGATACGATTAACGAGCACAAAATCGTCGTAATCGTATCATCGGTGCAGCGTCGGCGTAATCCATAATTATGCTGACGCGACGGTCCGATGTTGTTCCTCGCTCCTGCGGCAGCACACATCGCTGTGTGTGAAGCCGCAGGAGCGAGGAACATCTCCTACCGGCGTCACCACGGCTTCCGTAGGATATGCGGAAGGAAGTAGGTGGGCACGATGTTTACATCCTGCTCATCTCCGCCCCTCCGCCGCTATTGGCCGCCTGCCGTGTGACGTCGCTATGACGCCGCACGACCCGCCCCCTTAGGAAGGAGGCGGGTCGCCGGCCAGAGCGACGGTCGCAGGGCAGATGAGTGCATGTGAAGCTGGTGTAGCGATAATTTTTGCTACGCCAGCTATCACACGATATCATACCTGCGACGGGGGCGGGGACTATCGCGTGCGACATCGCAGCATCGGCTTGCGATGTCGCAACGTGCAAAGCCGCCCATATTCATTTTTTCACATTTTCCTAGTGCATTGTTACAAGTGTCTCCTGTCCTTGGGGAACCTTTGACAAGTCTGGCATCTGAGATTCACATTTCCTTGTGAGACTTTGGTTTTTAAATGTATATTCTTTCTTTTGGTGCTGCAAGGGTTAAAGACTTTTTCCTTGCTGGTAGTTCCTGTTAGTCCAATTTCATGTGCCACCGGTTTGTGAACACTACTCTCCACTTTAAATAGTCACATGTTCCATCACCTGAAGCCAGTTATAGAATCCATTTCTAAACTGACCATCGTGGAAGGAGCCAGTATGACGCCCCTGCGGTAACCAGGTGTCACAAAAACAAGGTAACAATTAAGGTAACGGCTCGGGTCCTACATGACTGTGCCAGTCATTACACAAACACCAGCACACCAGGACATGTACACTTGCTATACCCGGCTGGGAGCCACATGTAGCCAGATGACAGGGCTGGGCACTGTAGATAACAGGCAGCCAACTGGGAGGAAGAGACCAGACCTGGGGAGGAGAGAGTGACCTGGAAAGTGTGTGTATTCTGCAGTAGACAGTGAAAGAGGAAGGGTGTGAAGACAGACGAGAGACTCTTGAGACACATAGAAAGAAGGAAAGACACTGCAAAGACCTGAGTAGTAAGAACAGTAAGTAGTAAGAACAGCCACTCAGAGGAGGAAAGTAGCTGCAGAGCGAGAGAGCAAGCTCCAGGGACAGAGGAATCCTGTGGGGTGGACATCTAGGGCTCACAGTAACAAACAAGGTCTTCAAGCCATCTGTTAACTCTGCCAGGCGGGTGGGTTTACAGGACTCCTCTTCCACCACTAACGACTGAGGCATCAGCAGCACAGTGAGGACCGGGACATATTCCCTTAAATCAGAGGTCTCAAACACACGGCCCGCGGGTTGCATGCAGCCCATCAGGCTGCTTCGTGCGGCCCCCAGGCCTGTGCCCCTGTTGACTATCACAGCCGGTGCAAGGGCCGCAGCCACTGTCTGCGCTTTATGTCAGATGAATGTTTTGCCGGCGCTGCGCTCAGAGTCCAGTGCTCTGTGGACAACACTATTCCTCCAATGGAAACTGCCTGACCTCAGCTGCTTACCTCTGATTTTCAGACGGCTACGGCTGCGTTGGAAACGTTGTGCACAGAGAGCTTGACTCTGCACGTGCAGCGCCGGCAAAACAATCATCTGACATAAATCGCTGACAGTGGTTACTGTTTTTGCACCGGCCGCGAAAGTCATCGGGGGCACGGGCCTGTAGAAAGCAAGAAGCAGAGATGAGGCAGCCGAGGGTACGTGGGACAGGTGAGAAGAATGGTGGGGTTTTTTTGTGTGTGTATGTGAAGGACACCTTAGCGACCCATGATGTACTGGGTGCGTCATGGCTCCCTGATACTTAAGGACTCATGACGTACCCAATATGTCATGGCGAAATCGCAGCCCTGGAGACCCGGTGGCTGCGATCGCTTTGCAAATACCTTAGATTCGGGGAGGAGGGGACCTCTGCCTGACCTCAGGAGAGTGGTGTCTCCTCCCTGTGTTAGGGATGTGATTATCATTATTATGAGTATATAGGAGTTACATGGAGATATCCATAAAGAACAAGATTTAAGATGTTGTTTGAACTGTACCCCACATATCTCTTGGCATAAGACTCAGACAGACAGTCTGGGCTATTCTTGTGACAAGTGAATAATGCTGACATTGCTTAATATAAATGAGGAACCAAGCACATTACAGTAAATTGTATATCACAGAATAAGCTGTTCTACTTTATCCAATAGGAGACGTGTTACGTATTCTTGGCACCTAGCCAATAAGGTTATATATATTTGTAACACTTCCGGAAATAAATCAGTCTTACTTTCTATTCATATCCGAGTACGTCTCTCTGGTGTGTGTGAAAGTGTGGTCATGCATGCTACCACAAGTGACTCATAATTTGGACTGCAGACAGTTTAAGAGGGATGCATGACTAGATTGCATCAACCTAAATTACGTCCTTATCATTTGGCGCCCAACGAACCTTAGGACGGAGCTCTAGATGGCGGACAGCCATGCTGACACCTTCAGTCGGAAGGCAACTACACGAGAGGTGGAGAATTGCGCAACTCCAGCTGCAGGTGAGATCCTTTGTATAATCTCACCTTGCAAACCTCTTGCGTGTACTTGCATTTCGAAGGGGGGGTTGGGCTGTCCCAGTCTAGACACCTAATGACCGCCATCTCGCATGAGATAAGCCGTCCTAAGAGATCTCACACCAAGGTGGTCAGGTTCACCTTAAGCTGTCTGTAATTTATGTAATGTGGTTTTTGTCTGCTCTTTGAGAAAAGCAGAAGTTCTATAGTTTCGTTTTTCTCTGAGTTGAAAGTAGAGGAAAATGAGGAGGTTGTGATATACGCTGGATACATATATATGGATATATATGGTTATATCTGCAGGTGAGATCAGCCACCTGGATGGTGTATATAGTGTCCTTATTGTTATGTCATTGTATTGACCTGTGTCTACCGGTGTAAAAATGTCTGTCTATTTGCAGCAGGTGGAGTACTTGCTGGTTACGAGAACCGTGAAGTTCTGTGTGCTTTGTTCGTATATACTGGTTTATGCAAAAAGAGGAAGTGTCACGTAATGTAGTGAGAGCTGTCTTTGAGTGAAGAAAAAAAAAACTCTGAAGATGTACTTTGAAGTATGCTGTCTGAGTATATAGAGTATACACGGGTGTGGGTAACGTGTCCGGTTGATAGTCAGTAATTGATAAAGACTGAAGGCTAGGTACAGAGTTACGGTAAGAGACCCTGACTGTATCCTAGTGCGTCTTCCACAGAGAGGAGACGATAGGGGGATTGGTTTTGGCCGGTACAGCGTCATGGTGAGACCCTGACTGTATTTGATGTTCTCCGCGATCCTAGGTAGGAGGAACATTGGCAAAATCCCTTGACTTTGGTTTTAAACAGTATTATTGATGTTCTGGACGGACCGTTCAAATAAGGTGTATATAGTGTGAACAGAGGTTGCTGGTACATGAAGTAAGAGATAGTGAGGGTGAATTTAGTATCTATCACCCACGTGACACCCCTTCCTGGTAGGACAACCTGGTTTGTGGACTGAGATAGAAATTCTGTGTATTCTGTGTATTCTGTGGATGTGTAAAATAGCTGGTCCAGAAGAGGAAGTGGATTACGGCATAGCAGACATCCAGATTGACGTGTTAGTTTTGGGTCGTATACCCTTGAAGCATGGGGTCTAATCAGTCCACACCTGTCAAGTTAACGGCAGAAGAATTAGTAAGCGAACGAGAAGGAATGGAAAGATGTTTTGTTAAACAAGCGAGGGATCTTGAAAGATAAAGATCTCCTTATGGATGCTGAAGCATGGTATAGAACGTCAAAGGACGTTAAAAGATTGGCCTGGAAAGAGGAATGGGATAGAGATGGTAGATATTTCTATATTGCACCAGCTCAGAAAATGGCTCCTCAGGAAGTGGCCAAGCCCATTAGAAAGCAATGCCCACCACCCTATATGTCATCCTCAGAGGGTTGGACTTGTGTAGTTTGTCCCCCTGCCCACCAAACGCCCTCCCTAGCCTGCCCAGACGTCATTTCAGGTTGGGCCGCACCTAGTTCCCTTTTCCGGCCATCTTAAGTCCCAAGGCCACTGGCCTATTTGTTGCTGGAGCAGCAGAAGACACCGAGGGGTGTCAGGAAGATGACAATGATTTAACAATGATCCACCCCACCACCAACACTGTCCCTAGTAGAGGTAAACCACAGGTGCTGTCCTATTTGAGGACGTCAGGCCACACATGGCATCGCACCATTATTCCGATAGTCCCAGACAAGAACGCCCTAAATATGTGACATGGAAGCCTCAAGAGGCTGCAGTCCTTGTGAAGGAACACTGAGATATATACACCTATGAGTGACGTGTCATCAATAATTGATGTTTGATACCTTGGACCTGATGTACAGGTGCAGTGTTAAGGAACAAGTGGGTGAAAGAGCCCTGACTGTTACCTGGTACGGTTTTCATGCTAAGCAGTGAGTTGAACGTTGTATGCGTACTCACTGGTCTTGTTTTAGTAGATGTCAATGTATTCTTACCTAGAATTGAATACATTGGGGAAGACCCCTAAACTTTGGTCTTAATCGGAATTATTGAGTAGTCGATAGACCGTTCTCATGGAGGTGAATGTATATCGTGAATTCTCTCTCTGACATAATATCTCATATATAGTTTTCCCTGAAAGATGTTTTCACCCAGATTAAAGCTGGGGATTCTTTCTGGCCAGAAATGGAGCCAGGTTTGCAGTGAGGGTGCGTGTACCTTATCACCCAAGTGACACTGGAAGATGTTTTATGTATAATGTACGCAGTTTTTGGTGTGAAACACCGTAGGAGAGTTGAAAAGAAAGAAAAAAAAAAAAAAACAGGGACGTGTTAGTTTCCATTTCAGTCCTGTGAATGAAATTCGGTGAAGTTTAGTTGTAAATGACACACGTATGTTGAAATGGAGAATTCTAGATGTGAATTGATGAGTAATTCTGAATCTAGCAACTACACTATGTGTATTTTACCTGTCTGTGAAAATAAGAAATATAAGCTGATATATAGGGTGGACTTGTGTCCACGTAAGCCCACCCCATTATTTCCTGTTCTGAATGTAGATTTCTTTCTGTCACTCAGCCCTGGGTGGGGTATGGTATGGGGATAGTTATTGCAGGGGCTGACAGGAGATAGGGATACGCTGGAGGCTCGGCCCTGACCACCATCAGGTCTACCGTCGAGATGAGGGCGAGTACAGGGTCCCTAGTTACAGGGTCAGCCCAGGGGTCCCTATATAATCCATATTCCCGGTGACAGATTGAATACCTCCTGAATGTAGATGTCACAATACATGACATCTTTCTTTTCACTCCCTCCCAGGACTCTTCAGACGCCATTTTTGGCCAACACCTACTTCCTCTTTTAGCGGCTGTTTCTTATCGGTAATTATCTTTAGTGGACGTTTTAACTCAGACACTACATAGTTCATCTTTAGACGCCATTTTTAGTCCAGCCGACACCCAGTTCCCCATTTTTTTGTTTTAGCAGCCAAGGTCACTGCTCTGTTTATTGCCGACATAGCAGGGACTGCAGAGGGGGGAGACAGGGACCTGGAACACACACACTCCATTTTTCCACTAATGAACCTTAGCAGAGGTTATTGCTGATAGTCCTGTGGACCTTTTCCCTTCACTTTTGCATATTTGTTTTTTCTGTATGTTATACAATTTAGTAGACCATATAGACTGCTCACTATTAGTCCTGGTGGACAGTGAATATTTTTCTGCATATGGCAGTTGTTACTTAGCCTAGTTTTGAGATATTTTCACTTGTATGTTATCCTGCCTGGTGTCTTGCACAAGAGTTCCCTGATAGAGAGGGTGGAGGTTCATGTGGTCCCAAGGGGACACTGATCATCAGGAGTTGACATATATTAGAGTTTTTCGTTTACAGGGTCTGACAGGAGAGAGGGATACGCTGGAGGCTCGACCCTGACCACCATCAGGTCTACCGTCGGGATGAGGGAGAGTGCAGGGCCCCCAGTTACAGGGTCAGCACAGGAGAGGTAGAGTAGATATGCTCCACTTTTTTTTCTTAGTTGTGTATATGTAGTCAGGGGGTGCTGCTTGGTAGTTTCCAAACCCTCTTGTGCTCTTTTCTCTTTCCCCGGGGTTTTAGGGGATCTTAGTTTTTTAGAATTTCAGTGTTCTCCTGACCCCAAAGTTACATCCATTGCTCTTTCTTACAAACCTGGGTATAGTCCTTTGTATCAGGTCTCCGAGAGCCCACATGTAAACTACAGCTGGTAAAGACCAAGACACCCTCCTTCAAATGGCAAGACGTATGGAGATGAATCTAGCAGCTTACAAGATCACCCCACATACAGATGTGCAGTAGTCACAGTCACCTGAGTTACAGTCTCAGTCACCAGAAGAGTATCATCACATCATCTCCAGCCCAGAAGTCATTCTACATGTTTGCCATGGAAGAAGATAGCAGTCCTTTGAACACTACTCAGCCAGATTGAACACCTACCTAAAGCACCAGTTGAAGATCAGTGCCCGTATGACATCACTGCTCCCTGACAAAGTCACCATCTCTCGGTGTGGGGTCCTTAATCCTGCTGAACTTCTCCCTCTTCCAAGGGGGGAGTGTCCCACCTCTGACACCTTGGTGGAAGAGGTAGTCGACTCTGGCATAGCTGAAACTCTGGATTCGATACCGTGACAGATACACCTTTGGACCTTGACTTAACATCTTTGCGGATGGATCAAGATGTGCATCAAGAAGACGGTTCCACATGGGTATGGTGCTGGTAGCAGAAGACGCTGTGCTGATAGAGCAGTCGCTACCCGCATGCCTGTCTGTGAAGAAGCAGATGTATGTGCTCTCGCTGAAGCCTGCAAGATGGCAGCCAGCATCTACTCTGTGGAGGACAAGAGACTTGATCACTGCCAATGGAACTGTACGCCGCCATGAGGCCATAGAAGAACGGATGGAAGCTTTGCTATTGCCAGACAGAGTCGCGGTGAGCAGGGTTGAGGCCTACATTGGAGGAGTCAAGGGAAGCAGTAAGAAGTGCCCTCACTGACAGAACATCCAAAGAAGCCCCAAGACCACTTACGAGAGAAACAGTCAGTCAATCTGTGCTTTTCGAATGACCCAGATGTGAAGAAGAAAGGAAGGATGGAAAGTCTTGAGAAAACGTTGTCCTGACCCTACAAGAGCAAGTCCCAGAAGAAGAAGAGGACTGAGATAGGGTGCAGCTGCGGGCTCCCGGAGACCATAGAAAGTGGCTAGTGACCTGCTTTCACTGCCAGCCAAAGACATATGGCAGGCCTTAGACACAGAACTGACTCTACACACCCCATACCAGCCACAGAATAGAGGGAAGGTTGGGAAGATGGGGCAGTGTAGAAGGCAAGGGCATGAGAGTCTTCGCTTGCATTGTTCAGTGTCAGACACACCCCAGCAGGGATCACTAGGTTGAGACCCTATGAAATCCTGTTTAGAAGTACCCCCAGATACTTCAACTAAGCTTGTTGTTTGTTTAAACATGTGCCTAATACACGTTTTTGAGTTTTCTCCTCCAGATCCAGCCAGAGCTAGATTTCTTTTCTTTTCTCTTTCTCTCACTCCTCTTTTTCTCTCTCTTTTTCTCTCTCTTCCTCTCTTACCTCAAATCTTTCTCTCTCTTCCTCTCTTCTCAATCTTTCTCTGTCTCTTTCTCTCTCTCTTCTCTCACTCTTTTTCTTTCGGACGACGATCCATGCATTCCACTACAAAGAGATGTCGGACCTGCCTGAGACCAGGAGATGGCTGTCTTCCCTCTTCTACCCGATACTTTGTGCCAGGATGATGATATCTAAGCATGTGGACTGGAAGACGACTCTACATCCCACCTTTGATGTCCCACCATTACCGCCTGAGGACTGAGGAGCATGAGACTCTGAGTGAATCCAACCCTGATAAATATTAGCCAATTAAAGGACTACTGCCACGTTCCCCCTTCCTGAATAACGTGGGCCAGCGGAACATAGCCATGAGGACAGTCTAGAGAACACGGTCAGGATCTGGCTTCCTATGCATAGTCTGTTGGGTGGGGAGATTCATCCACAAGGGATGGGGTATCTCGTATGTGAGTGAGGTAACCATCAGCATTAGGACAGATCAATAGACCTGGAAACGTAAGGAAAGACTTTTTGGCTATCTCCAAAGGGGGGACTGTTAGGGATGTGATTATCATTATTATGAGTATATAGGAGTTACATGGAGATATCCATAAAGAACAAGATTTAAGATGTTGTTTGAACTGTACCCCACATATCTCTTGGCATAAGACTCAGACAGACAGTCTGGGCTATTCTTGTGACAAGTGAATAATGCTGACATTGCTTAATATAAATGAGGAACCAAGCACATTACAGTAAATTGTATATCACAGAATAAGCTGTTCTACTTTATCCAATAGGAGACGTGTTACGTATTCTTGGCACCTAGCCAATAAGGTTATATATATTTGTAACACTTCCGGAAATAAATCAGTCTTACTTTCTATTCATATCCGAGTACGTCTCTCTGGTGTGTGTGAAAGTGTGGTCATGCATGCTACCACAAGTGACTCATAATTTGGACTGCAGACAGTTTAAGAGGGATGCATGACTAGATTGCATCAACCTAAATTACGTCCTTATCACCTGGACCTACGGAGGCTGTGATTGGCTGACAAACGCCGCTCAGACAATCACAGCCACTGTATGTTTCAGCCATTGAAAATGGCTGAAACATTGAAATCCAGCCATGATCAGTGCAGCTATAGCACTGATCATTGGCTGGAGCTGGGTGACCTCTGCTTCACCCGCCCCCAGCTCTGATTGGAGAGACCGGCCTTGTGACCGATCTGTCCAATCACTGTGGATCTGGGGCCGGAGACCGCTCCCCTCAGCTTCACTCCGGCGTCTGTGGAAGCTGCGGAGAGTGATCGGTAACTTATAGTGGCCCCGCCCCCTTCCAGCCGCCGCCATTGCCCACCCCACCCATTACTACAGGATGGGCACATTACTATAGGATGGGGACAAGGTGGGTACATTACTATAGAATAGGGACAAGGATGGGCACAATACTATTGGATGGGGACATTAATATAGAATGGCGACAAGGCTGGGGACATTACAAGGATGGGCACAATAGTATTGGATGGGGACATTACTATAGAATGGGGACAAGGTTGGCACATTACTATAGGATGGGGACTAGGATGGGCACAGTACTACAGGATTGAGACATTACTACAAGGGGACAAGGCTGGGGACATTACTATAGGATAGGGACATTACTATAGGATGGGGACATTACTATAGAATGGGGACAAGGTGGGCACATTACTATAGGATGGGGACAAGGTTGGCACATTACTATAGGATGGGGACATTGCTGTAGGATGGGAACATTACTATAGAATGGGACAACTATAGGATGGGGACAGTACTACAGGATAGGGAGAGTGCTATAAGGGGACAAGGATGAGGAACATTACTATAAGATGGGGACAAGGATGGACACTACTACAGGATGGGCACATTACTATAGGTTGGGGACATTACTATAGGATGGGGACAAGGATGAACACATTACTATAGGATGGGCACATTACTACAAGATGGGCACAAGGATGGGAAACATTACAATAGGATGGGGACAAGGATGAGCACATCACTGTAGCATGGGGACAAGGATGGGCACATTACAACAAGATAGGGTACATTACTAAAAGATGTTGGCCAAAATTTCTATATAGTGCTAATTGTAACACTATTAGTTTCAAGAAAGGGATAAAACGTAAAAAAAACCCAAAAACTCAAAATAAGGCATGACTTTTTTTTACCATCAAATTTTTTTTTATATATATTTAAACAAAGAAAGTGCACATTTGTTATAATAAACAAGTGAAAAATGTTCAAAATCAGTAATGCAAAGGTGTGTAAAAAAAAAAAAATATATGGTACCAATAAAAATGTTACTTTGTCCTGCAAAGAATGCGGCCCCCCAAATTATTTTTTTTCCTCTGTGCGGCCCATACACCCAGTGGAGTTTGAGACCCCTGCCTTAAATAGTCCATGCTACCTGCAGCAAGACCCAGACACCAGGAGGACCTCCAAGTGCTCCACGCCAGAGAGGACATACACAGGAGTGCACAGGTAAAGAGTGGCACCAGGTTGGCAGGCACAGCCATCAGGACTCGGGCGCACCTGGAATCCAATACGTCTCCAGAGCGTCAAACCAGTGAGTAAACACCATCAAACTACCCTCTCTGATTGGACTGAATTATTGCCGTGTGCCTTGACGTTAACCCTTTACTTACCCCTGGGGAAAAGCCCTGCTCGTGGAGTGCTCCACCATCCACACTGCCCCCATCCATCATCACCAGTGGGAACCTGCAGCGGCGGCGCCATCATCCCTGGCCGCAAACTGCGAGTGGCATAGTCGGACTTTTTATTTTATTTTCATTTTCATTTAAAACTGATCGACGGTGCCCCCGGATCTGGTACCCCTTGAGCCACGGATCGTCTGGATCCGAGCAGCCCGGCTGCCCCGGGCGCGGCACCAGTTTCTGGAAGTTGCTGTAGTCGTGTTGCCTACAGACCTGGTGTTTGGCTGCAACAGTGGAGTTGGTGTATATCCTTTTGGTCTAAGTCCCCCAGTCTGTCCTTTTTCCCCTGTGTCTTATTATTGCAGTGGTGAAGTCTAGTGCACTCACCGGCATTTGCACTATTCAGGGTGAGTGAAGGGATAGCCAGGGACTAGGCACATGACAGCGATGGGGAGAAGGACCCATATAGGCATGTTAGTGAGCTCAGGGTTCAGACACAGGTTAGTGTCAGGAGGTGATCCATCTCCCCTCTACCTACCGCTAGGGCCTTCCTACCCTCTCCATCAACTTTGTTACCTGTGTTGCACCGTGGGTCGCCTTGTCTGTGCATGACACTCCCACTCTCAGAATCCCTAATGCCTTTCATGTCTCTATTCTACGTCTGCTGGACCTCAATAGGTTCTCTCATACAGTCAAGACTGTCCCTGCTCCTGATTATGAAACAGAATGAAATCATCCAGGTTTCGTACTGTAAAATGGTTCGCCATAATCTCCTCTACTTGACTGGAAGGGACACGGTCTTGAGAAGCGATGTTTGTGCGAAAGGACTTAAATGTGTGATGCCCTGGCGCCGCCAGGTGGTCACAAAAGAACATTTCACCCGACATAACACCATCCCACACTAGGTACCATCTGCCACAAAATCCTAGCCAACCCCCCTCAGGGTAGGAAGGACACATCAGTGGGCAGGACCAGGCGGATTGGGAGCGCCCACCTAGGGGTCTTGAGGATCCGGGGGCGGGAACACAGTAGTTTTCTAGTTTGGAGTTGAAGGTGGAGGTCAAGTGAAGAGAAGTCTGTGACAGTTACAGTCTGTGGAGGTCAAGGCTGAGCCTAGCGGAGGATAGCCAGAGTAGTGGCCCTGGTCTACTGGCTAGGTGGCAAGCAGTGGACCGTGTCCAAAGGCGACGGGAGTCCGCTCGCGGGAAATCCAAAGTGGACCGGGGCAGGGTTGGAGCCCGCCGGTACCGACAGCGGAGATCTGGTCCGGAAACCGTGCACAGGCGGGGTAATTGGACCCTAGTTAGAAGACGGTTGCAAGCCCCTTCTCTAATTCACTAGGCCAGGAGCAAGGTTCCAGACATTGCTCCAGAAGTGTTAGCCCAGATAGAGCGAAACAGCAGCCCACCGCGGGGGATAGGGTATCTGCAAACATCCACTGAGATCCCAAGGGTCAGTTTTCGCAGGCACGTCTCCCAACCCGAACATACCGGGAGCGGACTTCCCCGTTCCATACGGAGTTGTCCAGAAGTGAGGAAAATTACAGAGTGCCGGAGGAAGGGACATCGGTACACCAGCCGGGTGTGGGACCCGAGTACACCCGGACGCGGCAGCCGGCCACTGACACCTTGGTTTACCAACAGACTCGTGTGTAATTATTCCCCAGTGAGTACACCAATATTCTCCAGTCCGGCCTGGCGCGCCACCTCCAGCCTACATCACTCCCCATGTCCTGGACATTGAGCCCCGGAGCATCCACCCCTACCCACGGAGGGGTTAAACAACCAGCTGCCACTCCATCGCCCCCGGGTGCTTCCCAACAGCAGCTGTGGTACTCCATATTACCACACACCGTGGGTGGCATCACGAAGTATCTACAGCGATCTCCGTACATATACGTCCTCTTATTTGAGTGTCCGCGCGACCCCCTGGTCCAGAAACCCCTCGAGCCACAGCGGATCCGGATCCGAGCAGCCTGACTGCTTCTGACGTGGGGCAGAACAAATGCTTCACTTTTTCTCAGAAAATTTCATGTCAAGCATCAACTTTCTTCCATTATGGATACATCTGGGAGGGGCCCTAAAAGAGGGTACTGTTACGCACTTGTCCCAGATCCGGGCTTTGCTTCCCTCACCTCAATCCACTAGACTCTTTTGTGCTCCACATCGGGATTTGCAGATGTTCCAATGTGGTCATATGTGATCATCTGCCCAGGCCTATGTAAGGCCCACCAAGATACACACCTTTGTGTTTCCATATTGCGCCCACTTGTCTGTGGTCTTCTGGACGTCCCCTACAAACCTGTGGTCTCCAGTCCCTTGGCTATGGGTGTCTCACCGATCGGCTGCATTGACATCTGTGGCCAGTATATCCACCTGGACCTTGGGCTTGGAGGATCCACCTTACCAGGTGAACTTAGCAATAAAGTTATAATGTTGTTTTCTGACTATATCAATATGTTACTACATGAGAAGTATACTTAAAGAAACTGGAAAAATGTTGCAAATAAAAAATGAATAGAATCCTTTTGATTCAGTGGGACAATAATAAAAGATACACCAAGATATGTGGACAATTCCACAGTTTCCCAGCAATTTTGGTCACCTTTGAAAATAATGATCTACTTGTAGCTTCACTAATGACCGGTCTGACCATGTGGGTGGTGGTAGTTTACATTTATATATGTTTTACATCATTTGTCCAGTAATAACTGCCTACACCTGGGTTGACTTTGTTCCGGGACTGGTGCACTCAGATGAGCAATGCGTTCTCTTGGATTTTTCCGACAAATTAAGTAATTAAGACTTCAAAAGAACGACAGCGCATCCTATAACACCAGCTGCAGTTTGTTTTTTCAGCCTGATGTCCAGCCTTGTGGACTTCACAGGAAGGATTGTTGTTAGTCATTAGCCCTGTATCAAAATTGAAGAATTTTGCTTTGAGAACAGTAATGTGTGAACCTGCATGATGTTTGGGTTGCCACCAGCTACAGCCTTGAAAAAAAGATATAATTTCTCAGACAATTCTTGAGAAAGTATATACAAGAACTGATCTGCAGCTGTTATGAGGGGAGGATAAATTCCAGCTCTCATCTTGGACATGTTTTGGGTCTACATTCTTTTCCGGGCTCTTTTTTTGTATTTTCGATGTCAGGAATTGATAACACCAGGAGCAAGAAGGAATAGCTTCCCAAGGATTTTTAAAAACATCCAGTGGCCTAAATATATAGAAGAGATGGTGCTACAAAGCAAAAATTATACTGCACTCCAGATATGTACTATCCACGCGAAGCAGCAAATAACATCACAGAAATAAAGCAATATTTTAAATACACAGTTAGGCCTCTTTCACACGTCCGTGGCTCCGGTACATGTATGGTCAGTTTTCTCACGTACCGGAGACACGGGCACACGTAGACCCATTAAAATCAATGGGTCTGTGTTCATATGCGTATTCTGCCATGGACCGTGTGTACGTGTGGAGCATACGTGTGCCCGTGTGCTCCACACGCAGACATGGCCACGTTTTCTCTGGCATCACGGGTGTCACACGGAATGCAAACGGGTCACACGTAACACAAATGGACCACACGGATGTGTTCCGTGTTACACGCACCGGAGAAAAGACATGTGTCTGCGAGAAAAAAAACAAAACATTACTCACCTTCTCCAGCCCTGCTGTCTCTGCCGTTGCTGTCACTTGCTGCCGACCGCTGCTCATTATGGTAATTGAATATTCACTTCACTGCGGGCGGAAGCAGCAGCAGCGGGCAGTCGGCAGGACCGGAGACCGAAGATCAGCACCACGGACAGCGAAGCCAGGGACAGGTGAGTAGAAAGTTTCCGTTCTCCGTGTGTTATCACTGATAACACACGGAGAACACACGTGTGCCATACACATGGCACACCGAGGGCAAAACGCACCTTTGACACGTCCGTGAAAAACGTGCGTGATTTTCACGGACGTGTGGCCGTAGAATACCATCTCCCTGCAGGGTGCAGGTGGGTGCCAGTGGTAAAGATAGCATAGGTGCAAATACTGACTCACATCTGTCATTCATGAGGGAATTGGATGCTTAGTAGTGTGTTTCCCTGAAAATAAAATAGCGCATTATATTATTTTTTTGCCCACAAAAATGCGCTAGGGCTTACTTTCGGGGTAGGTCTTATTTTTGTGGAAACATGTCTTAGTTTATCCCCAAAAGAAGGCACCCCACCCCAGGAGAATCGCATTTACCAGACCTCGTACATGAGTTGGCAAGTGAATGGGCTCTCCTTACATACAGATCTGCGTCGATATCGAGTCCCACCGCGTTCCACAGCGGTAATCTCCCACTGCAGGCTGAAAGCAGTATCACTTGCGCAGAGTTAGTGAAATCGGAGTGTTACTGCGATACGTGTGTGTGTGAGTGAGAGCGAAGTGTTAGTACGACCTGGTGTGTGCATGTGTGTGAGAGCGAAGGAATACAGAGATCGGATGTGTGTGTGTTTGAGAGGAGGGATACTGGGACCCGGTGTGTGTGTGTGTGTGTGTGTGTCTCTGAGAGAGCAGATGGATACTGGACTCTATTTGTGTGAGCGAGCGGAGAGATACTGGATCCAATCTGTGTGTGAGCAGAACGGCGAGGGACCTGACAGCAACGCAGATCTCTGTGGGAGAGCCCATCCACTGTCGGCACTTGTCAACTGTAGTTTGGTGACTGGTTAATGCAATTTTTTAGGAGCTGTCTACTCTCTTTTGGGGCTATCTTCTCTCTTTTGCGGGTGTCTTCTTTCTTTTGGGGTTCTCTTCTCTCTTTTGCGGGTGTCTTCTTTCTTTTGGGGTTCTCTTCTCTCTTCTTCTCTCTTTTGGGGGTGTTTTCTTTCTTTTATGAAGAGTCCTGCTGTATTCTTTAACTTTGTTAGCTGCCTGGAGACTTCATTATTGAACCGCACCTAGGGCTTATTTTTGGAGTAGGGCATATATTTTAAGCATACTTCAAAAAGGCCGAAAATTTCTGCTAGGGCTTATTTTCGGGGTAGGTCTTATTTTTCAGAGAAACATGGTATTATAAATACACAAAGGGAAGCATAGCATTTCCAATCAAACGTATTCATCCTTCCATTGTAAATTAAGGGCCCGGTTCATTATTGCATTTGCACCTGTTTTTTGTCAAGTTTTTTGATGTTTTGCTTCTTTTTTTGTTTGCACCGAATTCACCTTTCCGTTCTTGAACTCTATATCCTATGTGTTTGCCTGTTTTTTGTTTCTTTTTTATTTTGCTAGCATGACAGGAGTTTAGGGTTTTCAGATGTTTTTGCCAAACGTACTCTAACCTACCCTAGAATGACTTTATGTAAATCAGAAATGTTTGCCAAATTTTTTGGAAAGTTTCTGACACATGCTACTTCTATCACTAAAGAGTTGCAAATCCGGTTAAAGACAGAAAAACTTTGTACTAAACTCATGAGCTACATGCGTGATGTTGATGAATTTGGCACAAAAATGACAGGAAACATCACAAGATAAAAAGACAAGTAAATTTAAAAAAAATGCAAATGATGAATTAGAGTCTAGGTTTATTAACAACATTTACAAATGTTCTGCTGTTTGCAATAAACCAATGAAACAAGAACAATTTATATATCTGAACACGATTAATACAACAAGTGGTGTCTCCGAATTCACCACAAGATAACATTTTTACTGACGATTCCAGTCTGATAATTATTGAACGCTCGATGACAAGAGTTAATGCTTAGCTCCTCTGGCTGTTATAACCTGCTACAAATGTGACAAATAGCCAAACACCAGCTTTTAGCAAATTCCTCTTCGGTTATTTGACAAAAATCCAACTGGTTCCTACTTTTTGTGACCTTCTTCTCGCAGTACCTTGTGTGTTGCAATGCAACCCCATTTAACTTGCATTTGGCAGAGTTGTAGCAGCAGGACACAGTAATCTGTTGCCTTTTTACCAGGTTCAAGGCCAAAACCACCCTGTATCCCCAGTCTAAAGCTTAAGGCTATGTTCACACAGAGCATCTTTTCTTAACCACAAAGATGCAGCATTTTTGGCCCCAAAAAATGCACCCGCATCAAAAACGCAACAAAAAAAGCATACATTTTTTTTAAGTCAAATCTGTTGAGTGGAAAGGCTCAAAAACGCTGGAAAAACGCAAAACAATTGACATGCTGCATCTTCAAAAACGCAGCAAAAAAAAGATGCACAGTGTAGACCGCAAAATAGAAATCTCATAGACTTTGCTGGGAGAAGGAAATGCAAGCATTTACGTGCATCTTGGTGACCTCAAAAATGAACTAAAAACGCAGTAATAGATGCAGTGTGTTTGAACATAGCCTAAAAAGTTAAGGTCCAGTCACACTAAGCAACTTACCAGCGATCCCAACAATGATAGGGATCGCTGGTAAGTTGCTAGGAGGTTGCTGGTGAGATGTCACACTGCGACGCTCCAGCGATTCCACCAGCAACCTGACCTGGCAGGGATCGCTGGAGCGTCGCTACACGAGTTGCTGGTGAGCTCACCAGCAACCAGTGACCAGCCCCCAGCCAGCAGCGCCGCGTGGAAGATGCTGCGCTTGGTAACTAAGATAAATATCGGGTAACCAACCCGATATTTACCTTGGTTACCAGCGCACGGAGCTACACGTGCAGAGAGCAGGGAGCAGCGCACACTGAACGCTGGCTCCCTGCTCTCCTAGTTACAGCACACATCGGGTTAATTACCTGATGTGTCCTGCAGCTACATGTGCACAGAGCAGGGAGCAGCGCACACTGAGCGCTGGCTCCCTACTCTCCTAGTTACAGCACACATCGGGTTAATTACCTGATGTGTACTGCAGCTAAATGTGCACAGAGCAGGGAGCAGCGCACAATGCTTAGCGCTGGCTCCTTGCTCTCCTAGCTACAGCACACATCGGGTTAATTAACCCGATGTGTCCTGCAGCTACATGTGCACAGAGCAGGAGCCGGCACTGACAGTGAGAGCGGCGGAGGCTGGTAACAAAGGTAAATATCGGGTAACCAAGGACAGGGCTTCTTGGTTACCCGATGTTTACTGTGGTTACCAGCCTCCGCAGAAGCCGACTCCTGCTGCCTGCACATTTAGTTGTTGCTGTCTGGCTGTCACACACAGTGATCTGTGCTTCACAGCGGGACAGCAACAACTAAAAAATGGCCCAGGACATTCAGCAACAACCAACAACCTCACAGCAGGGGCCAGGTTGTTGCTGGATGTCACACAGCGACATCACTAGCAACATCGCTGCTACGTCACAAAAGTTGTTTGTTAGCAGCGATGTTGCTAGCGATGTTGCTTAGTGTGACGGGGCCTTTACACTGCAATGCGGGCACACTTTATGGGCTGACTGCCATATGTGGTCCTTTGTTATCACAGCTCTCCTAACTAGCATTGCAGCTGTGTCAACAGGACATGATCAGAATAGTTTTTCATACATTTACAAGTCTGTGTTTCATGGTCCAAGTACAGGTTGCAATCCCCGAACTCAGGATCCTAAGTATAGCTGACCATACAGAGACAAGGAGAGTGAAGCCAAATAGCCGTAACGTACATGACTGAGGTAGTGATAGATCCAGGAAAGGTTTAATGAGTAAGGGTGGGGTTTATCTAGGAAAGGTGGTGGGGGCGAGTGAGCAGCAGGAGAGATGGGGCAGGGGTCATATAAGAAAGGGTCCCACTTGAAGGGTCTTCTATGTTCTGGACTCCAAGACTGAACTAGCAGTTGGTATGGATGCCGTGCTGAGGAGTGTTAAGGCTGCTGCTTCGGCCTGTCGGCCGGAATGGATTCAGGTCCAGCTAGAAGAATTGCTGAGGAACCCCCGGGATACAGCAACTGGCCCTTCTGAGCATCAAACCTTCAGAAGATACAGACCTCCTGAGAGACTTACTTCTGAAATGGCTACTAGGACTCGCAATAGGATTATAAGTCCCTCTGTAACTCCTAAGACATGAGCAAAGTGCAGCTCGGCCTCTGATCCATCTTACAGGCCAGGAAGAAAACTACAGTATTAGAAGAACAAGGTACAGAGAAAAGAGACAGACCATCGAAACAGCGAGACACCAAGGAATCCAAGGAGAAAGTCCAGCTCTACTATGTGCCAGCCAGAGAAGCAGCCAAACAAGCTACAACTGACGTGACGACGGCCCATGACATGCTACAGAATACGGTAACCACCACTAAGGAGCTCAGCGGACACCAGGAAAAATGATCAAGGGGTATACCCAGATTTCCCCCCCTTTGAGCTGGATGTACATGGCGGAGGGGGATATGGGACTGGTACTTATAACAACCACATCTCTCAGCCGATAATCTTGTTTTTTGTTGTTGATGTTTTTCTTATAAAATAAAGGGCTGCTGTGGCCAAACCTTTTAATCCATGTCATGCAGTGTGTGGTGTCTTATTTTATTGGGTTACCAGGAGCACAATTCACTAATCCATCAGTCATGGGATTGCAGTCTTAAGGCTATGTGCGCATGCTGCGGATTTACCGCGGATTTTACCGCGGATTTGCTGCATGCGGATTTCGTTGCGGTTTTGGTGCATTTTTTTACCGCAGGTGCAGGATTCTTTCAGAGGGTCCGGATTTTCCATAAGAAAAAGTCAATTTCTAGTGCGCACTTGGTCTAAAGGGGTTGTCCAGGCTTCTCACAAAATTCTGCAGTCATTCTATGTGACTGCAGACTTGTAAAACCTCCCATACTACACAATGCACAATGTGAGGATTCTATATTGCTGGCAGCAAGACCGAGTGATCCTGTGACTGCAAGAGCATAGTTCTGGCTACATTCTGACTAGACATGTGCAGCCTTGCTCAATACAAGTGTGACGCCCTGGGCAAGCCAGGGGTCACAGGTCACAACACCACACGCACCCCACATTCCCTGCAGGTACACACAAGGTCAAAACTAAAATCCTTGTTGCCTTCCTCCAGGGGCTGGTGTCCACACCAGGGGGTGGGCCAGGCGGTGGGCTCCGCCCACCGAGGAGTTCACAGCCCTGGAGGCGGGAGAACCAGGCAGTGCAGTTTAGGAGGAAGTGGTAGAAGGAAGTGAAGGAGTAGTGGAGCAAAGGAGAGGAGCTTGTAAGAGGAGTAAAGAAGTAAAAAGAAACAGTTAAGCAAGCCTGAAGTTGGTCCGGATGTGTGCCCCGGACTGAGACAGCAAGGTTGGCAGACGGCGGTGACCGTCTGCATGCGAGACTGATTGGAGGTTGCCGAAAGGACCGTGGACGGGTGGTGACCCGGCGGTACCGGAGCGGTATACGAAGATTAGTCAGCACCAGGGCAGGGGCCTTTCGGATCCCGGCAAGGCTTGGAGTTGCCGAATTTGCCAAATCCGTCAGTAAAGGGGACGACTGTCTCCCAACAACCAAGTCCCGTTGAAGGCAACAGTCCAACCGTTAAGGGGAGACACCGCCACCGCCAAGGCACCAGTTTCCCAGGGCCAGCGCCTGCGGGCAAGAGTGGAGCTCCTCCGGCTCATATCCAAGCTGGGGAGCGGGTTACCGGTGGGGACCCATCGCTACCAAAGAGACTTTCATAGGTGCAGGGAAGAGACCGTCACCGCTAACTGCAGGGAACATCAGCACCGTGAACCGTCCGAGGGACCCGTCCAACCAGCCGTTTGTTTACCGAGAACTGTGTCGTGTTTACTGGCTGAGTGAGTACCTCCGTGCCGTGCGGCACAGCGCTGCCCCTGCACCTCCACAGGCCCCATCCCCGCCTGTCCACCATTCCAATCCCATCACCGGGCCCCGGGAGCACCAAGACCCCTACCCACGGATGGGCAAATCAACAACTGGCTGCTCCGTACCATCACTCCCGGGCTCCCCCAAACAGAGCAGCGGTGGTGTACATCCAATCACCACAACCGTGGGTGGCGTCACGGACAATAAACTATCCCAAATCCCAATCCCCTTTCAGTCACGGGCGAGGAGCGCCGCTCGAGTCCCCGGGATCCGGCCCATCGCTCGAGCCACCGAGCAGCAGAGGCCGCAGCAGCAGCGGCAGCCGGACCCGAGCAGTAGGGAGAGCGCGGCGTCCCCTCCTCCGCCCGCGACACAAGGGAATAAAGCTAATCTGAGCACATCTAGTTGGAATGTGGCCGGAAGTATACATATCTGTCACACAGTGTTTTGCTCTAAACTCGCCGAGTGTCATGGCAGCATCAGACATTGTTCAGACCACAGACTGACACTCCTCACAATACACCAGTCTTTGGGGCACCCCAAAATGGCCTCTCTTCACCCACTTTTTCTATATATATCCCCCAAGTTCAATGCGCCTCCCCCATCACCTTCTTCCCTGTCTCCTAACACTCCCCTTACATTCTCTCATGGACCAACCCCTGTCTTGTGGGCCTCTGCTCATTTCTCTGCTCTGGCCTTTTCTTTAGTGCCTTTGATGTGTCACTAAGGGGTGTTTAGCCTGGTATAACCTATTAAATAAATAAATAAATAATTAAAAAAAATTGGTGTGTGGTCCCACCTACACAAAGGGCAGCATGAGAGTTAAATTGTCTGATGAATGGTGACGTCAGTAACATCACAGCTGCCGGGGCTTGCGCTGCCCTCTTTGTGACCCGGGGAGAGCGATGATGTCAGTAATGTTTCTGACCCCTTCACCGCTCATCACAGTCATCAGGTCTCATGGAGCGCAGTCTGACCGGGAGTGGCTGCTGCTAAAACCTTTGAAGGTTGTCTCTCGCAACGAGACTCCATAGATTTTGTGGATTGCAGATTTGGAGGATGTCGTGGTAACACCATGGACCTGCTTGGGTTTATTTTTTTCTACTAAATTGGTGATGGTATCTTGTCTTTATTTATCTCTTTTTATGTCTTGCAGGTTCCCCTTTCTGGACTACGTTGGATTTGGTGGACTATGTCAGATGCCCTGGACTAAATTGGATCTACATAGTTTTTTATTTATTTTTTTAATAAATTGATTAACCTGGAAAAGTGTCTTTTTCAAATAAAGTATTTTCATGTCTGTGTATATATCTTTTCACTTGCTGGGATAGTAATAGGGGTGTCTGATAGACACCTCTCAATTACTAACACCAGGGCTTGATGCCAGCTGACACTACACAGCTGACATCAAGCCCAACTACCATTACCCCGATTGCCACAGCACCACAGCAGCTGAAAGAGCCGAGGCGAAGTACCAGAATTGGCTCATCTAATGTGGTGCACAACTTCTAGAGAGTCTGCGGGCTGCTATTTTTAGACTGAAAAGGGCCCAATAACCATGGACCTCCTTAGCTTGATAATATCAGCCCCCAGCTGTCTGCTTTACCTTGGCTGGTTATCATAAAAAAGTGGGGACCCAGGTCAATTTTTTTACACTACTTATTTAATAGGTGAAACCAGGCTAAACACCCTTTAGTCCCAAATGAAAAGCACTAAAGCAGGGGTCTCAAGCTTGGCTGGGTATATGGGCCACACATCCTGTAAGTAATGTGCCCATCCTGTAGTAATGTGGCCATCATTTAGTAATGTCCTCTATTGTGCCATTCTTCACATATACATTAAAAAAATTAATAAATTCTTCTCACCTGTACTTTGTTGCCTTGGTGGCCTCCTTCCTGCTCCTTGCAACACGCAGGCACGTAGTCCCCTTGAAGATTGCAGCCAATGCAGGGGGCCGCCATCATAAGTGCTTTTTCAAATGAATGTATTGGCGGTGCCACGCAGAGAAGCTCTTTGTATAGCTATAGCAATGGCAGCTACTGTCGAGTTGCACTCGCTTCACAAAAGGTTACCCAGGCGGACTCTACTCATCGAAATTTTCAGGAGTGAAATGGGACTGAATTTTTTTATCCTAATGTGAGCAAACACTTATAAATGATTTCTAGGCAGAATAGCCACAAAAAATATGACATCTGATTAAAGGGGTTATCCGGCTTATTTTTACTTTTTCTTGTTATTACACTATTGGGCTACATTGGGGCAGGTAAGTAGATAGTGACTACTTACCTGCTGTCAGCCCCTCTCCCCCGGCTCAGAGCGGTCATGTGACTGCTCCTGCAATGATTTTGCAGCTTCCTGTGATGTCACGACGACTGGGCATGCGCTTATGCTGCCTTGTCGATGGGCATCCCAGCCGATCATGTAGCCGCCCTGCTGGGCAGGTAAATGGCGCTGGAGTCCCCGCCCCCCTCCCTGCATCCTCCCCTCTTCCCATAGTGCAGAAGTCTCACTGCCTGTATGCTGTATGCAGCTCCTGATGCTGTTGGCAGCGCGCAGGCAGTGGCCCCCTTGCTGAATGCCGCCTATACTGGGGCCGTGCAGTCAGCCCTGTATATCAGATGACTGATTCCCGGGCGCTCTGCAGATGGGAGCACTGTATACAGATATGATCAGCTGCCGGCCAATCAGAGTCCAGCAGCGGATCATTGCAATAGCAGTATACAGAGCTCGGCTCTGCAGAGCGCCCGGGAATCTGCATCTGATATAAACCGCTGGGAATGAGGAAAGGTAAGGAGGATTTGTGTTTGGCTTTTTTTGTGTGTGAAGAATGGCAGACAAGGGGGCAATTCTACAGGAGAGAGTACTGTTACAAGAAGAGGAGCCAAGGGGACATACTACAGGATGGGCACAAGGAAAAGGGATATTACTATAGTATGGGGATAGGGATGGGTGCGGTGGATGTGAGGATCACTGTTCTGTACTACCAATACAGAGCAGTGATATCTCATCTGTGACCGCACAATCTCCTCCCATCCACCGCACATATAATATAGTGATGTATCCATCTTTGCTGGAGCGATGAGAGGTCAGTGCTGACTGACAGACAATGAGTGTGCAGAGGGCGGGGCTGGACAGTGAGGCCGGGCGGTGCCAGCTCTGACTGTGAGGTTCGGCACAGGTAGATGTCATGCTTGGTTGAGCTGCAGGTAAACAAAGAGCTGCAGAGAATAAAGGGATAATTCAAGCGGAACAAAAGTTAGAAAAAAAAAAAGTAATGTAGGGGTTATTTATATGACAATACAGCACAGATTAGCTTAAACATTTTTTTGGAGTTTATGTCAGACATAAGCATGACACAATTTGTTGTCAGAATCACTTAAAGGGAACCTGTCAGGTGCAATATGCACCTAGAACCATGAGCAGTTCTGGCTGCATATTGCTAATACCTGCCTAACTGTCCCTGTTTATACCAGCATAGATAAAGAGATATTTAGAAAAAGTATTTCTAAAGATCCTTTATGATATGCAAATGAGCACAGGGACTAGTCACAAGCGTGTTAGTTCCTGCACTCATTCTGCCCTTGTAGCATGAGAGCACGCCCACAGCGGTATTCTGAGACCGGTATGTGCATCACTGCTGATGATGACGCTGGGCAGTGGGCAATTAATAGCATGTTAGCACACCCCTGTTGGTGTGCTAACATGCTAAGAGGGTGTAATGAGTGCAGGAACTAATGCCCATACGACTAGTCCCTGCACTCATTAGCATATCATAAAGGTTGTTTAGAAATACTTTTTCTAAAGATCCCTTTATATATGCTACTGTATACAGGGACGGTTAGGCAGGGATTAGCAATATACACCCAGAACTGCTCGTGGGTATGGGTGTATATTGCACCTGACAGGTTCACTTTAAGGCTATGTGTGCACGTTGCGTACTAGCCCTGCAGAAATTTCTGCAGCGATCTGAAGAGCACACGTGCGCTTCAAATCGCTGCAGAAAATGTCCGTAGAGAAAAAAAAAAAAGCCGATTCCATGCGCTCTGCCTGCAGCTCCTGCCATAGACAGAGCAGGAGCTGCCGGCAAAGCGCACGTGTGACGCCCTGGACAAGCCAGGGGTCACAGGTAATGACATCACCACACCCTACACCCCGGATAGGCACATCTAAGCTAGACCAGAAACCCTTGTTGCCCTCCCCAGGGGCTGATGTCCACACCAGGGGGTGGAGCCAGGTGGTTGGTCTCCACCCACCAAGGAGTTCACAGTCCTGGAGGCGGGAAAACCAGGCAGTTGAGTTTGAGGAGTTGAAGTTAGAGTTGAGAGGAGGAAGTAAGAGGAGTGGAGTGGTAGAGGAGCAAGGGAGAGGAGAAAAGTGACAGGAACAGAGCCTAAAGTTGGTCCGGGTGTGTGCCCCGGACAGAGACAGCAAGGTTAGCAGACAGCGGTGACCGTCTGCAGGAGTGGCCTATCAGAGTTGCCGTAAGGACCGTGGACGGGTGGTGGCCCGGCGGTACCGGACCGGTACACAAGGAGAAGCCAGCACCATTGGCAGGGGCCTTTCGGATCCCGGCAAGGCTAGGAGTCGCCGTGAATTTGCGAAATCCGTCAGTGAAGGGGACCTCCGGGTCTCCAAACAACTAAGTCCCGATTGAAGGTAACAGTCCAACCGTATGAGAGAGACACCGCCACCGCCAAGGCACCAGTTTCTCAGGGCCAGCGCCTGCGGGCAAAGAGGGGCTCCTCCGGCCCATATCCAAGTCGGGGAGCGGGTTACCGGTGGGAACCCATCGCTACCAACATTGAACTGAGGTGCAGGGAAAGAGACAGTCACCGTTAACTACCGGGGAAAAGCAACAGCAGCCGTCCGTGGGAACCGTCTTTCCAGTCGTGTGTTTTACCGAGAACTGTGTCACCGTCTCAGGCTGAGTGAGTACCACTCGCTGAGTGAGTACCACAGCGCTGCCCCCGCGACCCTGCACCTCACCAGGCCCCGCACCCGGCCTGCCATCCACCCCTACCCCATCACCGGGCCCCGGGACAACCAACCCCCTACCCACGGAGGGGAGAAATAGCAACAAAGCTGCTCCCTGTCACCGCTCCCGGGATCCCCGTCCAGAGCAGCGGTGGTGTCCACACAATCACCACAACCGTGGGTGGCGTCACGGACAATAAATCCCCAAAACCAATCCCCTTTTCACTCACGGGCGAGGAGTGCCGCTCGAGTCCCCGGGATCCGGCCCATCGCTCGAGCCACCGAGCAGCAGAGGCCGCAGCAGCAGCGGCAGCCGGACCCGAGCAGTGGGAGAGCGCAGTGTCCCCTCCTCCGCCCGCGACACACGGAAGAAGTGACATGTCACTTCTTAGAACGCAGCGCTTCGGGCAGCAGCCGAAGCGCTGCGCTCTAAGACGCCACGTGCGCACGGCCCCTGCACAATCTCCATAGACTGTGCAGGGGACGCAGGACGCATGCAGTTACGCTGCGCTACAAAGCGCAGCGTAACTGCATGTATTTACGCAACGTGCGCACATAGCCTAATCCAGGAGAAATTGAGGCATTGGAAGGTACAATATGAGCGGCCTTGTTGAAGTGCCCAGGTGCTTTATTTCAGCTCTGTACAATTCTATGCTTGTGTCTTACATTTAATGCTGCAAAAATGTGTAAATAAAGCACTGGAGCTATATCAAAGTTTTGTTTATTTTGAATGTGACACATGTTTAATTTGTGATTGCTACATTGTATACATATTACATACAAGGACACAGAACATGCATTCCCATCATCACACAATTCTTTACTTTTTGAGGTCACTTTGTTATCGGTGACCTTCCTTTGACATACAGCCAGGTCACAAAGGACTTCCAAAGAAAGAAATACACAGTGGATAAGGTTTGGAATGTGAGCAAATGAGCAAAGGTCCAATCCAGTAATGACAACACTTTTCAGAACTCATGTCATTCTTAGGAACCTAGAAAGACACCAGATTTCCATGGATGTAGGATGCCATATTCACAGTGTATTTTGTATTGTTTCAGACCAGTGTTGTTTATTAATGTAGACCCAAAGGCTTTTTGGATCTTCTTAAATGGGTAAAATTACAAAGATCTTGTAAAGACGAGCAACTGTGCAATTTACATCTTGTTAAACGGACTCTGTCAGCACAGAATGACTGCTCAAACCAAGTACAGGCTCAAGTTCATCATGGCGGGGCCAAAAATGTATACACACCTACCCACCTGCTGGTTTTCCATCTATCTCCACCGCTCTATGAAGCCAGGGCCATCAATACAAGAAGAGGGGAGGGGGGAGATAGAGCGAAAACAAGCAGGTGGGAAGGTGGATTGAAATGATTAGCCGCGCCATGATACATGAGCGCCTGTACTGGTTCTGAACAGTCATTCTGCGCTGACAGACTCCCTTTTTGAAATCCTCTCTATGGCTAAGGCCGGAGTCACACTTGCGTGTATCTCGTGTGAGTCTCGCATCGCATCACCCGGCTCAGCCTGATACTCTCCGGACAGGAGCGTCTCAGCTGCATAGAAATATATGCAAGCGATCCACTCCTGTCAGGAGAGTGCGGCCGTGCCAGAAGATGCGATGTGAGACTTGCATGAGATACGCGCAAGTGTGACTCCGGCCTTAGAATGGATGTATCTTTGTGTTGTGTACTGATTGTTGCCTAGGTTACCGGACACCTTTGCAGTTCATCAGAGGTGGCCAGTGTCATAAAAAAGGAGTGTAGCGCTTGCAAGTTCTTTGATATAGCACTTGCAAGCTTTGCTCTGAAGCTGGCCGGATTATTGGAGTCGGCCGACTTCTGATACTGCAGGCTGCAAATCTGCCTCTGCTTACAGCATATGAGATCCCACAGTCAGAGCCACTGACACAGACATGCTGCTGATCCGAATTGTCAGTCCTGTCAGCTGCTGGCCCGATCTGCTGCTCCTGAAGACAGAACATGTGACAACCCCTTTTATACTGATCCTCATAACTTTCCCTTAGGCCGCTTTCACACTGCCTTCCGATCTCCGTTCAGTGGTCCCGTCGGGGCTTCAGTCCAAACCCCCCGCTAAACGGGTTTCAAACGTATGCACTGATGGGGCCATGGACCATAATGGTACAGATCAAGTCACCATGTGCTCTGTCGTGCACCATTTTCTGGACCATACGCGTACCGCAGATGGACACCCAGACGTGTTTTTTTTTTGCAAGTTATTGGACTAAAAAGGGGCCCATTTAGTGTTCTTACATAGGGGCCCTCTTTTGTCTGCGTTCGCCGGTGCTATATACTGGTCCAGATGGAAAAACCTTATTAACTGAGAGGCATAACACAGAGCATTGTAATAAAAGAACAACAGTAAGATACAAACAAGTGACCTAAACAGTATCATAGGGACTGTGTGTATGAACATTTTTTCTATAGTATACACTTGCTACATTTCACATTCTAGAAAATGTTGCATGAAGTCTTACAATATGTGGTGTCAAAATATCTGAGACATATGAAGGTCATACCCCGAAAAAGGAAAGTGTCAGAAATGTGTTAAGACTACAGATTTATAGTCTGTCTTTTTTTATACATGTACAACTATATATATATAGATAGATATATATAGATATGATTATAAATTAATAGGCCATACACTACCTTGGAACATGATGGTAAGATAATGGATTCGGGGACATCAAAAGGCTGTGTGCGCCTCGACGCGCGTTTCACCAACAGACGGCTTCATCCTGAGGCGTGGCATTAATGGGGTGAAAGGGTCACAAATACCCTGATCCTAATGTCAAGGGATCTGGCCAGGCAAATTGGCCACCTCTACTCTCTTCAGCTGTTTCACCTTGTTCTTAATTGTCTTAATACATACGCCTTCATCCTTTGTTTTTTCTGGTTTTCCCCTTGGTATCATTATAGTGTTACTTTTGTATTGGGGTTTTCCTTTTCTCTGGGCTTATACTACACACTTTCCACTGACATAAATAACATTGGAGACACCATGTGCTTAATTTCGGCCCAGTGTATCAATCACCTGACACAGAGAAAAAAAGTGAATTACAAAGTTGAAGGGCATCATCAATTCAATACGAATCAACACCTTGCATACAGAAATGCTATGTTAGAATGTGTAAAATGCACAAGGCTGCGGACGTGAAGCAATACCTCATGGAGACCTTCCTACAAGTCATTGGGTATGGTGGCTGTGTGGAGTGGCCACTACGCTCACCTGACCTGACCCCATTGGACTTCTTTCTGTGATGTCCCATCAAACAGCAGGTGTATGCGACCCCTCCACCAACATTGCAGGACCTACGACGACGTATCACAGATGCTTGTGCAAACATGTCACCTACCATTTTGCACAACGTGCAGCAAGATACAGTATGCTGTCCAGAGTCCAGATGTGCATTGCAGCTGATGGTGGCCACTTTGAACATCAAAGTTAAATGAGCGCCATATGCGTGACCAGCATTCAATGTTTTGGGGGGGGGGGTGTCATGGGTTTCATGTCATAGCATTTCTGTATGCAAGGTGTCGATTCGTATTGAATTGATGATGCCCTACAATTTTTTAATTCACTTTTTTTCTCTATATTGTTCCGTTTTCAAGATAAAAATGCTAACTCCGTTGTTTTCCACCAGGTGGTGCTATAGGTGGTTTCATTGCGTAGCGCATGGCTACTTTACTATACCTAGACACCACTTCTATGCCTATAGCTGCCACCGTTCTCAAGTTAATGGCGGTGGACAAGGATATGAGTGGACACACTGTATATAACAGCATAGCTGAGCTCTTATAATGGAGGATGGTGTAAAGACTGCACTTTCCAGAATGTGAATCATCGTTTATCACAGTTAGCAGTATGCAGACATTGACCCAGCAAAGGAACGCTCACAAGCCTGCAGAATTGTGAATGCACTTCTGTTACATAGTATTAACTGTAAGTGATGACTGGTAGAAGATAACACAGGCTAATGCAACATATTTACAAAGTAGTTCAGTTTTTTGTGTAGATTGATTTCATACGTAAACATGGCCATAGTAGAACATAGGTAGCACAGACTTTAAACAGGTTTTCCAACCAGAAATATTTACAAAGAAATCTGATTTCAACACATGCTGAGATGAGAAACAACATGACTGCTGCATAATCTGCATTTCTCATTCTCTGCCATCAATATAAAACTACTCCAGCTTAAAAGGGGACATTTCAACAAATGTTTGATGTTGAACTGGACACATGATGTAAGAGGGGATGCAGAGTTGTATAAAACATTTGATGTTGTTTACATTTTGCCTTTCTGTTGCACAGATTAGCAAACAAAGAATTTGGCACCTAATAAGTTAACACTTTTTAGTTTCATGTATATGTTATTTTTCATTCGGGGCATGTACTTCTTATCCCAACACAGCATTAAAAGAACATGTTTCCACCATAGCTTTAAGGATACAGCTCTGATCTCCTGGTCTAACCTCCTACATGATTAGAAAGTACAGCTGAGAATAGCTGTTTCACATTACAAATCCTGTTAACATTACATTTCCTCTGCATAAATGAGTCACACTTATGTCTGTTGCAAAGCAACTTTTGAGCCCACCAGACATAAGTGTGATTACTGACATAGCTCCGAATATGCAGTGTGGAGGGAGGGGTAGTACTGCAGAGCTGACAGTGCTATGAGAAAATAGAGCTGTTGGAGAAGGAACAGCACTGCTGCCATTCTAACAGGGACTTTATCTGAAAGGTGAGTTATCTGTGCTCTTAAATTCCAGAACTTTCTAATCAAGCAGGAGGTTAGGGGTACTTCTGACATAGAGAGATCGCTGCTGAGTCACAGGTTTTGTGACATACCAGTGACCTCATCAGCGATCTCGCTGTGTGTGACACTAAAGGCCCCTTTACACACTGAGACTTTCTAGCGATCCCACCAGCGATCCGGGGTCACTGGAAAGTCGCTAGTGAGCTATCAAACAGGCAGATCTGGCCAACGACGCAGCAGCGATACGGACCTGCAGAACGACCTCGCTGGTCATTGGGGACGTGTCACACAGCAGGGGATGCTATAGCACGCTGGGTTCTAAGTCGCTAACAATGTCGTTGTAACGGTGTCAAACACACCGATACATGCTGCGCAGCGGGACACAAAGGACCATAACATGGTCCTGAAAGATTTGTTGCGATCAGCAACCTCACAGCGGGGGCCAGGTCGCTAATGCGTGTCACACACTGCAATGTCGCTGGGGAGGTTGCTATTACGTCACAAAATCAGTGACGTTACAGCGATATCGCTAGCGATTGTGCAGTGTGTAAAGGGGCCTTAGGCAGCGACCTGGCCCCTGCTGTGAAATCACTGATCATTACACACTGTTCTGGTTCATTTTTTGCTCGTTGGTCTCCCTCTGTGCAGCACACATCAAGCGTGTTTGACGGCAGGAGACCAATGAGCACCGACTCTGTGTAAGCAGCGTACGCTGTTAACCAGGGTAAATATCGATAACTAAGCAAATCGCTTTCCTTAGTAACCTGATGTGTACCCTAGCTACGTATACAGGGAGCCAGCGCTGCCAGCCTGTAAGCGGTGTACGCTGGTAACCAGGGTAAATATCGGGTAACCAAGCAAAGCGCTTTGCTTAGTTACCCGATATTTACCCTGGTTACCAAGCACAGCATCGTTACACGAGTCGCTGGTGACTGGTGGCTGGTCGTTGGGAAGATCTGACTGTTTGACAGCTCACTAGTGACCCTGTAGCGACGTACCAGCGATCCTGACCAGGTCATATCGTAGTCGGAATCGCTGGTACGTTGTTTAGTGAGACGGTACCCTTAGACCAGGAGATCAAATTTGTATCATTACATTACACACACTGAGAAACCTAAACTACGGTGGGGCATGTTCTTTTTCTTCTGTGCGTCGGCCTGATTATGATTGGGCAACTCATACACGGATAAGTACATACTCCCAGTGATAACTCTGGTGGCACCCACTTGGACTTAACAAAAGTTAACTCATTAAGTGCCCTACTCATGGATTGCTAAAATCTCTGCAAAAGAGAGGTGGGATAAAAAGCCAATAAAAAAAAAACAAAAAACTTTTTAATCCGCTGTGTAGCAACATCATGTGTCTAAAAAACAACAACAACTACACAAGTTTTAAAAGAAAAAAGGAAATGCTATTGACCTATCTCTCAGCAAAAAACGCAGCAAGTGGCTGCGAGTGGTCGTCATGTCTCAGTGCCATGCTTGGATACCATTAGGGTATGGCACTCAGCCACTGCGACCACAGATCGGCTTAAAGCACTGACCTGTCTGAAAACAAAGACCAGGAAGAGTGCTGGATCATCAGGATATACAGGTGAGCAGTGGTCTTTTTTTAGGAAAGTGGATAACCCCCTGTAATTAATTTGTAGTGGTTAAATTTCCTGTTATCAGAATTGCACAGAATCTAGGGAAGGAACAGAATCTTGGAGAATGTGAACATCTTAAAGTGAATCTGTCACCACTTTGATCTTTTTACATTGTTAATATGGGAATACAGGTTATAGAAAGCTGACAATAGTCTTAGGGGCCCTTTGCACACTACGACATCGCAAGCCGATGCTGCGATGCCGAGCGCGATAGTCCCCGCCCCCGTCGCAGCTGCGATCTCTTCTGATAGCTGCCGTAGCGAATATTATCGCTATGACAGCTTCACATGCACTCACCTGCCCTGCGACGTCGCTCTGGCTGGCGACCCGCCTCCTTCCTAAGGGGGCGGGTCGTGTGGCGTCACAGCGACATCACACGGCAGGCGGCCAATAGAAGCGGAGGGGCGGAGATGAGCGGGACATAAACATCCCGCCCACCTCTTTCCTTCCGCATTGCAGACGCAAGACGCAGGTAGGAGATGTTCCTCGCTCCTGCGATTTCATACACAGCGATGTGTGCTGCCGCAGGAACTAGGAACAACATCATACCGTCGCTGCAGCCAAAATAATGAAAATGACCGACACTACACCAAGCATACGATACCGACGCTTTTGCGCTCGGTAATCGTAGTTAAAACGATTTACACACTACGATGTCGAGAGCGACGCCGGAAGTGCGTCACTTTCAATTTGACCCCACCGACATCGCACCTGCAATATCGTAGTGTGCAAAGGGCCCCTTACATTTATGTGTCATATCAAATGCATTGTTGTGGAAAAATCATCTTTCATCACTTTATGTAAATGAGCTCTTCCAGGCTATGGGGCAGATGCTGCCTAGAAGATAACTCCGCCTCCAGAGCTTATTTTAATTTAAAGGGGTGTTACCAGTGTGACACAAGTAACTGACACAGAACAGGAGAAATAAAAATTGGCTTCTTTCAAACACATTTTTTGTGGCTCCCTGATCTCTGCTTCATTGCAACAATGCTACAACTTTGTCTGCCTGCAAGCTGGAGGCTGAAGCTGAGAGACACCTGAAGAAGTGTCAGTTATAATCACACACAGCTCTGCAGTGTGATCAGGAGAGCACAGAGCGGCCATTACACATCACACTGGTAACACCCCTTTTATTTAGGGGCGGAGTTATCTTCCAGGCAGCATCCGCCCCATAGCCTGGAAGAGCTCATTTCTATAAAGAGATAAAAGATGATATTTTAACAACAAGGCATCTGATATGAGACATAAATGTATGGCTTTTTCAGCATTCTATTACCTGTATGCCCATATTAACAGTTTGAAAAGATCAAAGTGGTGACATATTCCCTTTAAGGTCTTATATCTTTAGTTTGTGAAGTCCTCTTTAAAAAATCAGCACAGGTAAAGGTTAAGAAATACCCTGGGAAATGTATTTCTCATGGAGTGAAGTTAATTTCTGCAAAATAACCGTCTATTCTTGCTAAGATATCTAACAAAACGTAAAAGAACAAAAAAAATTACAATTCGAACAAAGGACAAGTACAAGCATTCATGAGACAGTAGGTTACAAGGGACGAGACAGACTCCAGTAACGCTGCCGAGGCACTGCCCTGGCCACAACGAGAAGTGTAGAAAGTAACACAAGCTGTGGAAACACAGGAATGCCGACTACAGTAAAACATATCAACAGTAAACAGCAGTGGACATACAAAATTCCCCATATCCCGGGTCCCATAGTCCAATCCTACCATCCTCATGCTCAATTTCAGATAATGGGAAATGACTAATGTATGGACTAGTCCTGACAACGACATTCAAGTTGTCACCTAATTGTATAGTTACTAAAGCCCTTTAGAAAACCATCCCTTATCATGAGACAGCCTCTACGCTGTTAAGGGTGTTAAACCTTGTGCTGAGGAGTATATAAAGCTCCCGGACCCCATTATAAAATCTGTAACAGGGTCTCCACCTACTAAGTGCTATTTATAATAGTTTTGACATCCTAGGACTTTGTCTTACTTAATCGTTAAAAAGTTATTTTCATCTTCATAAATGGATATTGTTGGATAGTCTTTGTAAATATAAGCATTTTTGCAGTTTTCCGCTCATTAAAACTTTCAGCCCTTCTTGACATATTAACACATTTCTTTTGTTTACAGCCCATCGCCTTGGAGACAGACCACCGTTGCTAGACATCAAAACATGTGCAGTGCTTACAAGCTTTCTTCTGATCAGCTCGTCAGCCCTGTTTTGAAGTTGGGCAAGATCTCTGGAGCATTCTCTAACCTCCTAATCCCACACAACGTCAGCCCAAGGTTTGCAACCAAGACAACAATTGTGGTCTGTCTCCTAGGCAACAACCTGTACACAAAAGAAAAGTGTTGCTATCTCAAATATGGCTGTAATGTTAAATATGCTGGAAATTGCAAAAGTGAGTGTTTTTACAAGCACTATCCAACAAAGATCCATCCATGAAGTTGGGAATAAACCTTTAAGGCCGGTTTCACACATCCGGCATTTCGCCGCTTTGCCGGATCCATCACTCTCCAGTACAGTGCAATACAGTACAATGGCATCGCAGCAAGCTCCGGTCACATGCTGTCATGTGACCGGAGCTTGCCGCGATGTCATTGTACTGTATTCCACTGTACTGGAGAGTGACGGATCTGGCAAAGCGGCGAAATGCCGCACGTGTGAAACCGGCCTAAGACCTGAACATAACTGCTATTTGTTACCATTTTGAAATTCAGGTAACACAGTGTTTACCTTCCAGAACAATATATTATGAATTTCTGGGATTTGCCATCAAGTTTGGGCCTTATTTATCAAAATTATCTGACAGAAGCATTGGCCTTGTTGCCCATAGCAACCAATTAATAATTAAGCTTTTTGCAGTGTAAAAAATCCAATTGGTTGCTACGGGCAACACAGCCATGTTTTTCTGTCAGACAGTGATGATAAATGAGGCCCATTGGGCAAAACTATTTATGGACGTCATCCAGATATGGTAAGCCTTATTAGTGGTTATCTTCATAGGTTATACTGTGTGGGGATCTGTTGAGGATTCGGGAAGGAGTCGCTACTCTAGCAGCTCATACTGGCAGTGAGCAATGTCTGGCCTTAAGGACCGACCAGCAGTCTAACCACAATAATCAGCACCATAAAGCACATCACAGAACTGACTCCTTAGATTCAGGCACCGATACGTTGTGAGGATTTGAGAGCTGGTCCCTGTGCATTACAAGGGGGGAGGTTTCCTCTTCTGACTTGCAATTTGGCACGGCTTCTACGTAAACATCAGTCAACTCCTGCTGGTTCTTCGCTGCTTCTTTTTGGTTGAGATGATGGAGGATTCCTGCTCCAAGAGCGTCTCCTTCGACATTGACCACTGTGGTAGTCCGATCCCTATACATAAAAGGAACACGTCAGAGAGAGGGATTTGAGAAGGACAAGAATTTACCAACATACCAATACACAGCAACATATACTGATGATTGGTTCTCCAATACTCTGGAGCATACTGTATTGTCCACCCTGTACTCTGGGCCAGCCAGGAACAACCAGGATTCCTTCTTGTTTACATATATTCTACCTTTTATTTTTTAAATATTGGTGTTTTGAAAGTTTAGGAAGAGTTACATATTTGTTTATTTATTAGGTAATTGCACCAGATAGTACTAGAGCTAAGACCTGTAAAAAGAGCTCAAAATTTTATATATTGATCCACTCCGCCTCTCAGTTTGACATTGGTTCTTTCGTGGCCTTTAGAGAAATGTATTAGTAAGCCCCCAAAATTACATGTTAGGTTGCACTCACATCACATTTATTTTTCCAACACTCTATACCTCCATCGGCTTTCCGTCTGAAACCCTGAAAAACGAGATCCACCAATGAGGCCATGAATCAGTGCCACTTTTTTGTGCTCTGTCTGAGTTCATCAGCAGTGTCTGCCTTTATTAAGCATTTTTGTGTGTACCTCATAAAGACGGAAACTGACGAAAATGAGGCCAAACAGAGCACAAAGTGACTGAATCCACCTTATTAAAAACGCACAAATCACCAGGATTTTACTATATATCCTAAAGCCAGTGCTATATTGGCGCTATCAGGCTGATTCTATACATACCTTTAGTTGTCAGCTCGGATGTATAGGTTTTGAAACACAAGCAAATAAAGTTTGCAAAATTAGCAGCTTTTTGATTGGCAGCAGCTGACGATCAGCTGATAGCTGGGGTGGGTATTCATAGCGATTACCGCATCCTGCCTGTCCATCCTCCCCCTGTTATTTATGCTAATTGTATTATATAATCGTTTTACTGAGTGACTAGAAGGACCTGTGCTGATGTCATACCCATGTGACCAGAAGGGGCGGCGCCTCAGCCAACATAGCTGATATCAGGAAGCAAGATTAATTTCTGTTGGCTGAGGCCCCACCTCTTCTGGTCACATGGGTATGACATCAGCACAGGTCCTTCTAGTTACTCAGTTAAACGATTCTATAACAGAATTAGCATAAGTAACAGGGGGAGGATGGACAGGCAGGGGGGTGGGAATCACTATGAATACCCTCCCTAGCTATCAGCCGATTGGCAGCTGCTGACAATCAAAAAGCTGCTCATTTTACAAATTTTACTTGCTTGAGTTTCAAAACTTATACATCCTAGCTGACAACTAAAGGTATGTATTGAATCAGCTTGATAGTGCCAGTATAGCACTGGCTATAGGTTATATAGGAAAATCCTGGTGATTGGTGCGCTTTAAATTCAAACGAAGTTGTACCTAAAACATGTTTTTCAAGAATTCAGACTGAAACCCAGAAAGATTCTCTGATGTTTGGCAAAAATGTGGTGTCAACACAGCCTTAAGCCCGCTACACACGCTTCAATATATCTCACAATCCGTCGTTGGGGTCAAGTTGTAAGTGACGCACATCCGGCATCGTTTGTGAGGTATCTGCGTGTGACATCTACTTGCGATCAGGATTGAACGCAAAACCGTTGATCGCAAACACATCGTATCATTCTCTAGAATTGAGCGTTTTGTTGCACGAACCTAGTCAATTGTAACGTGTGACATCCCTCATACGATTTTGGGGTCTGATGCTAAGTGCGCAGGTGTGTGCTCTGCACCGCAGCTTATAAAAGGTCCGCTTCAGACCATAGCTGAAAAGCTGCGTTCTGAAGCGCCTCACAATGTCTGTCATTCACTAATCTCTGTCAGTCCGTCACTATCTCTGTCCCTCACTCTCTGTCCATGTCAGTCTATCCCCCTCTCTCATATACTCACCGATCCCCGATCCCCGGCGCTGCACGGCATTCACACTGCTCCGGCGGCTTTTACTGTTTTGAAAAAGCCGGCCGCCCATTAAACAATTTCGTATTCCCTGCTTTCCCCGCCCACCGGCGCCTATGATTGGTTACAGTGAGACACGCCCCCACTCTGAGTGACAGGTGTCACACTGCACCCAATCACAGCAGCCGGTGGGCGTGTCTATACTGTGTAGTGAAATAAATAATTAAATAATTAAAAAAAACGGCGTTCCCCCCAATTTTAAAACCAGCCAGATAAAGCCATACGGCTGAAGGCTGGTATTCTCAGGATGGGGAGCTCCACGTTATGGGGAGCCCCCCAGCCTAACAATATCAGCCAACAGCCGCCCAGAATTGCAGCATACATTATATGCGACAGTTCTGGGACTGTACCCGGCTCTTCCCGATTTGCCCTGGTGCGTTGGCAAATCGGGGTAATAAGGAGTTATTGGCAGCCCATAGCTACCAATAAGTCCTAGATTAATCATGTCAGGCGTCTATGAGACACCTTCCATGATTAATCTGTAAATTACAGTAAATAAACACACACACCCGAAAAAATCCTTTATTAGAAATAAAAAACACAAACATATACCCTGGTTCACCACTTTAATCAGCCCCAAAAAGCCCTCCATGTCCGGCGTACTCCAGGATGCTCCAGCGTCGCTTCCAGCGCTGCTGCATGGAGGTGACCGGAGCTGCAGAAGACACCGCCGCTCCGGTCACCTCCACGCAGGTAATGAAGACAGCAGCGCCGGGGATCGGGGATTGGTGAGTATATGAGAGAGGGCTGCTAACTTCAGTAACTTAGGAGATTAGCGCTCACCGGTGAGTCTTCACTGGTGACCGCTAATCAGGGCGCGACACAGACAGAGCCGCAGCATGACAATGAAGTCGGGTGAAGTTCACCCGAGTTCATTCTGACAGTGCGGCTCTTTCTGTGTCTGCTGTCATCTGCCATTCAGCTCTGCTACATGGCTGTCTGTGTCTGCTGTCAGCGGCCATGTAGCAGAGCTGAATGGCAGATGACATAGTAAAAACGCATCCCTACACATTACACATGCTTGGCAAGTCAATAAATAAAAAAAAAAGGTGCCCAATGCATACGTCACAGAACACATGATCTAAAGGATCGCACACAAAATTGACCAATTTAACATAGACTACTAACGCACGTGTGACAGCAAATGAACGACCTACGTGAAATCTCATAAGATCCCGTATGCAGCCTGGGCGTGTCACATCGCAAATGCGATTGTACAACTAATTGCAACGTGTAAAGTGGGCTTTAGGGTATGTGCGCACGTTGCTTTTTTGCCGCTTTTTCTTCTGCGCTGTTTAATGCCAAAATGGATGTGTTCTTCTATTCAAGCAAAGTCTATGGGAATTTGGGTTTCTTGTTCACACTATGTTGTTCAAAATGCTGCCTTTTTGAGGCAGAACTTTGGTCAAAAACTCAGCTTTTCAAAGAAGCAACATGTCAATTGTTTTTGCCATTTGGGTTTTGCACTGCAAAGCTGAGTTTTTGACCAAAGTTCTGCCACAAAAAAGGCAGCATTTTGAACAACATAGTGTGAACAAGAAACCCAAATTCCCATAGACTTTGCTTGAATAGAAGAACACATCCATTTTGGCATTAAACAGCGCAGAAGAAAAAGCAGCAAAAAAGCAGGTAAAAAGCAGATAAAAAGCAACGTGCGCACATTATCTAGCCAACCGCTGTCCTGCTGTATGCTGATGAGATGCAAGAAGCCCCAAACAGCTATGTACAATTAGATGTTTTGCTTGGCTAATATCTCTAGCCATTTTTCAAGGCTCTTTTGTGGATCTCACATTGATATACAACAAAGTAGCTACCTTTAGGCACTAGAGAAAGTTTTCTTTTTCGTGGTGGAGATCTGATTACTTTTTTTTTGTAATACTCAATAAACCAGACAGATCTTCTCAATGAGAAGCAGTAACAATGACAAATTATGTAGTGGGGAAGTAGAACTGAGGAGAATTTGGGCTTTTAATCATGGTAAGTATGGTAAGTATGTCTAAAGTAATGAAATTATGGCTTTTAATCAATGAAAACCGAATTTACCAGCGCAAAAAATATATCAGAATTTTTCTTAGCGGTACTTTGCACACTACGACATCGCAAGCCGATGCTTGCGATGTCGAGCGCGATAGTCCCCGCCCCTGTCAGAGCAGCGATAACTTGTGAACATTATCGCTACGGCAGCTTCACATGCACTTACCTGCCCTGCGACGTCGCTCTGGCCGGCGACCCGCCTCCTTCCTAAGGGGATGGGTCGTGCGGTGTCACAGCGACATCACACGGCAGGCGGCCAATAGAAGCGGAGAGGCGGAGATGAGCGGGACGTAAACATCCCGCCCACCTCCTTCCTACCGCATAGCCGGTGTGAGCCGCGGTGACGCAGGTAAGGAGATGTTCCTCGCTCCTGCGGCTTCACACACAGCGATGTGTGCTGCCGCAGGGGAACGAGGAACAACATCGGACCGTCACTGCAGCGAAATTATGAAAATGTCGGACACTACACCGATCATACGATTACGATGCTTTTGCGCTCGTTAATCATATAAAAAAGGATTTACACACTACGATATCGACAGCGAGGCCGGATGTGTGTCACTTTTGATTTGACCCCACCGACATCGCAGCTGCGATGTCGTAGTGCGCAAAGTAGCCCTTAGGCTAAGAACCCACTTTGCTTTTTACCTGCTTTTTACCTGCTTTTTTGCTGCTTTTTCAACTGCAGCGTTTAATGCCAAAATGGATGTGTTCTGCTTTTCAAGCATAGTCTATGGGAATTTGGGTTTCTAAACCGCACTATGCAGTTCAAACTGCAGCCTTTTTGTGGCAGAAATTTGTGCAAAAACTCTGCTTTGCAGTTCTAAACGCAAATGGCAAAAACAATTGACATGTCAGGGGGGCAGGGACGCCACACACTGTACATGCCCAGCATATCGGCTACATGACGCCGGCTGTGATGCCCGTCAAAAAGGCGAGCATAAGCTCCTGCTCTGTCGTCGTGCCATCACAGGAAGCAGGAAAATCCCCGCCGTAGCAGTCAAATGACCACTCTGAGCCGGGGGAGAGGGACTGACAGCAGGGCAGGAAGGTAGTTACTATCTACTTACCTGCACCAATGTAGCCCAATAGTGAAATGACAAGAAAAAGGCAAAATAAGCAGGATAACCCCTTTAACGATTTCTATAATAACAAATGATTTTTGTTTGGATCAGTGAAACAAAAAGATGTTTGCTTCAACAAGTCACCAACATCAAAAGACAAGTTAGTTGGATTATTTTTCCCAATAATAAGCAATCACTGTAAAATGGGCCTAAAAAAATCCAACATGGCAGATGCAGCCTGAGAAGGTTAATTGTTTCATTTTCCATTGTGGATACATTGGAGCAAGGCAGAAAAAACATTAGTTAAAAAGATGGACATTCTCTAGAACCCCCTTTGACATACTTACACTATCCAGTCAACAGCCAGTATCAATGACAAGTCATTTGTGGGGAGTCCAATGGCCTCTAGAATAATTGCTATAGTGAGAACGCCCCCTGCAGGTATCCCAGCAGCACCGACACTCGAGGCAGTGGCAGTCACACTGTGAATGAAGCAAAAGTAGTTTAGATTAGTTTAAGAATATTGGAAACATTGAAAAGCATCTAGGAAATTTCTTTAGGAATATGCACATTGCAAATGATCTTTCCCACAAGTGGGTGAAAACTGCCTTTTGCTAAATGGAGGCTACCTACTATAGTGTACATTCATTTCTGATCCTGTAAATATCCATCTCTAGGAATATCAGACAGTATTTGGCTTTGCGTACATTGAGTGCGCTTGTCCGATGTTTTATCAGATAGCTTTCGGACCAATGTTATACTATTGACTTTTAATCCATCCTTTTAAATTACCAAATGTAACACTGGTAAAATCATACTGACATAAAAATAGGTTAGCGGTGAGGACAACGCGTTTCGGCAGAACGCCTTCCTCAGGTCTTAATCACAAATCATGCATGCTACATTTTGTATTTTAAAAGGATGGATTAAAAGTTAATTTTTATACACATCTTTTCCTTTGAGTCCGGGCTGGATCCTTTATCCCTCTCCGCTTCTCTTATACTGTGCGGCTGTCTGCCGTGGTGCCATGCTGAGACCGGGGAACTACACTGGAGGACTTAAAACAGGCATACTCCATAAACAGTGAGGGGTTCAAAAAAACTTTTTTTTTTTTCAATGTTATACTATGGGGCAGGGCCAAGCAGCTCTTTTATTTTTATGCCAATTCAGCATGAGAAAAAAATTGCAGCATTCTGCGATTGGTCATGTATATCGGACGGCACGCACACTTTCAAGTCTATGGGTGCGTGCACAACATCGGATGTCATGTGAGTATAGTTTGAGTTAAGCACACACAGACAATGGAGAAAATGGAGAAAATAAGTTCTCCGTCTTTTTCGCACCTGTGATTTCATGCGAGAGCATCCGATCACAGCAAACTGACACTTAGCTCAAACTCTAATCATTATCATAATCAGTCCGCCCATACACTGATAATGCTAACTGTATTATACATCTGACACTTGACTCTAACTACTGTAGTTGGAGCTATGTCAGATCGTGGCACTTTACCTACCCCTTACATGCTGCAGTCACTCGCAACCACAGCAGTTTTTTGCCCAATTTTCAATACATTGCATGGCAAATTACATGGTGTCACTTAAAACTCATCCCTAAAAAAACTAGCCCTCGTACGGCCATGTCGACATAAAAATAAAACGCTTACGGGCCATGGTAGATGAGGTTGGAAAAAAAGGAAGAAAATGAAAATCTTTGTTACATAAGAATATACACTGAGAAGCTACAGTATAAAAATTCTGTGAGATTCTGTTACAATTACTGGGCTACACAGTGCGTCATTGTTCAGACTTGTAGTAGATAAAAAGTTTCTATAGTCTTTATTTCAATCATATTAAAAAAAGTCTTTGTCCATAGCAGCATAAATGATGACAGACAGAGGTAGGAAAAGTTGCTGCTGGCGCACGGCAAGACGCGTTTCGGCTAAACCTTTATCATTGCCCAATGATAAAGGTTTAGCCGAAACGCGTCTTGCCGTGCGCCAGCAGCAACTTTTCCTACCTCTGTCTGTCATCATTTATGCTGCTATGGACAAAGACTTTTTTTAATATGATTGAAATAAAGACTATAGAAACTTTTTATCTACTACAAATTTGGCTCGCTAGATTCATCTCTTCTATTTGTGCTGGTAAGAGCTTCTACCATATATCCATGCTAATAGCCCCTATAGTCATAGCAGCTTGATCCTACAATATATTGGGTAAGCTGGAAAAACGTTTTCTTTTTTATATTGTTCAGACTTGTTACATAGGTTGCTGGAACGTATGTGGTCAGCTCACAAACTGCATATATCATTTGAAGGTAACTGTTAAAGGGGTTGTCCATTTTCAGGAAAGTGGTCCCTAAACTTAGCAAAAAGGTTGAAAATAAAAAATTCAGCAGGTACTCACACTCCTCGCAACCATCAACGGCAGTGTGTTTCTGCTCCAATTCTCAGTGTTTTGGCTGCAGCGGTGTCGTCACATCAGTAGCTCGAACCACCACTCTAGCCAATCACTGAGCTCCGTAGCTTATTGTATGAGTCACTGAACTCACTAATTGGTTAGAGCGGAGACCAACACCCTGCAGCCAAAACACGGAAACCAAAGCAGTGGTTTGGAGCCAGTGCTGAAACCAAGGTGGGTGATTACCTACTGAGCTTATGTTAAATATATACTTTCCTTAAAGTGATACCCCCCCTTATTTCTTAAAATTATACATTTAGCTGACTAATGACAACCTGTTTTTGGAAGAGAGATGAAAAATCTTTTTTTTTGTGACCATTCATTTCCTAAAAGAAAGTTCCAAGGTCATTTCTCCTAAACCTTTTGCTCATGTATGCCAAGTTGGAACAAGTGTAACAGCCAATACAGAAGTCAATGTATATGGCTGTGTCTGCTGAATGATCAGTCTGTGAACATTCGATCCTTCAAAATTGTGTAACTTGACACTCTGCATTAGATAATTTTGATTTACAGGAATGAAAAGACTGGTATCTTACAGAATTGTGAAGATCTGTCCAGCGTTTAGGTCATAGTTATTCATCTGGGCGATGAATACTGCTGCCATGCACTGGAATATAGCTGCACCATCCATGTTCACTGTGGCCCCCGATGGGAAGGATGAACCTGCTGATCCTTTTGTCGACGCCATTGTTTTCTTCTATGCATTTGATCATGGTTGGAAGAGTTGCAGAGCTAAGAAAAAGATCATTATAAAATCAGAAAGTGGCTCAAAAAACAGTTATGTCCTGAAAATGTGTATGTCACTTTTCATGGCTTCTTATTCTTTGTTAACGTTGTTCACACAGGAAATATAGTTAATAAGATCGAGATATTTGTAACTGAACCCATAAGAAATAGATCTTAGAGTAAATCATTGGCTCAAAGTCACCTCTCAATGGGGTTGACTTCTGATGGATTTTTCGGGCCCATCATTCTGTCAGAGATGAGCCCTCAAGAGACTTTTATAGTAGTCAGGGGAGCAAATGTGGTCCTAATTGTTAGGACATAATACACCACATTTGTAGGATGAAGGGACTACAGTGTCACATCTACTTTGCTGTTTACACAGACACCCAGTGGAACAGAGCTATAATACCAGGTACAGTTGCCAAATGGAACAAAGCTGCAGTATCAGGCACATCTGCAGTACCAGGCACAGCTGCCATATTGGACTAAGTTGCAATGCCAGGCACAGCTGCTAAATGAGACTAAGCTACAATACCAGGTAGTGCATTCAAATGGGACTTAGCTGCAGTAAAATGGCACAGCTGCCAAATGACAATAAGCTACAGTACCAGGTACAGCTGCCAAATAGGACTAAGTTACAGCACCAGTCACATCTGCCAAGTGGGACTAAGCTGCAGTACCAGGCACAGCTGACAACTAGGAATAAGCTACAGTACCAGGCGCAGCTTAAAAATTAGGCTAAGCTCCAGTATCAGATACAGCTTACAAAAGGAGCTAAACTGCAGTACCAGGCAAAGCTGCCAAAAGTGACTAAGTTGGAGTAGCTGGCACAACTGCCAAGTGGGACTAAACTGCAAGCACTTTATGAATTTGCCACTATGTCTGTGAAAAGAATATAGTGGATATAATGATCTATTTGGGTGCTGATCTCAAGGGTTTGACTTATACCAATCAAATATTTAAGTGCCAAATTATGCCTTTAACAAAAAGTACACAAATTATGAATATGGTAACAGGTTCAGTACATGCTTACCTTGAACATGTTGCAAATGCTGTTGCAAAAGGCGTTATCAATCCTAACAGGAATGTGAAAGGGTTCTTGCGAGTAAAAGCAAAATAAATAAGTGGAAGAATGATCCCTCCATGAATAATATGACCCAAAATAGATGCCATGATGTATTTCCCCAGACTGGTCACCAAAAGCACAAGGTTTCCCATTTCAACAATCTTGCTTCCAACAAGAAACATGATTCCAATAGGAACGTACCTAAATTACAAAAATACAATGTGACCAGTGTCAATATGGCAAAAAGCAACATTTACATTTTGTAAGATAATATAATAATGTAAGATAATATAACTAGTGATGAGAGAGTATGCTGCGCACTGCTCAATACTCAATCGAGCATTGGGGTGCACTGGCACACTCGTTGCTCAGCCGAGTATCTTGGTGTCAGGTTGCCAGCAGGGGGAGCTGGAGTCCTGCAGGGAAAGACACTACACGGAGATGAATGAGCAAGGAGGGGAACTCCCAGTGTGTGCTGATATAGTGTCTGCCAGCATCAGCCGGACAGCTGAAGCTGTGGGGCATGAAAGGATGGTCAGATGGTTCCGGGTCAGAGGAGGAGTCGAAATCAGGCCTAGGTCAGTACCAGAGGAAACAACCGAGTGGGGAGGTAGGAGAGGGGGTACAACCGGGGCTATTGTGGGAAGGAAGGAGGTGGGACAGAGGAATGGCAGAACGACTAGGGGACAGAACACAGACAGAGGCTTAGGGTACAGAGAGGGAACGGATCAGGATCACACTTACAGGGACCAGCACTCACAGGCAAAGCAGCGCTAAGCTTATAGCCGGCGCTGGTTCACCGGAGATGACAGTGTTTAAAGCATCCCAGCTCCGGAAGTGAGGCCCGGGAGAAGGCTCCACCCATTAGCCATGTGGACGGGGAGGGGAAACCATGACACTTGGGTACTTGAGTACCATTCTCAACTTCCCGCAAGAGAAAGACTGACTTTTGAAAAAATGCTCAAATTGATTTCCCTCATACTAGATACTCGAATCGAGCCTGTCCGAGTCTCCAACCTCCTCGATTTGAGTACCGAGAACCCGAGCATTTTAGTGATTGCTCATCACTGAATATAACATCTGCAGTACAAATAAGACTTCTTCATACTTAAATAAATTAAATGATTGCATGATATTTTATATTCAATCTATTTTTATTTTTAAAAAAAGTTGTACAATAATAATGCAGAATATGATTGTTATAATTATACAGATAAACCATCGGATTGTGTGTGATCTGGTGTGTGTGTGTGTGTGATCTGGTGTGTGTGTGTGTGTGAGATCTGGTGTGTGTGTGTGTGTGTGTGTTTCCTGCAATAACAGAATTTGAACTCTGTGTATGTAGAATACAGGACGGAGGAACATTACAACTTCTCACACTGAGAGAACTAATCTCTATAGATGGCATTGTAAGGGAATAAATGAAGGGATAAGAGAGGGAGGAGGGGGGAGTAAGAAGAAAAAGATCCCCTAACTGGACAGAGGCGCCCCCTCCAACAAATAACAAGGTCAGAGAGAGCTCCCAACCACCAGGGTAACTTTATATAGAAAAGGCAAGAAAAAGAAATAGGTGGTGAGAAAAACGCTCCACATCTGTCCAGCAGAGTGCAGAACCCCTAAGTAGAAACATGCTTTCTGCGGAGGGATACTCTCCCCCAGGACCTAACCCAAACCCCTGGGTATATGTAAAAAAGTGAAAACCTATTCATGAGTCTTCAATCTTTCAACCGTATGAATAATTTACCAGCAATAATATTTATCAGAATAAGCTCTTATAAACTAGTGTATATATAAAGCCATCAGTATCCCTTTAGCTAAACAATCTGCTCCGAAACACAGGTCAAATGGCTAGAGAGAAGCATTCTGAGCAAAGATTAAGCTTTGAAGGGAACCAACCATCAGGGTTGCCATATATAAAGTAAAGCCAGAGCTATACTGGTGCTAGGATGCTGAATGTAAGCATGGCTTTTGTTCTGAGGTTAGAGGTTTTATTTCAGAAATACAGTATGCGCAAGTAAAGTTCCAGCAATGCACTGCTATTTGATTGACAGCTGCAACAGGAAAGGAATATGTGGGTCAGGTCTTGCGATCTGTTCCAGCCCCTGTCTACCTGGCCTTCCTCCCCCTGTCACCGTCATAATTGGTAATTCCGGCGCAGAAAGACAGGGGCGGGAATAGATAACAAGACTCAACCCACATATTCCCGCCACTGTTGCACCTGTCAATCAAATAGCAGTGCATTGCTGGAACTTTATATGCACATATCTCTGAAATAAAACATCCAATCTCAGAACAGAAGCTATGCTTACATTCAGCATCCTAGCACCGGTATAGCACTGGCTTTACTTTTATATATAAAAATCCTGCTGGTTGGTTCCCTTTAGGCTGACAGAACCTCTGAGCAAGCACTTCTGGGACAGAGGGGCAATGAATAAATTTTGAAACAATTGTTTTGTTAGTAATGTTGGCTTGGAGGACTTACCACATAATCCAAGAAACAATAACCATTGTGGCCTCATTAAATGCACTGAAAAATCTTATCAGCTCTTCCCCTTCTGGACCCAACTTTTTCAAGGCTACTCCCAATATAAGTGCGAAGAGGACGAGTCCCAGAATGTTCATTCCTTCAATTTCCATCCCCACAGGCACCTGAAAATCAATATAAAACTGTTATATGATGTGTATTTGCAGCATAGAGGGATGTAAGGGATGCACCAAATCTGAGCTGAGCTCTAGGCTACCCCTCTGGTACATACACCCCTGATAGGAAACTTAAGGGATGTGTACACTTTATATGTTCATGTAGCTCTTTCAAAGAAAAGACCAGCAATACCTTTACATGGCTAGTCTGTTCCCCCTGTTACTGAGATAACTTCAGTTGATCAGCAAAAGAAGCTGAGGGACTATAATAGATCTAAAGCCTTTGTCACTCCAGCTCTATTTTCTACCCAGTGCTGTCTCCTCCTGCTTGACTGACAGCTACTTTGCCTGATGTTACACAGCATAGAGACTGTCAGTCAAGGAGGAGGAGGCAGTGCTGGAGAGGCTGCGCTGGGTGGGGAATAGAGCTGGAATGACAGAGGCTTCAAATCTCCAGCCACAATTGCTTATCACTTCAGATTTGAGAGAGCTACTGTCACACGATGTTCGATTGCAGACTCATTAGGTGTCATGGTGGCGTTGGGCTGTGATCACACTGCAGAGCCTGACAGGCAACCTGATATCTTCTAGTTGTTCAGCCAGCTGGGCGTTGGCTGTTTCATGTACACTGTTTCTCAGTCCCTTCAGGAGTTAATTCCTGCTGACCTGCTAGGGGCTCAGGTTGCTAATTACTAATCACAGCAGTCTCCTTCCTATGCGAGATTCTGGATCCTGCTAATCAGTGCCGATGATACCTCCAGCTTCTGCAGTGATTCCGGTCTATTGTGGTAATCCAATTTTGGTAATCTGTGGTGTGCTTATTGTGCTGTATGGAAGTTTCCGGGTTGTCTGTTTACTTCCTCCCTTCTATGCTATTTTCCCCTGCGCACATCTATTCGCTCCTTTGTGTTTGATTGCCGTATGTATAAGTTTTGTTTTTTCCCCTGTCCATATTTAGTTGTGGGGTTTGTGACTACAGTCCCGGCTGACCATTTGCGTGGAGGAGGGGGAGGGGAGTTACACTGGGGCTTGGACAGGAGTTAAGTTCATGCTGGCGACTCAGACCTCGCTACCATCAAGTGTACCTCTGAGCTAAGGGACAGCACAGAGTCCCCAGTCTGAGGGTCAGCCTAGGAGTTCCTGTCCAGTCATCCCATCCCTCTGATAGCTACATACTCATCTAAATAGTTGTTCTTTGTTTTATTTTATTTATTTTTTGGGATGGGGTTAAATCCTGCTGAGATATTGCCTTAGAATATACTCATATAAGCTTTTTTGGGCCTCCTAGATCCATAGTACCCACTGCAGTCCATTACTTGATTGCCTCCATTGCCTCATGACTACAACTGTCAGAAAGACATTTCAATTTGCCCAACCCTAACGTACAGCTGTAATAAACAGCCAACTGACACAACCGGGGTCCAATTTTTCCCTTTGCTATTATTTATTACACCCCTTCTGAGTGATGTGGAGTGCATCTTAAGAAGTCTTTTTTGCATATAGGTATCGGGCATTGAGTGGTTAGCTTTATAAACATCAAAGTCTGATAGATAATTCAGTCTTCTGTAAGAAATTGGAATACTAAAGAAACGCCAAGTAATTAAAAAGCTTGGACAATCACCAGAAGAAGAAATGACCCTCGGTCGTAATCAGGTCAGGCTTACTTGAAATCTTCAGCCATCACAAATATGAAAATCACTGGCTAATCCTTAATGACGGAAATACAAGAACATCACGGAACGGTATCAAATGCATGTTAATTCCCGGTTTCCTGTAACAGGCCAGATACTGGCTCATTAGAGGAGGCTTTAATGAGATATTTGTGATGCCGGTCTGACTCTAAAGTAGCCATTAGTATGCAGATACAAGGAAACTACTGGGATCAGGAGGTGATTTCAGGGACGCATGAGCGTAAGATATTATGACTTCTTTGTACATGCAGTTCTATAAATTAATGAGCAGGAACCCTCACAGAGAATGAAGGGACTGCATACATTCAATATTAGATATTAAGCATCATCCAGGGGAAGTATTATATCATCTGGTGTAATTCATTAACATGTTCATAGCCACTTGAACTTATTATTTGGGTGGCCCTCCAAAACAAGATGGTCATCTGACTAGTAGGGATTTATCGTTGTAGCAATAAACACATAAAAACAAGAGCAATTCCCCATTTTAGCTCATAGAGTGAGGCCCAAGGGTACCCCCAATCCATTATATCCATATGGTCTATGGGGGTTGTCCAGTTGGGGCAACTCCTTTAAGTAATTTTCCAATATTTTAGATATGAGATCTGTGTTATTCCACCAGTGCATGGTGATTTATCTATGCCAGGGGCCTATTCAACAAAGCTTTTATGCCAACTGTTGTAAAAGGTCGCAATTTTTTTTATACAATGTGGAGCTGCACAAAAATTTTGCGACTTTTAGTATTTTTACGCCAGTTTGAATCAGCTCTGATGAACCGGGTGCAGCAGGGGTATGGCCACATCCCCAGTCAAATTTATAAAAAATTCCTGATTTTATATTCCAGAGATGGTACTCTAGTCCTTGACTGGAGTAGCATTTCTAGCATGGCACATAACAGAGGAGATGCAGCCAATTCATTAACACTAGAAGTCCCAGAGAGGGGTCATTTAACATTTCTATCTTTGGAACCCAGAGACGGGTCTAATGACCTGAAGGATTTTTAGCTAACATCCTATAATCACCGTCTTTTGTTCTGTAATTAAGGCCATTACTGTCGCACCACAGGAGGTTGTTGTTTTCAATTGAGTTTAGCCATTTAGTTTCTAGTTAGTTCTATTCAGTTTGGACTAAGGGTCATTTGACCCTCTTTCAGGACTTCAGGGGGGAGCTCGAAATTTCTAGGACTTCTAGTGTTAAGTGGTGTCCACCTTCCAATAAAGTTGGTGCTTATACTCTGGCAAGACTCCTGTAGTGTGAGTCTGCTCTATGTCAGTCTTGATGATTCAGCCCCATGGTTTCTAGCTAGAATTCACTAAACTGCAGAACCTCACCCGTTCCATGGTGATGTTCCCATCAGTTGTGTTCCTTGTGTATGTCACGTACTCCGTTGCATACTGGAAAAAAAACATATATAAAAAAAATTATAAAACTTCATTACATGAATATAATTTTGTAAAATAAGTTTTTTATGTGAACACTACAGAGAAGGTAGAGATCAGTGCAGGAAAAGGAGAATGGAGCTCTGTGCTGCCTGAGATTAGAAAAGAAACCAAGCTTTCTATCAGCCAATTGACCTTGTAGCCAACAACTTTCTAAAGCCCACCTATACACTTTAGAATGCTGTTGGCCTTCTATTCAAGCAAAGTCTATGGGAATTTGGGTTTCTTGTTCACACTATGTTGTTCAAAATGCTGCCTTTTTGAGGCAGAACTTTGGTCAAAAACTCAGCTTTTCAAAGAAGCAACATGTCAATTGTTTTTGCCATTTGGGTTTTGCACTGCAAAGCTGAGTTTTTGACCAAAGTTCTGCCACAAAAAAGGCAGCATTTTGAACAACATAGTGTGAACAAGAAACCCAAATTCCCATAGACTTTGCTTGAATAGAAGAACACATCCATTTTGGCATTAAACAGCGCAGAAGAAAAAGCAGCAAAAAAGCAGGTAAAAAGCAGATAAAAAGCAACGTGCGCACATTATCTAGCCAACCGCTGTCCTGCTGTCCTGCTGTATGCTGATGAGATGCAAGAAGCCCCAAACAGCTATGTACAATTAGATGTTTTGCTTGGCTAATATCTCTAGCCATTTTTCAAGGCTCTTTTGTGGATCTCACATTGATATACAACAAAGTAGCTACCTTTAGGCACTAGAGAAAGTTTTCTTTTTCGTGGTGGAGATCTGATTACTTTTTTTTTGTAATACTCAATAAACCAGACAGATCTTCTCAATGAGAAGCAGTAACAATGACAAATTATGTAGTGGGGAAGTAGAACTGAGGAGAATTTGGGCTTTTAATCATGGTAAGTATGGTAAGTATGTCTAAAGTAATGAAATTATGGCTTTTAATCAATGAAAACCGAATTTACCAGCGCAAAAAATATATCAGAATTTTTCTTAGCGGTACTTTGCACACTACGACATCGCAAGCCGATGCTTGCGATGTCGAGCGCGATAGTCCCCGCCCCTGTCAGAGCAGCGATAACTTGTGAACATTATCGCTACGGCAGCTTCACATGCACTTACCTGCCCTGCGACGTCGCTCTGGCCGGCGACCCGCCTCCTTCCTAAGGGGATGGGTCGTGCGGTGTCACAGCGACATCACACGGCAGGCGGCCAATAGAAGCGGAGAGGCGGAGATGAGCGGGACGTAAACATCCCGCCCACCTCCTTCCTACCGCATAGCCGGTGTGAGCCGCGGTGACGCAGGTAAGGAGATGTTCCTCGCTCCTGCGGCTTCACACACAGCGATGTGTGCTGCCGCAGGGGAACGAGGAACAACATCGGACCGTCACTGCAGCGAAATTATGAAAATGTCGGACACTACACCGATCATACGATTACGATGCTTTTGCGCTCGTTAATCATATAAAAAAGGATTTACACACTACGATATCGACAGCGAGGCCGGATGTGTGTCACTTTTGATTTGACCCCACCGACATCGCAGCTGCGATGTCGTAGTGCGCAAAGTAGCCCTTAGGCTAAGAACCCACTTTGCTTTTTACCTGCTTTTTACCTGCTTTTTTGCTGCTTTTTCAACTGCAGCGTTTAATGCCAAAATGGATGTGTTCTGCTTTTCAAGCATAGTCTATGGGAATTTGGGTTTCTAAACCGCACTATGCAGTTCAAACTGCAGCCTTTTTGTGGCAGAAATTTGTGCAAAAACTCTGCTTTGCAGTTCTAAACGCAAATGGCAAAAACAATTGACATGTCAGGGGGGCAGGGACGCCACACACTGTACATGCCCAGCATATCGGCTACATGACGCCGGCTGTGATGCCCGTCAAAAAGGCGAGCATAAGCTCCTGCTCTGTCGTCGTGCCATCACAGGAAGCAGGAAAATCCCCGCCGTAGCAGTCAAATGACCACTCTGAGCCGGGGGAGAGGGACTGACAGCAGGGCAGGAAGGTAGTTACTATCTACTTACCTGCACCAATGTAGCCCAATAGTGAAATGACAAGAAAAAGGCAAAATAAGCAGGATAACCCCTTTAACGATTTCTATAATAACAAATGATTTTTGTTTGGATCAGTGAAACAAAAAGATGTTTGCTTCAACAAGTCACCAACATCAAAAGACAAGTTAGTTGGATTATTTTTCCCAATAATAAGCAATCACTGTAAAATGGGCCTAAAAAAATCCAACATGGCAGATGCAGCCTGAGAAGGTTAATTGTTTCATTTTCCATTGTGGATACATTGGAGCAAGGCAGAAAAAACATTAGTTAAAAAGATGGACATTCTCTAGAACCCCCTTTGACATACTTACACTATCCAGTCAACAGCCAGTATCAATGACAAGTCATTTGTGGGGAGTCCAATGGCCTCTAGAATAATTGCTATAGTGAGAACGCCCCCTGCAGGTATCCCAGCAGCACCGACACTCGAGGCAGTGGCAGTCACACTGTGAATGAAGCAAAAGTAGTTTAGATTAGTTTAAGAATATTGGAAACATTGAAAAGCATCTAGGAAATTTCTTTAGGAATATGCACATTGCAAATGATCTTTCCCACAAGTGGGTGAAAACTGCCTTTTGCTAAATGGAGGCTACCTACTATAGTGTACATTCATTTCTGATCCTGTAAATATCCATCTCTAGGAATATCAGACAGTATTTGGCTTTGCGTACATTGAGTGCGCTTGTCCGATGATAAAGGTTTAGCCGAAACGCGTCTTGCCGTGCGCCAGCAGCAACTTTTCCTACCTCTGTCTGTCATCATTTATGCTGCTATGGACAAAGACTTTTTTTAATATGATTGAAATAAAGACTATAGAAACTTTTTATCTACTACAAATTTGGCTCGCTAGATTCATCTCTTCTATTTGTGCTGGTAAGAGCTTCTACCATATATCCATGCTAATAGCCCCTATAGTCATAGCAGCTTGATCCTACAATATATTGGGTAAGCTGGAAAAACGTTTTCTTTTTTATATTGTTCAGACTTGTTACATAGGTTGCTGGAACGTATGTGGTCAGCTCACAAACTGCATATATCATTTGAAGGTAACTGTTAAAGGGGTTGTCCATTTTCAGGAAAGTGGTCCCTAAACTTAGCAAAAAGGTTGAAAATAAAAAATTCAGCAGGTACTCACACTCCTCGCAACCATCAACGGCAGTGTGTTTCTGCTCCAATTCTCAGTGTTTTGGCTGCAGCGGTGTCGTCACATCAGTAGCTCGAACCACCACTCTAGCCAATCACTGAGCTCCGTAGCTTATTGTATGAGTCACTGAACTCACTAATTGGTTAGAGCGGAGACCAACACCCCTGCAGCCAAAACACGGAAACCAAAGCAGTGGTTTGGAGCCAGTGCTGAAACCAAGGTGGGTGATTACCTACTGAGCTTATGTTAAATATATACTTTCCTTAAAGTGATACCCCCCCTTATTTCTTAAAATTATACATTTAGCTGACTAATGACAACCTGTTTTTGGAAGAGAGATGAAAAATCTTTTTTTTTGTGACCATTCATTTCCTAAAAGAAAGTTCCAAGGTCATTTCTCCTAAACCTTTTGCTCATGTATGCCAAGTTGGAACAAGTGTAACAGCCAATACAGAAGTCAATGTATATGGCTGTGTCTGCTGAATGATCAGTCTGTGAACATTCGATCCTTCAAAATTGTGTAACTTGACACTCTGCATTAGATAATTTTGATTTACAGGAATGAAAAGACTGGTATCTTACAGAATTGTGAAGATCTGTCCAGCGTTTAGGTCATAGTTATTCATCTGGGCGATGAATACTGCTGCCATGCACTGGAATATAGCTGCACCATCCATGTTCACTGTGGCCCCGATGGGAAGGATGAACCTGCTGATCCTTTTGTCGACGCCATTGTTTTCTTCTATGCATTTGATCATGGTTGGAAGAGTTGCAGAGCTAAGAAAAAGATCATTATAAAATCAGAAAGTGGCTCAAAAAACAGTTATGTCCTGAAAATGTGTATGTCACTTTTCATGGCTTCTTATTCTTTGTTAACGTTGTTCACACAGGAAATATAGTTAATAAGATCGAGATATTTGTAACTGAACCCATAAGAAATAGATCTTAGAGTAAATCATTGGCTCAAAGTCACCTCTCAATGGGGTTGACTTCTGATGGATTTTTCGGGCCCATCATTCTGTCAGAGATGAGCCCTCAAGAGACTTTTATAGTAGTCAGGGGAGCAAATGTGGTCCTAATTGTTAGGACATAATACACCACATTTGTAGGATGAAGGGACTACAGTGTCACATCTACTTTGCTGTTTACACAGACACCCAGTGGAACAGAGCTATAATACCAGGTACAGTTGCCAAATGGAACAAAGCTGCAGTATCAGGCACATCTGCAGTACCAGGCACAGCTGCCATATTGGACTAAGTTGCAATGCCAGGCACAGCTGCTAAATGAGACTAAGCTACAATACCAGGTAGTGCATTCAAATGGGACTTAGCTGCAGTAAAATGGCACAGCTGCCAAATGACAATAAGCTACAGTACCAGGTACAGCTGCCAAATAGGACTAAGTTACAGCACCAGTCACATCTGCCAAGTGGGACTAAGCTGCAGTACCAGGCACAGCTGACAACTAGGAATAAGCTACAGTACCAGGCGCAGCTTAAAAATTAGGCTAAGCTCCAGTATCAGATACAGCTTACAAAAGGAGCTAAACTGCAGTACCAGGCAAAGCTGCCAAAAGTGACTAAGTTGGAGTAGCTGGCACAACTGCCAAGTGGGACTAAACTGCAAGCACTTTATGAATTTGCCACTATGTCTGTGAAAAGAATATAGTGGATATAATGATCTATTTGGGTGCTGATCTCAAGGGTTTGACTTATACCAATCAAATATTTAAGTGCCAAATTATGCCTTTAACAAAAAGTACACAAATTATGAATATGGTAACAGGTTCAGTACATGCTTACCTTGAACATGTTGCAAATGCTGTTGCAAAAGGCGTTATCAATCCTAACAGGAATGTGAAAGGGTTCTTGCGAGTAAAAGCAAAATAAATAAGTGGAAGAATGATCCCTCCATGAATAATATGACCCAAAATAGATGCCATGATGTATTTCCCCAGACTGGTCACCAAAAGCACAAGGTTTCCCATTTCAACAATCTTGCTTCCAACAAGAAACATGATTCCAATAGGAACGTACCTAAATTACAAAAATACAATGTGACCAGTGTCAATATGGCAAAAAGCAACATTTACATTTTGTAAGATAATATAATAATGTAAGATAATATAACTAGTGATGAGAGAGTATGCTGCGCACTGCTCAATACTCAATCGAGCATTGGGGTGCACTGGCACACTCGTTGCTCAGCCGAGTATCTTGGTGTCAGGTTGCCAGCAGGGGGAGCTGGAGTCCTGCAGGGAAAGACACTACACGGAGATGAATGAGCAAGGAGGGGAACTCCCAGTGTGTGCTGATATAGTGTCTGCCAGCATCAGCCGGACAGCTGAAGCTGTGGGGCATGAAAGGATGGTCAGATGGTTCCGGGTCAGAGGAGGAGTCGAAATCAGGCCTAGGTCAGTACCAGAGGAAACAACCGAGTGGGGAGGTAGGAGAGGGGGTACAACCGGGGCTATTGTGGGAAGGAAGGAGGTGGGACAGAGGAATGGCAGAACGACTAGGGGACAGAACACAGACAGAGGCTTAGGGTACAGAGAGGGAACGGATCAGGATCACACTTACAGGGACCAGCACTCACAGGCAAAGCAGCGCTAAGCTTATAGCCGGCGCTGGTTCACCGGAGATGACAGTGTTTAAAGCATCCCAGCTCCGGAAGTGAGGCCCGGGAGAAGGCTCCACCCATTAGCCATGTGGACGGGGAGGGGAAACCATGACACTTGGGTACTTGAGTACCATTCTCAACTTCCCGCAAGAGAAAGACTGACTTTTGAAAAAATGCTCAAATTGATTTCCCTCATACTAGATACTCGAATCGAGCCTGTCCGAGTCTCCAACCTCCTCGATTTGAGTACCGAGAACCCGAGCATTTTAGTGATTGCTCATCACTGAATATAACATCTGCAGTACAAATAAGACTTCTTCATACTTAAATAAATTAAATGATTGCATGATATTTTATATTCAATCTATTTTTATTTTTAAAAAAAGTTGTACAATAATAATGCAGAATATGATTGTTATAATTATACAGATAAACCATCGGATTGTGTGTGATCTGGTGTGTGTGTGTGTGTGATCTGGTGTGTGTGTGTGTGTGAGATCTGGTGTGTGTGTGTGTGTGTGTGTTTCCTGCAATAACAGAATTTGAACTCTGTGTATGTAGAATACAGGACGGAGGAACATTACAACTTCTCACACTGAGAGAACTAATCTCTATAGATGGCATTGTAAGGGAATAAATGAAGGGATAAGAGAGGGAGGAGGGGGGAGTAAGAAGAAAAAGATCCCCTAACTGGACAGAGGCGCCCCCTCCAACAAATAACAAGGTCAGAGAGAGCTCCCAACCACCAGGGTAACTTTATATAGAAAAGGCAAGAAAAAGAAATAGGTGGTGAGAAAAACGCTCCACATCTGTCCAGCAGAGTGCAGAACCCCTAAGTAGAAACATGCTTTCTGCGGAGGGATACTCTCCCCCAGGACCTAACCCAAACCCCTGGGTATATGTAAAAAAGTGAAAACCTATTCATGAGTCTTCAATCTTTCAACCGTATGAATAATTTACCAGCAATAATATTTATCAGAATAAGCTCTTATAAACTAGTGTATATATAAAGCCATCAGTATCCCTTTAGCTAAACAATCTGCTCCGAAACACAGGTCAAATGGCTAGAGAGAAGCATTCTGAGCAAAGATTAAGCTTTGAAGGGAACCAACCATCAGGGTTGCCATATATAAAGTAAAGCCAGAGCTATACTGGTGCTAGGATGCTGAATGTAAGCATGGCTTTTGTTCTGAGGTTAGAGGTTTTATTTCAGAAATACAGTATGCGCAAGTAAAGTTCCAGCAATGCACTGCTATTTGATTGACAGCTGCAACAGGAAAGGAATATGTGGGTCAGGTCTTGCGATCTGTTCCAGCCCCTGTCTACCTGGCCTTCCTCCCCCTGTCACCGTCATAATTGGTAATTCCGGCGCAGAAAGACAGGGGCGGGAATAGATAACAAGACTCAACCCACATATTCCCGCCACTGTTGCACCTGTCAATCAAATAGCAGTGCATTGCTGGAACTTTATATGCACATATCTCTGAAATAAAACATCCAATCTCAGAACAGAAGCTATGCTTACATTCAGCATCCTAGCACCGGTATAGCACTGGCTTTACTTTTATATATAAAAATCCTGCTGGTTGGTTCCCTTTAGGCTGACAGAACCTCTGAGCAAGCACTTCTGGGACAGAGGGGCAATGAATAAATTTTGAAACAATTGTTTTGTTAGTAATGTTGGCTTGGAGGACTTACCACATAATCCAAGAAACAATAACCATTGTGGCCTCATTAAATGCACTGAAAAATCTTATCAGCTCTTCCCCTTCTGGACCCAACTTTTTCAAGGCTACTCCCAATATAAGTGCGAAGAGGACGAGTCCCAGAATGTTCATTCCTTCAATTTCCATCCCCACAGGCACCTGAAAATCAATATAAAACTGTTATATGATGTGTATTTGCAGCATAGAGGGATGTAAGGGATGCACCAAATCTGAGCTGAGCTCTAGGCTACCCCTCTGGTACATACACCCCTGATAGGAAACTTAAGGGATGTGTACACTTTATATGTTCATGTAGCTCTTTCAAAGAAAAGACCAGCAATACCTTTACATGGCTAGTCTGTTCCCCCTGTTACTGAGATAACTTCAGTTGATCAGCAAAAGAAGCTGAGGGACTATAATAGATCTAAAGCCTTTGTCACTCCAGCTCTATTTTCTACCCAGTGCTGTCTCCTCCTGCTTGACTGACAGCTACTTTGCCTGATGTTACACAGCATAGAGACTGTCAGTCAAGGAGGAGGAGGCAGTGCTGGAGAGGCTGCGCTGGGTGGGGAATAGAGCTGGAATGACAGAGGCTTCAAATCTCCAGCCACAATTGCTTATCACTTCAGATTTGAGAGAGCTACTGTCACACGATGTTCGATTGCAGACTCATTAGGTGTCATGGTGGCGTTGGGCTGTGATCACACTGCAGAGCCTGACAGGCAACCTGATATCTTCTAGTTGTTCAGCCAGCTGGGCGTTGGCTGTTTCATGTACACTGTTTCTCAGTCCCTTCAGGAGTTAATTCCTGCTGACCTGCTAGGGGCTCAGGTTGCTAATTACTAATCACAGCAGTCTCCTTCCTATGCGAGATTCTGGATCCTGCTAATCAGTGCCGATGATACCTCCAGCTTCTGCAGTGATTCCGGTCTATTGTGGTAATCCAATTTTGGTAATCTGTGGTGTGCTTATTGTGCTGTATGGAAGTTTCCGGGTTGTCTGTTTACTTCCTCCCTTCTATGCTATTTTCCCCTGCGCACATCTATTCGCTCCTTTGTGTTTGATTGCCGTATGTATAAGTTTTGTTTTTTCCCCTGTCCATATTTAGTTGTGGGGTTTGTGACTACAGTCCCGGCTGACCATTTGCGTGGAGGAGGGGGAGGGGAGTTACACTGGGGCTTGGACAGGAGTTAAGTTCATGCTGGCGACTCAGACCTCGCTACCATCAAGTGTACCTCTGAGCTAAGGGACAGCACAGAGTCCCCAGTCTGAGGGTCAGCCTAGGAGTTCCTGTCCAGTCATCCCATCCCTCTGATAGCTACATACTCATCTAAATAGTTGTTCTTTGTTTTATTTTATTTATTTTTTGGGATGGGGTTAAATCCTGCTGAGATATTGCCTTAGAATATACTCATATAAGCTTTTTTGGGCCTCCTAGATCCATAGTACCCACTGCAGTCCATTACTTGATTGCCTCCATTGCCTCATGACTACAACTGTCAGAAAGACATTTCAATTTGCCCAACCCTAACGTACAGCTGTAATAAACAGCCAACTGACACAACCGGGGTCCAATTTTTCCCTTTGCTATTATTTATTACACCCCTTCTGAGTGATGTGGAGTGCATCTTAAGAAGTCTTTTTTGCATATAGGTATCGGGCATTGAGTGGTTAGCTTTATAAACATCAAAGTCTGATAGATAATTCAGTCTTCTGTAAGAAATTGGAATACTAAAGAAACGCCAAGTAATTAAAAAGCTTGGACAATCACCAGAAGAAGAAATGACCCTCGGTCGTAATCAGGTCAGGCTTACTTGAAATCTTCAGCCATCACAAATATGAAAATCACTGGCTAATCCTTAATGACGGAAATACAAGAACATCACGGAACGGTATCAAATGCATGTTAATTCCCGGTTTCCTGTAACAGGCCAGATACTGGCTCATTAGAGGAGGCTTTAATGAGATATTTGTGATGCCGGTCTGACTCTAAAGTAGCCATTAGTATGCAGATACAAGGAAACTACTGGGATCAGGAGGTGATTTCAGGGACGCATGAGCGTAAGATATTATGACTTCTTTGTACATGCAGTTCTATAAATTAATGAGCAGGAACCCTCACAGAGAATGAAGGGACTGCATACATTCAATATTAGATATTAAGCATCATCCAGGGGAAGTATTATATCATCTGGTGTAATTCATTAACATGTTCATAGCCACTTGAACTTATTATTTGGGTGGCCCTCCAAAACAAGATGGTCATCTGACTAGTAGGGATTTATCGTTGTAGCAATAAACACATAAAAACAAGAGCAATTCCCCATTTTAGCTCATAGAGTGAGGCCCAAGGGTACCCCCAATCCATTATATCCATATGGTCTATGGGGGTTGTCCAGTTGGGGCAACTCCTTTAAGTAATTTTCCAATATTTTAGATATGAGATCTGTGTTATTCCACCAGTGCATGGTGATTTATCTATGCCAGGGGCCTATTCAACAAAGCTTTTATGCCAACTGTTGTAAAAGGTCGCAATTTTTTTTATACAATGTGGAGCTGCACAAAAATTTTGCGACTTTTAGTATTTTTACGCCAGTTTGAATCAGCTCTGATGAACCGGGTGCAGCAGGGGTATGGCCACATCCCCAGTCAAATTTATAAAAAATTCCTGATTTTATATTCCAGAGATGGTACTCTAGTCCTTGACTGGAGTAGCATTTCTAGCATGGCACATAACAGAGGAGATGCAGCCAATTCATTAACACTAGAAGTCCCAGAGAGGGGTCATTTAACATTTCTATCTTTGGAACCCAGAGACGGGTCTAATGACCTGAAGGATTTTTAGCTAACATCCTATAATCACCGTCTTTTGTTCTGTAATTAAGGCCATTACTGTCGCACCACAGGAGGTTGTTGTTTTCAATTGAGTTTAGCCATTTAGTTTCTAGTTAGTTCTATTCAGTTTGGACTAAGGGTCATTTGACCCTCTTTCAGGACTTCAGGGGGGAGCTCGAAATTTCTAGGACTTCTAGTGTTAAGTGGTGTCCACCTTCCAATAAAGTTGGTGCTTATACTCTGGCAAGACTCCTGTAGTGTGAGTCTGCTCTATGTCAGTCTTGATGATTCAGCCCCATGGTTTCTAGCTAGAATTCACTAAACTGCAGAACCTCACCCGTTCCATGGTGATGTTCCCATCAGTTGTGTTCCTTGTGTATGTCACGTACTCCGTTGCATACTGGAAAAAAAACATATATAAAAAAAATTATAAAACTTCATTACATGAATATAATTTTGTAAAATAAGTTTTTTATGTGAACACTACAGAGAAGGTAGAGATCAGTGCAGGAAAAGGAGAATGGAGCTCTGTGCTGCCTGAGATTAGAAAAGAAACCAAGCTTTCTATCAGCCAATTGACCTTGTAGCCAACAACTTTCTAAAGCCCACCTATACACTTTAGAATGCTGTTGGCCAAATGAATCTCCCCCGATTCTCATACACGGGAGCGCTCAGCTGGCCTAGTGCCCCTGCGTTGTCTATGAGAGAGTCGCTGCCAGAAACCTCTGGGGACGGCTTATCTGTTAGAAAATAATAGAGTTGGCACGCCTCCTTTCTAAGGGGGCGGTTCGTTTAGCGTCACCGTGACGTCACAGCTGCGTCACTGAACCGCCGCCCAATAGAAGCGGAGGGGCGGAGATGAGCAGGACGAACATCCCACCCACCTCCTTCCTTCCGCATTGCGGGCTGGAGGCAGGTAAGGAGAGGTTCCTCGTTCCTGCGGTGTCACACGGAGCGATGTGTGCTGCCGCAGGAACGAGGAACAACTTCGTTACTGCTGCAGCAACGATATTAGAGAATGGACCCCCATGTCACCGATGAGCGATTTTGCACGCTTTTGCAACGATGCAAAATCGCTCAAAGGTGTCACACGCAACGGCATCGCTAAAGCGACCGGATGTGCGTCACAAATTCTGTGACCCCAACGAGATCGCTTGAGCGATGTCGCAGCGTGTAAAGCGGCCTTAAGCCTCTCACCTAGCCAAATCTTTGCACTGATGAGGGGCAAAACCCTGAAACTCCGTGTCTGCAAATTGACATTCTGGTTTGGCTCCTAAGTCATATGGTAAGGCTTGTTAAACCTCAGGTGAACACATATTTAAGATTATATTACTGAAACCCTGCTCACCCGCTGCTAAAACCCAGCCCACTTGCAAACGGTCCAATTAAATTGTTCAGTGGGTGGGGTTTTGTTCAGGTGGGTGATGATTCGACCACCAAACACCAGACTTTTACGCCTAGTGAGAGCCATTAAGAGAATTTAGTGGCTCTTATTGGGTGCCACCTCTCATTGTTCACACCAGCAAGCCGGCCGGTGTTGGATCGATCGCAACCAAAACATCAATAATGTACAGTACAGACCAAACGTTTGGACACACCTTCTCATCTCTAGAACAAGTATTAAGAGGAGACTTTGTGCAGCAGGACTTCATGGTAAAATAGCTCCTAGGAAACCACTGCTAAGGACAGGAAACAAGCAGAAGAGACTTGTTTGGGCTAAAGAACACAAGGAATGGACATTAGACCAGTGGAAATCTGTGCTTTGGTCTGATGAGTTCAAATTTGAGATCTTTGGATCCAACCACCGTGTCTTTGTAGAAAAGGTGAACGGATGGACGCTACATGCCTGGTTCCCACCGTGAAGCATGGAGGAGGAGGTGTGATTGTGTGGGGGTGCTTTGCTGGTGACACTGTTAGGGATTTATTCAAAATTGAAGGCATACAGAACCAGCATGCCTACCACAGCATCTTGCAGCTGCGTGCTATTCCATCCGGTTTGCGTTTAGTTGGACCATCATTTATTTTTCAACAGGACAATGACCCTAAACACACCTCCAGGCTGTGTAAGGGCTATTTGACTAAGAAGGAGAGTGATGGGGTGCTACGTCAGATGACCTGGTCACCAGACCGTAACCTAATCGAGATGGTTTGGGGTGAGCTGGACCGTAGAGTGAAGGCAAAAGGGCCAACAAGTGCTAAGCATCTCTGGGAACTCCTTCAAGACTGTTGGAAAACCATTTCCAGTGACTACCTCTTGAAGCTCATAAAGAGAATGCCAAGAGTGTGCAAAGTAGTAATGAAAGCAAAAGGTGGCTACTTTGAAGAACCTAGAATATAAGACATATTTTCAGTTGTTTCACACTTTTTTCAGTATTTCATTCCACATGTTTTCATTCATAGTTTTGATGTCTTCAATGTGAATCTACAATTTGTAGAGTCATGAAAATAAAGAAAACTCTTTGAATGAGAAGGTGTATCCACACTTTTGAGAGATAGGACCCTGCTTCACCTTATAGGTGCTCAGGAGAAAAAAACGGCAATAATAAAGAGAGAACTCCGGCACACTACCCCAATACTGTCAGACAAGAAATTAATAGAAAAAAGGTTTTCTTTTTATATGTATTTTTTATTGAAAAAAATAATTCATGCATATGATGTCCAAAAATAACATTTCAACCATAATATGGTCTTCATCAAAGGACAATCTATGAATATCAGGCAAGGTGAGTTGTAACTAGGCGATGTTACATCGATATTACAGCGTCTGAGGAAAAATGGGGATCTGATAATTAAGGAGGCAGACAAGGGGGGAAATATTGTTTTATGGCCTGTAAAGTTATACCTGGAGGAAGCACAACGCCAGCTTTCTAATAGGACAGTATACCAGCCCCTCCCCTCCGATCCTACTAGTATTTTCAAATCTAAGGTGGATCGTTTATTGACGGACGCACACCTGAGGGGGATTCTTACTAAAAAAGAACTAGAGTTTCTTACGGTGAAAAACCCAGTTGTGCCTACATTTTATATGCTCCCGAAGGTGCACAAGTCCCTCCTAAAACCACCTGGGAGACCAATTGTGGCTGGGATCGGGAGCATATTTGAACAGCTATGCTCTTACCTGGACTTCTATTTACAGCCCTTTGCTCTTCGCCTCGAATCATATGTCAGAGACTCCACGGACCTTATTTTACAACTTGAAGAATTGAACATCCCCGAGGGTACCATTTTGGTCACTATGGATATAGAATCTCTGTATACCAGTATATCGCATGACCTGGGTATGGGGGCAGTCTCCTACTTCCTGCTCGGACAGAGCACAGGTACTAGAGACCATGATGAATTTCTTTTGAATTTGCTCTCCCTGGTCCTCAACCTGAATTATTTTGTTTTTGACAGAATTTTTTACAAACAGGTGTCAGGAACTGCAATGGGGGCACGCTGTGCCCCATCTTATGCCAACATTTATTTGGGTTGGTGGGAGGAGACCAAGGTGAGAAATATGCCCGCCTATCAAGAACATGTCTTTAAATGGTTTCGGTATCTGGACGATGTTTTAATGCTGTGGACAGGTTCGTGGGAAGAATGTGAGGAGTTTATCTCCGAACTTAATAACAATATGTTTAACATCTACCTAACATCATTTTTGTCACTTACATCAGTAGATTTTTTGGATTTAAAACTTTCCCTGAAGGACTCAAGAATTGCCACGGACTTGTTTAGAAAGCCGACTTCAACGAACAGCTTTTTACACTACAGCAGTTTCCACCCAGAACACCTTCGAAGGGGGATTCCGAAAGGCCAATTTTTGCGTCTTCGAAGAAACTGTAGTAACAATGTGGAATTTCGTGAACAATCAAGGGAGCTGACGAGACGGTTTCAAGCAAGGGGATACCCTAAAAAGGTAATTTCTCGGGCCTTCCAGTCTGCAACTGTGAAAGAGAGAAAGGAGATTCTGACCAAGGGTAGAGAGCAGAAGACCATGTATAGTGATATTGGAGTGGTTACAACCTTCAATAACCAATGGTCAGATCTACGAGGGATTTTGAAGAGGAATTGGGGAATTCTGCGGAGTGAATTGGCCTTACAGCCACACATTGCGGAGGCCCCTCGGATAATTGCCAGGCGAGCTAAAAACCTCAGGGATGTACTATCGTCCAGTCATTTCTATAGACCCTCTAGAAAAACGGAGGGGGGAGGTTCTCTGGAAGGGTCTTTTCCCTGTGGTAATTGTAACATCTGTCCCCTGATGTTGGCAAAAGATCCTATTTTTCATAATATGTTCTCATCTTCACAGAAACCTAGAGGATACTTCAATTGCCGGACACAAAACCTCATTTATGGCTTAATCTGCAGTTGCCCCAAGATATACGTAGGACAGACTGGACAGGAGCTGAGGAGAAGAACTCAACAACACATCTCCACTATTAATACGGCCAGAACGGACCTTGAGAAAGGCAAGACTCTCTCCTCGGTAGCAGTACATTTTCTACAACATCATAATGGAAAAACATCTGGGATAAAGATTCTTGGACTGGAGGGTTTAAGGACCAATGTTAGAGGAGGAAATTTGACATTGGACTTGCTCAGACGGGAATCCACTTGGATTTACAATCTAAATAGTCTGGCACCTAGAGGGTTAAATGAGGAGCTGCTGTTTACTGGTTTTTATAAACAGAGGTAGTGCTTGTGGGGGCCTTTTTTTCCCCCCTCTTTCCCTCCTTCCTCCCTTCCCCCTTTCCCCCCCCTCCCCCCCCCCATCCGTGTTGGGTGGGTGGGGGTGGGCGGGCGGTGTTATTTAGTTATCCATATACAAGTATTGTGGGGCCTCAAGATGGGGGGGTATGGTTGCCCATTGGGGTATACATGTGTGCCTACCATAGGGACCTTGTGTAGGAACATCTAGGGCTATGTAATCTGGCAGTATATGGGATATCCAGGGTTGTGCTCTTTAGTGGTATATGGTATATGATCCCTATTTATGGGTGAGGTGATAGGTATGCTGCCCTGTATGTGATATATGTGTGGGTATGTGCATTTTTTGTATGTACACATATATGGGTTCACATGCATATGCATGCAGCTCCCTACATGGACCCCTGGGGGGTACAGCTTATGGAGTATGGACGGTCTCTCCGTCCTTGTCCACCTGGACCTTTTAAGGATGCACTCCTAACCTACTATGATTTTAGGGATGTGCCCTATGGTGGGTGAGAAGAAGAGTATATTGCTCTGAATGATATATATATGTGCAACCTGCGATGTATGCACACACGTATGGATGCATTGGTATATGTATTTGCAGCTCCCTATATGGACCCTTAGGAGGTATAATCTGTGGAGGATGGACTGTCGCTTTGTCCTAGTCAGTACCGTTCTTCTTACAATACACTTATATTAAATCTATTATGTTCTTCAAAACATGTCTCTTTCTATGGCGGCCGCCATCTTTTCGGAGTCCCGCGCATGCGCGGTACTCCGTTTTTCAATACTTCCTCTCTGTATGATCTCGCGCATGTGCAGTAGCTATTTCCGGGACGCCGGGTGCTTCTGAGGCGCGCAATTTGAAATCATCACAGCTGATACTCGGATCTTAAGGTATTTAAGCTTGTACCTGGTGGATACAGGGAACCCACCCCTGATGAAGTCACCCCAGTAGGTGACGATACGCGTGGGGATTATACCCACTGCTGCTCTATCTTTATGGGTAATTTGACAATGGTTGGTGTTTAGATATCTACAGGTCATTTATATGGGAAACCTTGGTTGGGGATTTTCTCTCTGGAGTCCCATATGGGTTCAATTGTGGCTTCATATAATGTAACCACATATATATATATGTGAAATATGCTTGGGGTACCTTTTCCATCTTGCAATTGTATATGATCTTGCAAATTATAATATGCTTTTTGTACCATTTGCTATTCTATGTGGTCTTGTATGGTATACATGTAATATTGTCATCTAAACTGTTTGGTGGTTTTCCTGTATACATTGTTATACCCTGTGCCATACCATTGTTTCCCCTTGGGTAGCAGGGGTTTCCAAAACCTCAACGGAGGGTTGGATCAGTAGATACATATGGCTGTTTGCCTTTTAATTGTTTTTAGTAGTGTGTATTCCTGTGTCCATTTGTAATAAAGATAACCTTTCTATATAATTGGAGTATCCCTCTTGTTTGCACACTTCTGTCCCTCTCCTCCACTAATGTATACTAAGTGTGCTGAGGTGAACCCTTTTACCCATTTAGGGTATTATTGAAATTGTTAGGTGGTGCCCTCCCCACTCTTTGGTAACTAGGCGATGCGGCGCGGCAAGACCAAGAAAAGAAGACTCAAGACCATGAATCTATATAGCACCTTAGGTCTATCAATCGTCAGTGTGTCCACAACCACTATACTGGTATAGCGCAATCAATCGTACATTCAGGTATAACCATAGTTATGTAATCCTCTTGTAATGGATATGTATAACCAGTAGGAGGGAAGCGGTGGCTTGCCCCACTATCCTATAAGCATAGTCAAGCTGTGCCAAAATCCAGAATTAGTGTGGGCTTGTAAACTGTAATGCAGGTACAACCGTATATCCTTTTAGTATTCTTTACTGCAGCTCATGGGGAAACATGATACTGTGCATGCATATGTAGAGAAGAAATTCTGATCAGGTTCCTATGCAGGTAATAGGTATCCCCTAACGGGTGCCGGACTATCTGAACCTGTGTGACAAGATATAAGGACCAGTCCCTCTGCGTCTACTCTGCGAGTATTTCATTCCACGTGTTTTCATTCATAGTTTTGATGTCTTCAATGTGAATCTACAATTTGTAGAGTCATGAAAATAAAGAAAACTCTTTGAATGAGAAGGTGTGTCCACACTTTTGGTCTGTACTGTACATGGCAGAGCTGCTGGCCTCACAGGCTCTATATTGGCTCTGGATTCCATAAAAACGTTGCTGTACAACTTGTTCTCCTTTTCTTTGTATGTGTGTTTTACATCTCGTGTTACAATCTATGTCCTAAGGAAGAAACTTCCTGACGTGTCTTTCTGAGCAGCACTGAGCTTGTCATGTCTTTCTGTGCAAACGCATAGGAAGACAATGTTCTCATTATATTCAGAAGATCTAAGATATTCACATTCACAGAAATGTACTATCCCAGCACAGTCTGGGGGTTCCTGCTGTATCTTATGTTCAAGCTACAATACAGTATTTGTCTTACCGATCGGAAGGCTGCAGCCACAAGATTTGCAGGCATCAGGTTTCTGAAAAATAAAGATTTTTTAACTATAGGTTTACATCATCATGAAAAAAAATGGCAGTTTTCAATCATTTTTTATTTTCATATTAGATTAAGGCTGAGGTCACCCAGGCGTATATTTTTTCTGCGAGACAATAGGATTGATTATGTTAATGTCGCTCTGATCACGCTCTACTCCAAGTATGATCAGAGTGTCAGCTCAGTGTGATCTTATTTTCTTGCATAAGGAGAAGATCGGGAACAAAATTTCTCCTTCTCCTCCATTCTGTTAATCCGCAGAAATCGGACTGCACTCAGATGTCACTCGAGTGCAGTCCGGTGATTTCACTGCACCCTTAGGCTATGTCCGCACGTTGCTTTTTACCTGCTTTTTACCTGCTTTTTTGCTGCTTTTTCAACTGCAGCGTTTAATGCCAAAATGGTTGTGTTCTGCTTTTCAAGCAAAGTCTATGGGAATTTGGGTTTCTTGTCCGCACTATGCAGTTCAAACTGCAGCCTTTTTGTTACAGAACTTTGGTCAAAAACTCAGCTTTGCAGTGCAAAACCCAAATGGCAAAAACAATTCACATGTCAGTTTCAACTGCATAGTGCGGACAAGAAACCCAAATTCCCATAGACTTTGCTTGAAAAGCAGAACACAACTATTTTAGCATTAAACGCTGCAGTTGAAAAAGCAGCAAAAAAGCAGGTAAAAAGCAGGTAAAAAGCAACGTGCGGACATAGCCTTAGACTTATATGGGTGTGTGCTGAATGGCGCTGTCCCTCAAAGCATGCTCTGCTTTTTTTCCTCATGCCAAATCTGCATGAGAAAAAAAGTGCTGATCTTCACAGCCTCATAGTATAACATTGGTCCAAGTGCTATCCCATAAACCAACAGATAGCACAGCTATATGTTATACGCCAGTGAGCGAGCTCTTAATCATATTATTAAAAATTTCATACATACAACAGTACCCAAAAGTTCAAACTAGTGAACATGAAAAAAAACAATTGCCCAATTTCTATCCCAAATCCCTATTCTACAGATTGATATCTATGGAAGTGCAATTTGAACAATCTCATACCAGAGTTTATACTAAACACCTTGTGCGTTCACAGGCATAAGCCAAATTGTTGTAGATAGCAGAATGAGCGTAGCTACAATTTTTAGCTGCAGCGTGTGCACAACACAGCGCATGTGATGAATATGAAAGTGTTTTGAAGCAGCTTCAACAAGATCATCTAATCCTAAAGTATCATTTTGCTGTTCTTCTGTTGTAATATCTGCTTGTTCCTCAATAAGGCCGGCGTCACACTTGCGATTGAAAAATCGGTCCGATTCTCATGCCTGAGAGTAGGACGAGCTCTGTCCGATTGTTCATCCGTGTGCAATACAATTGCAATGGGAGTCTGTGATTTTTCTCATGATAGTAGTCCGTGAGCAATCCGTATTCAATCCGTATGTGATCCGTTTTTATCTCAGCAGCTATTAGTCATTACAGTCATGTACAGGAGCATTTACAGTGTTCTCTGCTACATGATAGAATTGTAGTTAGAAAATCGGATGTCACTAGGATGGTCTGTGTGCCGTCCGTGTGACATAAGTTTTTTTCTTGCACCCATAGACTTGCACCCATAGACTCTAGAAATCGCAGCATGCTGCGATTTTTTTTCTCAGTCCGATTTGAGCTAAGAAAAAAAAAGCAGATAGGAGCTGCCTCGTTGATTAACATTGGTTCGAGTGCAATGTGAGATTTCCTCGAATTGCACTCGTGCGAGTCAATCGCAAGTATGACTCCAGCCTTACATGAACAGCACTGTGGCTTTCCATCTCAAACATACTGAATCCTAAATCTTCTTCTAGCTGTTGTTCATTACTCTCATTCATCAGTTTAATTGCACTTATCATGTGTGAAGCATTGTCCGTTACAAAAGCAACAATCTGTTCTTTTTTGAGTTCGTAGTCTTGCAGAACTTTTTCCACTAAGGCCTGGAGAAACTGGCCGGAGTGATGAGCTTTAGTACCTTTTACCGCCAGTGTCTTGGGAACAAATTCTTTGTTGTCACAGACATATCGAACATTGATGGCAAAATAGTTCAGTGAAATGCAGTGACTCTGGCATCCCAGCAAAGGCAATGGGTTTCAAGATATGACATTCAGACACATCGTTTTGTGAGGATCCTTTTTTAGGCTCAAAAACAGATCCTCACAAAGAATGAGCATGTCAGTTTGTGGCGGTTTTCTAATCTGCTTTTGCCATTGAAAGCATTATTTATGAGCTCAACAACCTTTCAGGTGATGCGGTTTTTTAAAAGCTGATCTGCTTTTGCAGCTGAAAAACGTATCCTCAAAAAACGCAGCAAAAACGCTGTGTGTGAATGTGGCTTTAGATCAGGAATAGAACAGACATTTATAGGACATTTCATAACTTTCCCAAATTCCTATGAAAAAAACATTCAGCACATTTTGCATTGTACTACTGTACCCAATTTATTATATATTCTAGGAGTCGGTCCATTTTATACCGACTCCGACTCCACCAAAATAAACACCGACTGAGACTCCACGACTCCAACTCCACCTCCACGACTCCGACTCCAAAGACTATGGGCCCTTTCGCACTATGATCTTCCGCACGTTCATTGGTGCCATCAGGGCTTAAGTCTGAAACCCCCCCTGTAAAATGGGATTTGGATGTATGTATGTAGGCGTCACCGTCTGCTCTGTTGTGCTCCATTTATTTGCAAAAAAGCCTACTGAAGGCACATAACCGATGTAATCTACTACGGCTTTGATGAATTGGGGCCATAGTTTTGTTTACTGGGAAGAAGCTATAAGGAGAAAGTGAAGTTTTATTCTCCCTGCAGCTACTCACTTCCAGTCATAGTGGTGGTCCAGTAAGTTTTTGCCTGGATGATCCAAGTGTAGCTTGAGAACAAGGACTTTTTTTGCTGAGTTTTTGGAGCAGAAACTTCCAAAACCACAAGTTTAGTTTTCAGTTGAAGAAATGTGGCTCTGAAAACGCAGAAATAAATTAGCTCAGTGTGTGTTCACCAGTAGTGGGCAAAGGCCTGAACCGAAATATAAGATTGTGAGCGGAAAGTCGGTAAGAGAAAAGAGTGAAAACCAGGAATGAGTGAAGCTGTCAGAACGGAAGCTCAGCTTTACATTCATGTAGATTCAAGCTCAAGAGCGCCTGAACAGTCAGGGAGATTCTCCAAAGTCTGAGACGTTTTATTGTGCTTTCAGTGCTACAAATAATTGTGCCTCCACAGCTGCACAGCTGGTTGTGTGTCTTGTGAGAGAGCCTTGTATTTTTAGGTCATACTGTAGATACGTAGATACATGTGGATCGCGGGCCCGTGATGTATGGGTCACGGCTGTCTTCCAGCTCGATGCACTAGTACCAGGTCTAGCAAGCAGCTATGAAGAGCAGGTCTGCAGATTGTGACGTTTGTGAGTAGCCCAACGTAGAAGAACATATCTGAATGGGAGTAAGGTAGGAACTCCAGGATCTTGGTATACTGCCTCAGTCTGATTTCTGTGGAAGAGCTTTGGCTTTTATTACACCAGTAATGGGGTCTCTGGGTGCCACTACTGTGAGGGTGGCAGGAGCTAGATGTGCCTCACAACCCTCTTTCAAAGCTGAATGTGGTGCTCAAGGTCAGAAAGGTTGGGGATCACTGCTCTACATGGTATGTACAGAACTACGACATTTGTGTGATATATACAGTAATAGCTCAAGGATACCAGTAAAAACCAATAATAATTATACTACATCTTTTACAATTTTCTTTGAGACTTCCACTTCATTTAGACTCTTTCTTGCCCCAGTTCCGTATGGTTTGGAGAGTCCCAGCACTATTTTGGGCGGCTATTCATACAGTAGCCATTTGCTTTTTAGTGAACAAAGACTTGGGGCTTTGGAGCGATCTGGCAAGTTTCCCATTCTTTGAAAGGCTCTTTATCAGTCGCCTGGCTCTCGCTGAGTTGTAACGTGGAAGCATTTGTGTTCCTATACAGCAGTTGTCAGAGGCCCCTTTATACACGTTTTGTGCTTAAAAGATCTAAAATATCCCAAGGCTTCTCCTGCCCTACGCATTACTTTTACATAAGTATTCAGAGAGCCTAAGCTAAGACGCAAAGTAACGTAAACGTTTGGTCAGAGCATCATTCATAGAAAATATCTTTATAGTATTAGAATGTAAAATTATTGAAGGGATTTAGGACATGATTTAAACTTTTTTTCAGATGCCATGGACCCTTTCTTTTGAGGGCCCATGTTTCAAGGTTTTTTTTTTGCGAGATTGAAAAAGTCAAAAGAATGTCAGCAAGGTCATACATGCCATAGAAGAAGTCCAAACAGTTGCCAGGGGCTCATGAGAATGGGGTGTCAAGCTCTGGCTATCCTTTTATTTTCCTATGGACTGAGAGAGTCTACACATGGCTCTCCTCTGTTCTGGGGCAACAGCAAAATTTAGATCTAAAGATCTTACTAAATTATAATAGAAGTACTGTATATTAGGCCCCCTTCACACGCACGTGCCTCCGGTACGTGCTAGGTCCGTTTCCGCATGTACCGGAGACACGGGACACACGTAAACCCATTAAAATCAATGGGTTTATGTGCACGCACGTGTTCAGCCATTGGCCCGTGCTTCTGTGTGGAGAAGACGTGAGCATGTCTGTTTTTCTCCGGCAGCACGGGTGTAGTGTGGATGCGGTCCCACGTGACACACGCCGGAGAAACACACGTGTCATTGTAAAAATAAAAAAAACACATACTCACCTCCACCAGCCCTGCATCCAACCCCCAGTGAATTTGAACAACGCATCTTCTTCACTGGGGGCCGGAAGCAGCGTCAGCGGGGCATGGCCTGTGCCGGACCCTGTCATTCAGCACCACAGACAGCTCCGGAAGAATCATGTAAGGCGGGGCTGGTCCATGCATAGCTGTGGTGCAGTTACTATTGCAGCAGTGAAGTTTCCTACGAAGAAATCCAAGGAGTGTTTTTTTGTTGTATTTTTGTCTTACCTTCCTCATGTTGTGTTATTGTAGTGGTGAGACTAGTATGTCGCTGGACTTTACTAGGCAGGGTGAGTTCAGGACCAGCAGGGGCCTAGGCATGTGATCGGCGTATGGAGGGAAGGACCCATCTAGGGACATTAGGGAGTGCAGGGATCAGCCTCTGGTGAGTGCTGGGGGGAGATCCCGCTCCCTCCTCCCTTGCACCAGGGCCTATCATTGTATTGTTTCCCTGGTCTACCCTTTGAGTTGTGTCGCTCGCCGGGCGTCCTCCTGTTCCCCAGTGTGACATTACCCTGGTGTTCCCGCTGTGTTGAGCCACTCCCTGGGAGTCCCCATGTTTCTGGCATGACACCTGTAGTTATCACGACAAGTACGTTAGAAATTGTATACAAACATTTGACGCTTCTTGGAATTAAATTTCTTATTCATAGCTATGAATAAACTTTGTTTAAGAATATCTAAGTACTTGGATTAAATAATAAATAATAAAGAGTTTCTTATGAGGAAGTGTCGGCTTTTTTGGATCTGAACTTCTATACTTGCTCTGGCTGCTGATCACCCGACATTAATTCATTTCAGGGGGTCAGCTGATTTTGGATCTTTATATTAACGAGAGTTTCATGCAAGTGAAGTATTAAACTGTGGGCTTAGTAACATAAAAAAAAAAGTTTTGACATGCCTAAGTAGCCATACATAGCATTAGTATAACTAAAAAGATGAATATTATATGTCTCGTTCCGAATGCAAATTAACGTTGTCATAAAGGAACAGTCAACTTGTGAAATAAGTATAAAAGGAAGGAATTATTGAGGTAAAGCCAATGCACTAACCTGGATAGGCAACACCCAGTAGACAGTGGATAGCTAATTTGCAAAATTTAGAATTAAAGTTAGCTTTTCGACTATTCTACTGCTATTAACAACCACCTAGGTACAGTATGTGCACTTGCTCCTATGTCAACTATCTGTCCTAGTAATATTTTTTACCCTGAAATGTGACAAATATTAGTAGGGTAAAATATACATGAGCGCTCTCTTCCAGCTTTGGTCTTGCTCATTGGCCTTATTGCCTTTTGTTACCTCCAAATAGAATTGTGGTCTTCTAGACTGGTGTTTCTCAACTCCAGTCCTCCATACCCACCAACAGATCATGTTTTCAGGTTTTCCTTAATAAGGTTTTCTGGATTTCCTTAATTTTGAACAGGTGATGAAAATATTCCCTGTGTAATATTGAGGAACACCTAAAAACATGATCTGTTGGTGGGTCTTGAGGACTGGAGTTGAGAAACACTGTATCTGGACACCTTGATCCCTTAAGGTCCATTATGTCATCTGGGTGCAATGGAGGTTCATATAATCATGTGTGAGAGAATACAATCCATTTTATTCTTGTAGAAACCATCTTGTCTCATAACTGAATGATGTCATAGGGCTCAGGTAAAACGAATGGGTGGGAAAGTTTCACATTTCTACACACATCCCTGCAGCTCTTATTGGTGCAAAGTTATTTCTTTGTTTGGGGTACTATATAAACTGGTCACATGATGTAATACAGCAGAAACGTTCAGTACATCCCAAAGCGTGTGTGTTGCAATGATTTTGTTGAGTGCTCGTAAAACAAATCTTACTAATTTTGAGTTCCAATGGCATAGAAGGAGTACAAAAAATGTCAAAAAAAAGACATAGAAGTAAAGGCCAAAAAAAGGTATATCACTTGGAAATCATACAGTAGATTAGCTTTTAAATCAATCATGTGACAAAAGTGTTCTTTTCGATCCAGAAGAAAACAATGTTTGAACTTTTAAAGTCCCCCATATTAATTTCATAGCAGGGGTGACCAGAATCAAGAGTGTCTACAAAAGCCATGTGTGCTGTGTTGGATTTGGCCTATTAGCACATTGACTTTTGCTTTGAGGGTCAGAGTGGAAATATCCCCTTAAGCAAAGAAATATCATGTTCCTCATTACTAAGCAGGGAACAAACTATTTTTGTAGTATTTGGTACAGGATCACAAGTTCAGTATGATGAAGCCATCAGATGGAACTAATATTTGGAAAATTTGTGTGGTCTTACAATAACATATCAAGGCTGGAAGGAATAAAAACGCTCTCATGAAGAATTTATAACATTCCAAAATTATAAAGAGTTGTATAACTTCTTAAATACTTTTTGTTATTACTTATCTTGCATTGTTTCTGACAGTGACTGAAAGGATCAATCATTGTGGACTCTCACAGGCAGGACAGCGATGGGGCCTTCAGTAGTCCCCTGTTCATCATGCTAGCCTAACAGCAGTGATCGGAGCTAGTTGTACAGCAACCTCCATATGTGGAGCCAGTTCCGCTCCATACACCTGCTCTTCACTTTTGACATACGTATACACTGTGTGCAGAATTATTAGGCAAGTTGTATTTTAGAGGATTTTTTTTATTATTGATCAACAACTATGTTCTCAATCAACCTAAAAGACTCATAAATATCAAAGCTTAATATTTTTGGAAGTTGGAATGGGGTTTTTTTAGATTTGGCTATCTTAGGAGGAGATCTGTTTGTGCAGGTAACTATTACTGTGCAGAATTATTAAGCAACTTAATAAAAACCAAATATATTCTTATCTCACTTGTTTATTTTCACCAGGTAAACCAATATAACTGCACAAAATTTAGAAATAAACATTTCTGACATGCAAAACCCCCAAAAAATAGTGACCAATATAGCCACCTTTCTTTATGAGGACACTCAACAGCCAACCATCCATAGATTCTGTCAGTTGCTTGATCTGTTTATGATCAACATTACGTGCAGCAGAAACCACAGCCTCCCAGACACTGTTCCGAGAGGTGTACTGTTTTCCCTCCCTGTAGATCTTAAATTTTATGAGGGACCAGAGAATCTCTATGGTGTTAAGATCAGGTGAACAAGGGGGCCATGTCATTATCTTTTCATCTTTTAGACCTTTACTGGCCAGCCACGCTGTGGAGTAGTTGGATGCATGTGATGGAGCATTGTCCTGTATGAAAATCATGTTTTTCTTGAACGATACCGACTTCATCCTGTACCACTGCTTGAAGAAGTTGTCTTCCAGAAACTGGCAGTAGGTCTGGGAGTTGAGCTTCACTCAATCCTCAACTCGAAAAGTGGGCTGGTATCATCTTTGATGATACCAGCCCATACAACTACCCCACCTCCACCTTGCTGGCGTCTGAGTCGGAGTGGAGCTCTCTGCCCTTTACTGATCCAGCCTCTGGCCCATCCATCTGGCCTATCAAGAGTCACTCTCATTTCATCAGTCCATAAAACCTTTGAAAACTCAGTTGTAAGATATTTCTTAGCCCAGACTTGACGTTTTATCTTATGTTTCCTGTTCAAAGGTGGTCGTTTTTTCAGCCTTCCTTACTTTGGCCATGTCCCTGAGTATGGCACACCTTGTGCTTTTTGATACTCCAGTAACATTGCAGCTCTGAAATATGGCCAAACTGGTGGCAAATGGCATCTTGGCAGCTTCACGCTTGATTTTCCTCAATTCATGGGTTATTTTGGCCTTTTTTGCCCAACACGCTTCTTGCGACCCTGTTGGCTATTTGCCATGAAACGCTTGATTGTTCGGTGATCATGCTTCAAAAGTTTGCCAATTTCAAGACTGCTGCATCCCTCTGCAAGACATCTCAAAATTTTGGACTTTTCAGAGCCTGTCAAATCTCTCTTCTGACCCATTTTGCCAAAGGAAAGGAAGTTGCCAAATAATTAAGCACACCTTATATAGGGTGTTGATGTCATTACACCGCAGCCCTCCTCGTTACAGAGTTGCACATCACCTGATTTACTTAATTGGTAGTTGGCTCTCAAGCCTATACAGCTTGGAGTAGGACAACATGTATAAAAATTATCATGTGATCAAAATACTCATTTGCCTAATAATTCTGCACACAGTGTAGTACAGAGTAGGGCTCTAGTTGGCTGGATGACATATCAAAGTGCATGGTTTGACTAATAACCTAAGGCGTATCATTGAAATTACTTTTTTTATCAATAGAAATTTGGTGAAGTGGGAAGCAACTGATCTGTAATCTTTGCAGGACCTATCGAGTCCTGTGGGTTTTAGTCTAATTTTAGAGGGTCCTGTTGTAGAACTTGGGTGATAAACAGCTTGGTCTTGGAGATTCATGAAAACCGCTTCTGTATTTAAAAAGAGCTTGTCACTCAAAAAGCTGATGATTTTATAAACTTTACTTTCTTGGATTTCAAAACCTAAACATCCGAGCTGACCATTACAGGTATGTATAGAATCAGCCTGATAGTGCCAGTATAGCACTGGCTTTAGGTTATACACGAAAATCCTGGTGATTGGTTCCCTTTAATAAACAGACAACTAGATCTTACTATTCTTACGATTATTGAGGGTGTCCTTTTAGCTTTTTTATAAAATAGTCCCTATAAGTCTCACTTTTTTTATATCACTCGGTATAGGCCACACCAAGACTTTTTATAGCAACATTAATTGATCAGACAGCAAATCAAGAGCTCAATTATTGTTCGGCACCTGGCCCAAACTACTATGGCAACTTTTTCCCGACCACTTTGGAAATTCCAGCTAATACAAATATGTTCCCTTAGGCTATGTTCACACAGGGAGTTTTTGCTGCGTTGTTGTTTTTTTTAAAGGTTTTTCATTGGTTTAATGCAAATACATGCTAACAAAAAACTGCTTTTTACAGCACAAGCAAAGCCTATGAGACTGACTGCAGAAATCTCATAGACACACAATTCTTCTTTTTTCTGACTGACATGGAAAACATCTGCGTTTTTGAAAGAAGCAACATAGCAATTCTTTCAGTATTTTTGCTGCTTTTTTCACCCTTGAAAGCAATGAGAGTGAAAAAACGCAGAAGTGAAAAAAACTAACTTTATTTAAACATGTACTGTAGACTGATGACAGTGCAAAAATGCAGCAAAAGCGCGGCAAAAATTGAACCAAAAATACCCTGTGTGAACATAGCCTTAAGGCGGCATTACACGCAACGACGGATCTAACGATATATTGCCGGGGTCACGGATTCCGTGACGCACATCCGGCATTGTTAGCGACGTCGTTGCATGTGACACCAACGAGCGACCGTTTACGATGGAAAATACTCACCTAATCGTCCATCGTTGACATGGCGTTCATTTTCAAAATATTTTTGATTCTTGAGGACGCAGGCTGTTCGTCGTTCCCGTGGCAACACACATCGCTACGTGTGACACTCCGGGAATGACGAACTACAGCTTACCTACGGCCGCCGGCAATGAGGAAGGAGGTGGGCGGGATTTTCGGCACGCTCATTTCCGCCCCTCCGCTTCAATTGGGCGGCCGCTTAGTGACGTCGCTGTGACGCCGCACGTTGCTCATTTCCGCCCCTCCGCATCAATTGGGTGGCTACAGCGACGTCGCTAGGCAGGTAAGTACGTGTGACGGCTCCAAACGATTTTGTGCGCCACGGGCAGCGATTTGCCTGTGATGCACAAACGATGGGGACGGGTGCTTTCACCACCAATATCGCTAGTGATATCGCTGCGTGTAACACCACCTTTACTCTTCAGCCATCCCTAGCCTTTATCAGCAAAACATATTCAGACACCAGAGCCGTAACATTTGTGATAATTAGAGGACCCTATTGGAGTTGGGGTGCATGGACCGGTCCTTGGTCATCTATGATTGAATGGTCACTTATGTTGCTGACTCAGTGTCTATGCATGTGATGTGGTAAGTGCTTCCACGGGTACTGATACTTTGTAAACCAGTTAGGCACATAAGAGCAAAAAGTTTTTTTAATATATCCATACAATATTACTTACAGCAAAGATGGGCTGCAGTTGTACATCGCCCAGGCCAAAAACTAGTACTCTACCAGGATATAGCTAAGCCCCCACTAAGTGGAGGCATCACAGGTGCAGGATGAGTAAATCACACACACTTCCAAACATGGAGGGGGTGATTGCTGGATGGTAAAACTGCACACTGATGGCTTGCATAGAGTGCTGTTCACACATGCAGATGCAATGTCACAAGCCCGCAGCCTATTAGGTGACGCCCATACTATTAGATCAGGCGGGCTGCCAAACCGTACTCCATCTGTGCACCATACAGGGACAGGAATTCTAATATGCAAGGCCTAACAAACACTAAAGTGTAGGGAACTACAAACATGAGGTTCCCGTGATGTGGGTTGTAGGCTTCCGTTTTATGGCCATTATACCAACTAAAACCTCATATTTTTTTGTACAGGATGCAGCCAGGCCCCTTTCTGTTATGCCTTGCATATTAGAGTTTCTGTCCCTGTATGGTGCACAGATGGAGTACGGCTTGGCAGCCCGCCTGATCTAATAGTATGGGCGTCACCTAATAGCCTGCGTGCTTGTGACTGTGTTATCTGCATGTGTGAACAGCGCTCTATGCAAGCCATCAGTGTGCAGTTTTATGATCTAGCAATCGCCCCCTCCATTCCATGGAAGTGTGTGTGTGATTTGCTCCTCCTGCACCTGTGATGCCTCCACTTAGTGGGGGCTTAGCTGTATCCTGCTAGAGTACTAGTTTTTGGCCTGGGCGATGTACAACTGCAGCCCATCTTTGCTGTAAGTAATGCTTAATTTTTGGAGGATATTTATTCCATACACTGCAGAGTGTGTGTAGTACCGATTCATTATCCAGTCGTATGCATCGGACTTAATATACTCCATGATAATTTACTGAATAGTTTCTTGTGTTCTTGTAAAGGGTTTGTGTAGCGGCTCCATATTTTTGATACCATTCTATGTAGCGCTCTGCTGTTCTTTTCTTTGTAGCACTTTCATTACTGGTGAAGGGTTTGCCTGATTAACAAGATGAATGGTAATGTCCCATTGTCAATGTAGTTATGAATTTCCAGGCGTAAGCGCAGAGGAACCGCACAACATAGAGTGCTTAGAATGGATCATATAGAACTGGAATGTTTACAATTTACGAAAAAGATATTTCAGGAGAACTGATCTCAATGTGTCAGTGCAATGTGTGAAAATTGTAGATGACTGCTTTCCCCATATTGTCGTAGTCAGAAAGTCAAGTAATACTATAAGTATATCCATATATAACTGTGCTATAAAGGGAGCTGATGGAGATGTGCTGCTCACGCATTTCCAGTTTCCAGCAATAACAAACACTTTATGGGAAACCTCACCAGTGACTGCTGGGAGCTGATAAATAATGTAATATTACTGAATGGGACACCCTTCATGGGATTCCTGCTTCCCTTCCAAGATCCTGGTTCTACTCCACAGAGCAAATCAATTACTGCACATTACTGTATGCTGGGGATTGTCAATTAGCACAAAAGACCATCGCCATTACACTTACAACCAATTATTTTGGGAATGTGCAGGGTACCGTAAAAACCATAGATGGGGACATGCTGAATCTTAATAGAGATGGAACTGATGTAAGATTTGTATCTCAAGATATAATATATTCTGAGGTTTTCATTGGCTCTGGCTCTTTTTCCTCTTACACTAAGACTTCCATTGCTGCAGGAACCATGATGGATCCCATCACTTTACAGTGGATACATTTGGTTTCCAGAGTAGAACAGTACCTTATGATATTCTACCCATCAGAGAACTCAGAAGGAATGGACTATAGCATCAGTATGACCATATCCTAATCTATACATTTTATTATTGTTAAAGCAAACAAAAAAACAAGTTGTGCAAGAAAGCAACCAAACAGGAGTATTGTGCCCAATAAAAGTATTATTTATTAACAATAAGTAAATATAACAATAAGAAAATACATATACTCAAAATAAGTTTTGCTGCTAATAGCAGGTGCTACACAAAAACAGGGGGGCAGCACAGTGTCCACAGCCATCAAATCAGTAAACTATAAATAAAGAAACAACCTGTAGACTAATATATAAAATGTCAATGTTACATGCCTAATGAATAGATACACAGGGAAAAGGCCAGTAACAATGTTAAAGTTTTGATGGTGGCTGTGCTCTATGCGTTCCCCACACCCCTACGCACGTTTCAACCTTCTTTGTCAAGGGGCGTTTTTTGTTTGCTTTAGTTTGTACTGAGTTCTCTGCCCATAGTTACTTACTAGCACGATCTTATAAGAACATGTGCGTTATTTTATTATTGTTGAAGAGTTTAGACCCCCCTATACATATTAGATGAAACTCATCCGAGCCCACACATTTCAGGTAGGGGGGACCAGGTGATTTGAATGGGATCTTCCTGACTCTATCCTGACAGATGATATTAGGGATAAAAAGATGGGGTACTTGGAATTTCAACACCCGATCCTTTTGTTTTCCTCTTTAACACATAAATGCTCTGCCAATCCAATTACTCATGTGTATTGAGGAGTCAGGAGAGATAGCCGTCTGCCGGATGAGCGGCATAAGCAACCAGAGATTGGAATTATAGACAAAGAATTGGTTACTTTTTCCAGCCTTCATTTTGAAGTGTTTGCTGTGATTGAAGTTCAGTTCAGATCTAGGAGTTTTTTCACATGAAACCTGTATCAATATTTTCACAGGCCTTTATTTTTGTACAGGGGTATTGTCATGCTGATACAAGTAAATATGCTCAAAGTTAACTGTGGGCACAGGATTGGAGACACAAACTATAAAGAATATCAACGATTCTGTGGAATTACATTTTCCATGAAGGGAATATGTCAGCAGGATTTTGATATGTAATCTGAAGACAGCAGGAGATGGGGTTGAAACACAGATTTCAGTTATGTGTCATTTCTTAAGCTGTGTTCAGTTGTTTACTTACAGCGAAGGTTTTATTACAAGGTCATTATCATTGCTGGGACTATCTGCCTCCTGTCAAGTCAGTTGACCACTCCCCCCTCTGATAAGCAGTTCACTGTAAATATATAATATACACAAAGAGATGTAATGTTTGCAGGATTAGATTTCTGAGTTCTGCTACATGCTTGTCATGAGTGTTTCACAGCCTGATGTTATTTCGGGGAATCTGGGATGAGGTCACAGTGTATTGTTGATCGCAGATCTGTTTTGGTGTCCGCTCATTGTGTACCCTGAGTTATAGCATATTTAATTCCATTCAGTATTGAAGAGGTTAAAGTTAATTTCTATTCTGCAGTAATCTAACAGGTAGTTGTAACCTCAGCTGCAGCCACTCCCTTCTGCTACAAATATCCACTCCTTATTCCTCCCTATGTCGGCTATAGCTCATACCTATGCTGACCACTTTGAAGGAGCCAGTCTCTGGAGACGCTGAGATGTCACTTCTGTTGCAGCGTAGAGGTTCCTGCTGGAGAAGCTGTGTTATCTGTTGTGTCTTTCCCCACATTTGTCTTACCTTCTTCATGTTGTCTTATTGCAGTGGCGACACTAGTGTCTTGCTGGCCTTCACTATTCAGGGTGAGTTCAGAGCCAGCAAAGGCCTAGCCACATGACGGCGCACGGGGAGGCGGAGAACTCCTCTAGGGACATTAAGAAATGCAGGGATCAGCTTCAAATTAGTTTTAGGAGGTGACCCTGCTCTCCTCTCACTAGTACCAGGGCATTCCATTGTACTGCTACCCTGGTGTTCCCTCTATGATGTGCCGCTATCTCTCCATCATGCAGTAGGAAAACCTGGTCACAGATTCCCTTGAGAAAGCCACATCACAGATGGCGAAACGTGCGCGGTTATCAGCTCCTCATCCCTTACTATCGGCCTCAACTCACAGGTTCCTGATACATATTTTTTAGTCCCTTGCAGGTTTTGTAATTCTGTGGACACAGGAGTAATTTCCTGGGTTCTTTGGGTTATATTTTAACCCTTCTCCGTTTTGCAAATACACATTTGTATTCTTGGCTCTGCACACGTCCATTACTTTTTTCATACCTGATTACAGATACTTTAGGTATGCTATTTATTTAATACCATTTGATTTAATGTAGTCTACTCAATAGCTCAATTCCTTTCCTCTCTCCACCTTTTGGTCATCTTTATTGGTTGGAAACTGTTTATTGATAGTGTATTTATTGTGCATTTATACTTATATACAAGCCAATTGGGAACTTTATCATTGCTATACATCTCAGGACCATATTGATTTGAGTTGGCGTTTGTTTAGGCTGATGAGGTTAGGTGTAGCCTTACCACAGGCGCACCCATATTTGTTATTCTTTATAGCCTGTGGCTTTTAAATTGTTTTTAATCATTTGATATCTGTCTTGTCTATATGATTTTTCAATAAAACTGAACCTATTTGATGATCCCGGTTTTATTGTATACCTCTTTCCTTTTTCATGCATGTTTAATTTTGTAGTCTGCATACTGGTTGATCCCTTTATATTTGTAATGCCCTCAGATTCCCCCTCTTGCACCAACAAGGTAACTGTGGGTTACAAGATTGGAGGCATAAATTATAAAGATTCTCAACAATTCTGTTGGATTACATTTCCCTTAAATGGAATATGTCAGCAGACTTTGATATTTAATCTGAAGACAGCAGGACATGGCGGCTGAAACACAGATTTCATCAATGTGTCATTTATTAAACTGTGTGCTGTTGTTTACTTACAGTGAAAGTTTTATCACTAGGACATTATCATTGTTGTGACTGCCTCATGTCAAGTTGTTCAACTACACCCCCTCCTCTAATAAGCAGCTCACTGTTAATATACAATGTACACATATAGCTGTGGTTTGGGTGGGATTAGATTTTTGAGTTCTGCTTCATGGTACGTCTAAGAACGCTGCTGCACCCAATAAGCTAAGTGATACATTGCTGGAATCAGGGTCCCTGTCTTTATATCATGCTGCTCTCAAATAAGGTTGCAAACACTTAGTGACAAACTCCCTTTAACTGCAATCAGAGGAAAACTAACCATTCAGGCAATATGATAGTGCCCCAAACCCATGGCTAGTGCCAACTATAATGTTTAAAATGTAAACAATTTTTTTTAAAACTAGTTGTATCCTTGCTACAATTGTGAGCAGCCCATGACCTTTAAAGAAGGACTATAATTGTCACGATGTGATTGTACAATAACGAGGGCTGTCCCTCATGCAAGAGGACCCCAGGCCATCCCTAACCTCAGGGTTACTTCTGGTGGTGGAGATGCCTGAGTCCAATGTCTGGCTATGCTACTGACCAGATCTAATCTAATTCCCCATTCCCACCAGGGAAGGAAGGAGCGAAAGTGAGAAGGAAACACAGAAAAAGACAGACGGGGGAAACCAAAACTCGGACATACTGCACACATACAGAAATAGACAATGAGAAACTCAGGAGAAAAGCAAGAGCAGGAAGGTAGCAACAAAAGGCAATAAGGTTTAACTCCACAAACACACTTAACAACAAGTACCACAATCACCAGAAAGTCTGGATCACAACACCTCATCAGACCAGCTAAGATAAACTATAGCAGACCATGTCCTGGAAAGGCTGACTCCTTATCTGGACACATGGGAGCAGGAGGATATAGAGGAACCAAAATCATCAATACAGATAAACATATGACATTGGGATAGAGGTAATGAGTGATCCTAACATGCAACAGCAGCACCAATGATTTGTAGAAGAGCTATTACTGGGCGGGCAGCACAACATCAGGGAATATTCCTTAATGGTGACATCAAACTGCAAAAGTTGGGAACTGCACCATGTCCTCCTAGTAAAAGGATAGCATAAGGCAATGTGGAGAGAACATAGGATGCAGACAGATTGAGATATGTTTGCTGCTGGACTGACAGGAGATCACAGCCATTTCTGTTTTGACTACTTTTGGTCGTAGGCAATACTATTTAACCCTGTAACATAGGATTGCAATTAATGCTGGGCAGACCTGGATTGTAAAAGTCCGGATCCACACGATTTTAAAGAGCCCGGGCCCGGGATTCTGGGTCTTTGATCTGGATTCGGCACTGGGGAAATTAAAAAAAATAAATAAAGGAGAAATAAAGAAAACAAGAATGAAGCAAGTGCTTCATACTTACCAAGTGTTATGGGTCGTCGGTGGGACTCTTGCGGCTGAGGCTAAGTCCTGTAGTGGGGCTTCTGAGCATGTGCGAGCTTGCAAGCAGGCTTTTGTTCTAAGTTCCCTTTTGCTCCTTCTGAGCATGCTCGCCATGTGGTAATCGTCGATTGGTCGTGATCCGAGATCACATGACTATGACGTGTCGCTTCCTGATTGGCCGTGGCTGATGACATCGATGACACGGGATCACATGACCGTGACATGCTGGCTGCTGATTGGCTGCGGCTGACGTCATTGATGACGAACTCGCTGGTGATTGGTGGATTGAGCCACGAGCGCCTCCATCTTGTGGGAGGTGCTTTGTCTATATAGGACCCTGCAGCACGCTTCTCGGTGCTCAGACGTTCTTGGTGCATGCATGGGGTAGACGCCTCATGTGTGATGTCCAATATTACCCGCTTCCTTGCACTTTAGTGGATCGGTTAGGCAGGGACTCTGTACCCACTAGCATAACACCATTACCTGTTTCCTGGCACCTTAGTGGAACGGGTTAGGCAGGGTCTCAGCATCTACTAGTTTACGCTAGTGCTCGCCTCCATCCACCTTAGTGGATCCGGGTTAGGCAGGGACATCGCACGCACCGCCCTCAGTGTCTCTGATCCGTCTGTGCGGCTAGCATAGAGAGCTCCCAGACTCCTTAGGTGTGGTTAGCACAGGTAGTTAAGGCAGGGGCTTCACTGAGCCTAGACAATACGGAAAGTACTGTCTGCACCTACACTGGTGTTGGTTAGTGGACTATGGTTGGGGCAACCATCCGCTTCTGTTTTGTAGCTCCTGTAATTGGGAAGGCACTACATGTCCATCTACCATATTATTTGCAGTAACACACTTGCTACAATCTCATTCTACACATTTCTGTGAGGTAACTGAGGTGTTAGTCTGTGAACTGTGGTTGGGGCACCCATCCGATTACGTTTTTTTAGTTCCTGTAATTGGGCAGGAGCTACAGGTCCATCCTTATATTTCAGTTAGTATTCCTCCGTAAGGTTTCGCTGTGACTTAACAGTGAGCACCTCCTTAGGTTTTAGTGCCACTGTGAACCAACAGTTACAGTACCGCTGAGGTGGTAAGGTACCCTTCCTTGCTCTCGCCAGCAGCAGATTATTCTGCACGGTCGGCCCTGACTGCTAGATAGATAACTATCCCCTATCAGTGGGCAGTCCCGTAACACCAAGGCTCTGTGTCACGGCGGCACACTGCTTCCAGGTCGCACATTCAGTTCCTGTGCCGTGATCGCATACACATGGCTTTCCCCGCTGTCCTGTTGTCTGTGATTGGTTGCAGTCAGACGCGCCCCCAGCCTGTGTAACAGCGTCTGCCTGCAATCATTGACAAACGCTGCATGTGGGTCAGTACTGAGGTATAAAAATAAATAAATAAAACAATTGGAGCAGGGTCCCCCGGTATTCTGATACCCAGCACAGACAAACCCACTGCTACAGCCCCAGCTCTGCGCTTACCTTGGCTGTGTATCAAAAGAAGACGAACCGCATGCGGTGGTCTCCCCAATTTTTATACCCAGCCAAGGTAAACCCAGCTACCAGGGTGTGCAAATTTGGTGCTGAAATCTGGTGCCAACGACTTCAGCACAAAATGTGCACCTCCTGGCAGAATACAAGACAAAAAAAGTGGGAAAAACTACAGGAAAAAAATGCTGAAAAAAACACCCAGGTTTTTGCCAGGAGGTGTAGATTGGGTACAGGAATGTGGTGTAAAATTTTGAGCACCACATCTACATCTCTCAAAAAAAACCCGCATTTTTCTGCCAGGAGATGCAGGTCTCACCTGTTGTGAGGTCACTGACTTTACTGAGGTCACCTGAGGTCAGGTTACCTGCTATTACAGGTGGAGGACTGTGGGAATCTGCAGCTGTGACCAGGAATAACCTGAGTGACGTCATCGCTCATCACGGCTCAGTCATTGTCTGTCTGCACTCACCGTGGGCAGTCATGTTCTATGGCGCTCGCTGTGAGATTCAGATGTAGCTGAATCGTTGTGGGATCTTGGATCTTCGGGTGCAGGTGTGTTTAGGGGTTAATAAAGGGGTGAAAGAGGGTGTATTTTGTCTTTTATTCCAAATAAAGGATTTTTTCGGTGTCTGTGTTTATTTACTTTCACTTACAGATTAGTCATGGGGTGTCAGAGACACTGTCAACACTAATCTGGGGTTTAATAGCAACAGTGCACTGGTATTAACCTCTTATTATTACCCCGAATGCCACCACATCAGGGCAATTGGTAAGAGTCCGTAAAGCATTGGTCTTGTCGCATCTAATGGATGCGACAATTCCGGGTGGCTGGAGGCTGATATTTTTAGGCTGGGCCTCCCCAGCCTGAGAATACCAGCACCCAGCTGGCTTTATCTTGGCTGGGTATCAAAATTGGTGGGAATCGCACATCATTTATTTTTTAAATTTATTTAAATTAAAAAAAAGACGCATTTGGTTCCTCTTCTTTTGATACCCAGCCAAAATAAGCACAGGGCTGGGGCTGTAGCCTTGGGCTTTATCTGTGCTGGATATCAGAATACCGAGGGGACCCTGCGCTAATTATTTATTTCTTTTTTTTATACCACGATACTGATGCTAGAGTGCATGGGCTCTTTCCAGGAAGACGTCATTTCAACACGCCCCCTATCACATGAAAAAGGTGCAGAAAATGTTTGTACCAAATCTGCAATGTGCGCACACAGCCTTACTATTACTTGAAGACTATAAAAATTGTATGTTTTGTCTAGATACCAAAGCCTGAGCAGAGCGTTACACGTTTCTGGCATTATCTAGATAAAACGTTCATCAGCTGTTTCAACACATGACAAAATCGTTATCACTTCTCACACAACTGTATGACTTGTGTTCTCTTTCCTGATAAAAAAAAGACTTCTTTCTACAGTAATGCGCAGTTTTCTCTATTTTCCGTCAGTTAGAAATAATCATGAATGTACAATATGACATATCGGCGATAGAACCGTGTTAGCCCAACAAATAGGGGCTTCTAAAAGAGTTGTTCCCATTTAATAACTTTTTTCCTATGCCTTATGAAAACATATGGATGTAATAGATGGAGGTTTCTCTACTAATGGCCTTTATAAGACAAGGCAGTGGAAGGCTCCCATTTTCAGAGGACGTTTCGTGGGATGTTCTCCATGGTTTCCCATTTATTTCAATGACCACTATGCACTATTTCTTTTGCCCATCAAAATATAATCAAGGCAATGGAGCATCTGTAAAATGCCAGAGAGGGGCAGACGTGGGTGAGGCTAACAGTCCCCAGCCCACCCCGGCACAGTACACGGGGGGCAGAGTGGTGCAAGGTGGGAGTTGTGGAGGTGGTACCTTTCTGCTGCCATACATCTGGGTCCCGTTCACTCTTATGGGCCTCGCGATTAGTAAGGAGATGGCCACAAGGTAAATCTTCCATAACTTTACTGCAAAAACGTTTTATGATTGATTTCCATTTTCTCAGGGCAAAGACATCATCATCATCATCATTTATAACCATTTGTTGCTGTATCCGGCTCAGCTCTACAGTAACGGCCACGGTGGGGCGACTTATCCTCCTGTTTCTGTCCCAATCCCTCAGAATGATAGCGGATCACTCAGCTCGGCTGCACAGACGGATGGACTCCTCTGATGGCCTCCAACTGCGACTGAGTTCCCTCAAGTACTGACAGATGCTGGCCTAAGGAAGGGGCGCTCAACTTCTCCTTTCTCTGCTCCCTGGACTTACGCTTCACTGCAGATGAGCTCCCTTCTCAAGTCTTGTCTCTGTCACCTCGACATTATCCACTCCACTCCACTTCGTCCGACCCTGTAGGTCCTTCTTCTCTTATACTGTTCACTCTCTGATCCTTTCCCTATGTGACTCTGCCCTGACAAACTCTGCCCTATATGCCCTCCTGTCTTGGGGACTTTTGCTCCCCACTTAACCCCTGCTGCCCTGTCACTCCCTATCCATCCCTTCTCACTAAGGAACCTGGGAACTAGTGACACCCAGTGGCAGCCGGCCATATCACAGGAGAATACCATACATTAATACAATACAGTAACCACAAACATTTACAATGCAGTATCCCTAGTCAACATGTTGGTCTGGGGGCGGTAGGGCACTGGACACCCTATTACACATCCCACAAAGATTATAGATGATAGGTGGTAGGAAATGAGACATTCATATCATTGGGGAAGCTTCATTGAGTTGTCCGCCCTTGGGGCGATTTTTTTTTTTACTTAAATGTATGTAAATATTTTTTTGTAATTGGGTTTCATTAAAAAGTTTGCACTGTTTGCTTCCTATAGCCTCTGTGCCGTACTGTCTATTGTTGGCTGCAGAAAGGGTTAACTGAGAATCTGTCAATCCACTCGTGATGGTGGACTGACAGGGTGTTTGTAACTTCTGATTTATCTTTTTCTGCACTCCTCTTAGCTAATTTCTGACTACGGATCACATCAAAGTTGAATGCGTAGGGAAACAAAAAGTCTATAAAACCTTTTTTAAGGAAACCAAATTGCAATAAATAATTTTAGACCCCAAATAAATGCATGTAAGTAAAGTTAAAAAGACACAAAAAGTCCCCTGATGTGGACAACCTCTGAGGCTGGGGCTACATGGAATGTTTGGCTGCAACACAGTTTTACCGGCCAAAGATTGCTGTATGCCGCTGCTACTATAACTCACAGCATAGTGCAACTGACAGGAGTCGCATTGTGACCTATAAAGTATCGTACAATGGAGGTCTAAAGGTGGAGAAAAATATTGGGACGGCTAACAGACCATGCGTGTCATGTCCGATTTTTACGCACACATCTCAAAAGAAAAAAATATAGATAGATGATAGAAAGATATTAGATAGATATTTAGATAGATAGATATCCTGCAGCTATTTAATGTCACATCCCCCATACATATTACAAACTTGCACCCTTTAGTGCCTTTCCTGTGCTTTAACCTAATGACTAAATAAATAATTAAAAAAATAATGTGGAATCCCCCACATTTTGATAACCAGCAAGAGTAAATCAGACAGCTGGGGGATGATATTATCAGGCTGGGAAGGTCCATGGTTATTGAGCCTTTCCCAGCCTAAAAATACCAGCCTGTAGCCACACCAGAAGTGCCAGTTCTGGTGCTTCACCTCAGCTGTTCCCAATTGCAAAAGTGCAGTGGCAATCTGGTGAGTGGTGATGTTCCGGCCTTCACCACTCACCAGAGTCACCAGGTTTCACGCAGCGCAGCGTGATCCAGAAATAGCTGCTGCTTAAATTCTATTGAGCCTCATTCTGAGGCTCCACAACCTTTGATCTACATAACTGAGGAATGCCGTGGGAGGCGCTGGACCTTTTTGGACCTGGAACTTTGCTCTCTAATAGATTGGTGAACGACGGGACAGTCTCTTGTTTTTATTTCTCTCTTTTTATGTCTTTCAGGCTTTCATTTGTGGACTTCCTTGGACTAAGTTGGAATCTCAGGACTATGTCAGACCTGTATGTTTTTTTCTTTTTTTAAATAAATTGGTGATCCAGGAAAAAAGTTGAGGACTGCTTTTTCAAATAAACTATTTTTTGTGTGTTTTTTTACTTTTTGGGTTAGTAATGAGGGTGTCTGATAGACACCTCTCCATTATTAACACCAGGGCTTGATGCCAGCTGCACTACACAGCTGACATCAACCTCAGCTACCATTACCCTGACTGTCACCACATGAGAGCAATCGGGAACAGCCGAGGTGAGGCGCCAGACTTGGAGCATCTTATGTGATGTGCCACTTCTGGGGAGTCTACTGGCTGGTCTTTGTTAGGCTGAGAAGGACCAAATAACCATGGATCTTCCCAGCCTGATAATATTAGCCCGCAGCTGTCTGCTTTACCTTTGCTGGTTATCAAAAATAGGGGGGACCTCCTGACGTTTTTTTTAATTATTTATTTAGTAGGTTGAACAAAGCTAAACACCCTTGTGCCATATGGAAAGCACTAAACGGTGAAAGTTTATAATACGCATGGGGTTGTGACATTATTTATTTGCAGGATATGTATCTATTCTCTTTATCTACAGTATATCAAAAAAGGGAATACACCTCTCACATTTTTGTAAATATTTTATTATCTCTTTTCATGGGACAACACTGAATATATGACACTTTGATACACTGTAAGGCTCTGTGCGCACTGGGAAATGGAATTTTCTTGAGAAAATTCCGCATGCCCTCAAAGATTACCGCACCCGCGGTAAAAAACCGCGGGAAACCGCACCCGAAAACCGCATGCGGTTTGCCGCGGTTTGCTGCGGTTTTACCGCGGTATTATTCGCGGTATTGCCGCGGTTTTGCCGCGTGCGGGTTGGGATGTGCTTTATTGCATTCAATGCAATAAAGCACATTGAAAAAAAAAAAAAAAAAGTCATTTAATTCTGAGATAGTAGATAGACAGAAGAATAGATAGAGGGATAGATAGACAGACAGAGGGATAGATAGATAGATAGATAGATAGATAGATGACAGATCGCTGCATTTCCCACGGTCGGCAGTGAGTTCACATTACCGGCCGTGGGAAATGACCAGTAATTACCTCTGCTGTCTGCTGCATTCAGCCTGTGTCTGTGACAGTCGCGGCTGGATGTCAGCAGTGCAGGACGCCGGAGCTGTGGATTATGTCGGACCTATGGATTACGCCGGAGCTTTGTTTGGGGGGGGTTAATAAAATGGTGAATGAGGCTTGTTTGTTTTATTTAAAATAAAGGAATTTTTGGTGTCTGTTTTTTTCACTTTACTTACGGGTTGATCATGTCAGCTGTCACATAGACGCTGCCATGATCAAGCCTGGGGTTAATGGCGGTGGTCCCCCATCACCATTAACCCCTTGTATTACCTTGACACCACTGCTACACGGTGGCAAGAAGAGCCGAGGACACTCCGGTAGTGCCGCATAATGCATGCGACAGTCCCGGGGCAGCTGCGGCTGATATTCTCGGCTGCCGGAGGGGGAGTGAAGCAGGGGACATTATCCCTGCCCCTCTCCCTCCCCAGCCTGAGAATACCGGGCCGCCGCTGTGTGCTTACCTCGGCTGGAAGGTAAATATGCAGCGGAGCCCACGTTCTTTTTTTTCTATATTTCCGTTTTCTTTCTATGTGTGTTCTATGTGTCTGTGATGTGTCTGTGTCTGTGATGTGTGTGTGTTTACTCTCTGCACGGCTTCCTCTTCCTGTAATGACATCACTTCCCTGCAAAACCGCAGACAGGAGATGTACATTACCGGAGGTAAACCGCAAAATACCGCAGGGAATAACGCAGGAAAACGCGGTGAACCGCACAGAATTTGCTTCCTGCGTTATTCCCTGCGGGATTTCATGATTAACATTGAGTCAATGGAGTGAAATCCCGCAGCGATGTGCGGAAAAGAAGTGACATGCACTTGTTTTTGCTGCGGGATTCCCGCAGCAAAACATGCAGCTGTCAAATTCCGCCCAGTGCGCACAGGATTTTTTTTCTCCATAGGATTTGCTGGTGATTCACTGCAGAGATGTTATGAACATTTTCTGCAGCGAAACATGCAGCAAATCCGCGGAAAATCCGCGGCAAAATCCGGTAAGTGCGCACATAGCCTAAATGTATCTACCTATTTACCTGTTTTCCCGAAAATGAGACAGTCATATATTATCTTTGACCCGAAAAATGCTCTATGGCTTATTTTTGGGGTAGGGTTTATTTTAGGGAAACACGGATGGGGTGTATCTGGAGGGGACATCTGCGTCGCTCTCAGGTCCTTCTACGATCCACAACAGGCACTCCCAGCAGGTCCTTGTTTGCTCAACAGGGTTCCTTCCCTGCTTCCGGCCGGCACTCTCTCACTCACTCACATCAGATCGCAGTAACATCACACTCATACACACATCAGATTGCAGTAATATCACACACACACACACACACACATCAGATCGCAGCAATATCACGCGCACGCACACACACACACACACACGCACACACACACACACCTCAGATCGCAGTAACATCACACACAAACATCCAGTGATATCGTACTGCTTTGTCTGGCAGGGGCACCTGAGACACAGGGGAACACATAGACCTGTGGTGGAACGCATCAAGGTCCTCAATGCTTTCCACCTCAGGTTCTCGCTTTCCACTGCGTCTCAGGTCCCCGAAGCAGTATGCTATCATCGGATGTGTGTCTGCGTTCCACCACAGGTCCTCGCGTTCTACAGCATCCTGTTTGTGGTCTGGTGAGTACGATTGCGGGGTCTTCTCTATTTTGGGGGGGTCTGCTTTCTTTAATCAAGTGACCTGCTGTATTCTTGACCTTTGTTAGCTGCATGAACACTTCATAATTGAAGTGCAATCAGGGTTTATTTTTGGGGTAGGTCTTATATTTAAGCCTTACTCCATAAAGGCTGAAAATTCCTGCTAGGGCTTATTTTCAGGGAAACACAGTATCTGTTATACATATTAGATTGCATTATTATTTCTGACAACTGTCTAGAATTTATATAGAGTATTAAGGATATAAAAGATGATGATGAAAATTCATTGCATACGCCTGTCATTCGGATGTTGTGAGAGGAAAAAAAATAAAAAAAATGGCAAACATGCATGACATACGGAGTGAGATACTCTTGTCACTCATCTAACTTTTCTGGATGAATATTGGAGCAATTTATACTCAGATGTGAGCGATCACTAATTCTGACTTTCTGTGACTTGCTTCTTGCCATGTAGCTCCAGCCTAACAAAGGGTTGTCCAAAAGTCCTCACGTTTAGTACTGAAATAGATTGTTTGCCTCATCATTAAAAAAATGGGGGAAAAAGGCAAAACAAGAAAGTAAATATCACAGTTCAAACTAATAACAATTGGAGGGAAATACATTACTTATAGAAACTTATTTTATAGCCACAGTATATGCATTATATTAGAAAGCATGACTAGTCAAAACTCTGATCTCATTAGTGACTGCATGGAGTGGTCACAAAACGTGGCCATCACCAGCCTGGTGACATTCCAATAATTTATACTCATGTATGGTGAAGGAAAGTGTTACCACCATTTCTCTTAAGCATTGATTTCCATATTCATTTTTTAATAGGCTGAGTTTTCGCAGGACGTTTGGGAGGTAATGGTATGATGAGTGTCTCAGAGCCACAAGGTTTGGCAACATTTAGACATAAAACTGATGTATTTTACCTGTACTTGCAGAGTATCCATGGCAGATACAGGTGAAGTGCATGATTTGCATGAGCTTCAAGGGGACTTATTACCAAGCAGGATGTCACGGGGTCTACTGTGCTGTTGTAAACCACTCAGGACCGGCAAATGCCATGTGAAAACCCAGAATGATCACTCTAAAAGTTTAAACGGGTCTTAAAATTCTTTCCATAAAATTCTATTTTATCTATATAGAAATAATGATATCCATAATAATTATATCTTTGGCTAGTTTTAGGGTTCCGGGTAAGACCAAATCTACTAAACCATGTCTCCTAAAGACCATGTCTACTAGACCATCTCTACTAAAGACCATGTCTACTAAAGAACATGTCTACTAGACCACATCTACTAAAGACCACATCTACTAAAGACCACGTCCACTAAAGACTATGTATACTAAAGTCCATGTCTACTAAAGACCATATCTACTAAAGACCATATCTACTAAAGACCATGTCTACTAAAGACCATATCTACTAAAGACCATGTGTCTACTAAAGACCATATCTACTAAAGACCATGTCTACTAAAGACCATGTGTCTACTAAAGACCATATCTACTAAAGACCATGTGTCTACTAAAGACCATATCTACTAAAGACCATGTCTACTAAAGACCATATCTACTAAAGACCATGTGTCTACTAAAAACCATGTCTACTAAAGACCATGTCTACAAAAGACCATATCTACAAAAGACCATATCTACTAAAGACTATATCTACTAAAGACCATGTCTACTAAAGACCATGTCTACTAAAGACCATATCTACTACAGACCATGTCTATTACAGACCATGTCTACTAAAGACAATGTCTACTAAAGACCACGTCTACTAAAGACCATGTGTCTACTAAAGACCATATCTACTAAAGACCATGTGTCTACTAAAGACCAAGTCTACTAAAGCCCATGTCTACTAAAGACCATGTCTACAAAAGACCATATCTACAAAAGACCATATCTACTAAAGGCCCTGTCACACACAGAGATAAATCTGCGGCAGGTCTGTGGTTGCAGTGAAATTGTGGACAATCAGTGCCATGTGTGTACAAATGGAACAATATGTCCATGATTTCACTGCAACCACAGATCTGCCAAAGATTTATCTCTGTGTGTGACGGGGCCTTAAAGACCATAACTACTAAAGACCATAACTACTAAAGACCATATCTACTAAAGACCATATCTATTAAAGGCCATGTCTACTAAAGACTATGTGTCTACTAAAGACCATATCTACTAAAGACCGTGTCTACTAAAGACCATGTTTACTAAAGACCATAACTACTAAAGACCATATCTACTAAAGACCATATCTACTAAAGACCATGTCTACTAAAGACCATATCTACTAAAGACTATGTGTCTACTAAAGACCATATCTACTAAAGACCAAGTTTACTACAGACCATGTCTACTAAAGACGTGTCTACAAAAGACCATATCTACAAAAGACCATATCTACTAAAGACCATATCTACTAAAGACCATATCTAATAAAGACCATATCTACTAAAGACCATGTCTACTAAAGACCATATCTACTAAAGACCATGTCTACTAGACCATCTCTACTAAAGACCATGTCTACTAAAGAACATGTCTACTAGACCACATCTACTAAAGACCACATCTACTAAAGACCACGTCCACTAAAGACTATGTATACTAAAGTCCATCTCTACTAAAGACCATATCTACTAAAGACCATATCTACTAAAGACCATGTCTACTAAAGACCATATCTACTAAAGACCATGTGTCTACTAAAGACCATATCTACTAAAGACCATGTCTACTAAAGACCATATCTACTAAAGACCATGTGTCTACTAAAGACCATGTGTCTACTAAAGACCATATCTACTAAAGACCATGTCTAATTATGACCATATCTACTAAAGACCATGTGTCTACTAAAAACCATGTCTACTAAAGACCATGTCTACAAAAGACCATATCTACAAAAGACCATATCTACTAAAGACTATATCTACTAAAGACCATGTCTACTAAAGACCATGTCTACTAAAGACCATATCTACTACAGACCATGTCTATTACAGACCATGTCTACTAAAGACAATGTCTACTAAAGACCACGTCTACTAAAGACCATGTGTCTACTAAAGACCATATCTACTAAAGACCATGTGTCTACTAAAGACCAAGTCTACTAAAGCCCATGTCTACTAAAGACCATGTCTACAAAAGACCATATCTACAAAAGACCATATCTACTAAAGGCCCTGTCACACACAGAGATAAATCTGCGGCAGGTCTGTGGTTGCAGTGAAATTGTGGACAATCAGTGCCATGTGTGTACAAATGGAACAATATGTCCATGATTTCACTGCAACCACAGATCTGCCAAAGATTTATCTCTGTGTGTGACGGGGCCTTAAAGACCATAACTACTAAAGACCATAACTACTAAAGACCATATCTACTAAAGACCATATCTATTAAAGGCCATGTCTACTAAAGACTATGTGTCTACTAAAGACCATATCTACTAAAGACCGTGTCTACTAAAGACCATGTTTACTAAAGACCATAACTACTAAAGACCATATCTACTAAAGACCATATCTACTAAAGACCATGTCTACTAAAGACCATATCTACTAAAGACTATGTGTCTACTAAAGACCATATCTACTAAAGACCAAGTTTACTACAGACCATGTCTACTAAAGACGTGTCTACAAAAGACCATATCTACAAAAGACCATATCTACTAAAGACCATATCTACTAAAGACCATATCTAATAAAGACCATATCTACTAAAGACCATGTCTACTAAAGACCATATCTACTAAAGACCATGTCTACTAAAGACCATATCTACTAAAGACCATGTCTACTAAAGACCATATCTACTAAAGACCATGTGTCTACTAAAGACCATGTCTACTAAAGACCATGTCTACAAAAGACCATATCTACAAAAGACCATATCTACTAAAGACCATATCTACTAAAGACCGTGTCTACTAAAGACCATGTCTAGAAAAGACCATATCTACAAAAGACCATGTTTACTAAAGACCATAACTACTAAAGACCATATCTACTAAAGACCATATCTACTAAAGACCATGTCTACTAAAGACCATATCTACTACAGACCATGTCTATTACAGACCATGTCTATTACAGACCATGTCTACTAAAGACAATGTCTACTAAAGACCATGTCTACTAAAGACCATGTGTCTACTAAAGACCATATCTACTAAAGACCATGTCTACTAAAGACCATGTCTACTACAGACCATGTCTACTAAAGACCATGTCTACTACAGACCATGTCAACTACAGACCATGATTACTAAAGACAATGTCTACTAATGACCAGGTCTACTAAAGACTATATCTACTAAAGACCATATCTACTAAAGACCATGTCTACTAAAGACCATATCTACTAAAGACCAAGTTTACTACAGACCATGTCTACTAAAGACCATATTTACTCGTTTACTAAAGACCATATCTACTAAAGACCATGTCTACTACAGACCATGTCTTCGAAAGACCATGTCTACGAAAGACCATGTCTGCTAAAGACCACATCTACTAAAGACCATGTGTCTACTAAAGAGCAGGTCTAAGAAAAACCAGGTCAACAAAAGACCAGGTCCATGAAAGACCACGTCTCCTAAAGACCAGGTCTACTAAAGACCATATCTGCTAAAGACCATATCTGCTAAAGACCATGTATACTAAAAAAAAGTACCACTTAGCATACAGTCTTCATTATTATCTTAATACACGCTGTAAAATTGTAATGTTTTGCTAGATACCAGCAGAGGATGTATGGAAACTACCTATAAACACTCAGTAAATGCCATTTCCCGATGAGCCGGTGGTCACACAATGGGCATGTAAATCTCTGCTGGGGTTGCATCATAAGAGAGGCTGCACATGCCAGCTACGATAATGTTCTTTATATAGTAGCACTAAATGCAGGAGTGTGCAGCTCCATGTGCAGGGCTGCACTGCTCTATAAGGTAATACTGTATATTTAACTACTAAGTATTCCTTATGTGAAGGGAACATTGTTATTTTAGAAAAAATGTTCATGACTGAAAAAAAAAAGATCTACATCAATTTTTACAGTTAAGGAATATGATTTATCTGAAAGTGCAAGGAAGAATAGGTTGTAAATGATTTACAGCTTGAATGAAGCAAAGGTAACGTTGTCATCATTGCATTAGTGTTGTCAAAACTTATTGCATTATGTAAACTCAGGTATCACCAAACAATGCGGCTTCGGTGTTGATGAAACGTCAGGTCTAGCATGCTCTACTGTACTACACTATACTAGTAACCTACAGAAAGTATTCATCCTTGACCAATACCTCCAAACTGGCATCATTGTCATATTCATCCACTAAGACAAAAAATAAACTTACCTGGCAAGGTCTAGGAATGAGTCCACGGTCTCTTTATTAGTGGTGATGGTGGTTTCTATGCCCAGGGCATTAGAGTTCAGGGCACCTGCACCAGCTCCTGGTTTAATGATGAATCCCAGTGCAATTGCTAAGCCTGAAGCTATAAGAGTGGTCACAAGAAAGTAGGCTACAGCAATACCACCCAGCTTGCCCAATGACCTGGTATCTAAACTGGCAGCGCCAGAGATCAAGCTGCACACCACAAGGGGAAGGATGATCATCTTCAGCATCCTCAGTAACAGTTCTCCGGGGAAGGCAAAATAGGTCATCTGGGCTTTGGTCAAGTTCATGCTCCTCACTACTGTGCCCATGCCAACTCCAACCAGCACCCCGGACACTGTGAGGATCACTATGGCATTCTTCCTCAGGAATTGGGCACATTTTTGTCCTCTCTTATTTTTGGCTGATTTGCCAGTATCTTCAACTTGGCACACAGTGTAGTCGGGGTACTTGTCAATGTGACCATTGGTTTCACAGGGTTTCTCCATAATGAGATGGTGTGGTACCTTTCCCACAGCGGTGATGAGTGGTTATCCGGGTCCAGCTGTGGCCACAATTGGGTGTGTGAAGCTCCGCACAGTGCAGAGTGTGCGGCTGTCAGGGCTCTGTGAGGGCTCTGTGAGGTCTCCAGCTCCAGACACTCAACTCATGAGGCTCTCACAACCACTAAGAGCTGCAGCTGAAGCTGATGCAACTGAGCTTCCTCCTCTCCCTCCCACCCAATCTGTGTCTGAATATCCCTCCCTCCAGCTCTGAGCCAAGTCCTCACCATCAGCCCTTTATTCTCCATGCTCGGTCTGACTACATTAAACCACGTAACAAGATGGATGAGCATGGCGAGTACGGCTACACCAAACAAAGGATGGGATATATAGCATACATATAGGGCTAAAAACTAAATAAATAAAATACGCAATAAATAATCATGGGATCCTGATAATAACTACTAATCAACCCCCAAAAACTGCAAACTATACACACACTGTCTAATCTATTAAAGAGACCCCAATATATGCCCTATTAAACCATATTTACACTACAGACGGGGCTCCGCTACTTTAAACGCCCCCTCCCATAAACAAGAATGGAGATACGCTGACAAAGAGAGATTATCAATCTCGAAGAAAAGACAGATTAATGTATGCCATGGTCGGCCAGTCATTTAAAAATCTTTCGTATAATAGTAGATGTTCTTTCCTGTGGTCCACTGATGGTCAGGAATGTCTGAAGTGGGTCCGCTGTGATCGTAAGACTGGATTTGGTTATGTAAGGGGCTTCCCATTTAAGTAATAATTTCCATTTATCTATTATTACTACATTCACTTTATAGATACACATTCTGCTGATCAACAAATACAATTTTTGGGGATTCTCCAGTTCCACTTGGGACTGGGAAGACAAGTCATGCAGGACATTAAGTGATGTGCATGGACTTAAAGGGAACCTGCGGCCACCACCAGTGGGTTATTATATACAGCATGTTAGAATGCAAAACGCGTTCTACGTCATCCACACATTGAGGTCCTGTGCAGGCGCACTTTGATCTGCCCTGAGCAGGGCAGATCAAAGTATTGTAGTACGCCTGCGCGGGACCGGCGAGTGTGTATGACGTACAGTGCCTTGCAAAAGTATTCGGCTCCCTTGAATTTTTCAACCTTTTCCCACAGCTCACATTATAATAATCTAATATAACAAAATCTGGCAGCCATGGATGGAGTCGCCGGGTCTCCCCTCTGGTGCACTAGTGCAGGATGCAATGTTGGACCAGTTACTGTTGTGCTTGCAGTGAATGGAACGTTTGGGGGGTAAAAGTTAAAACTAGTGTTTTCTGTGGTGAAGTGGACATTTAGTGACGCTGTGGGAGGGGCCAGAAGGGTGTGATTGATGACTAACCGGGAAAGAGAGGCAAGCAGGTATGGAAATATGATGCGGAGCGACACGGCTGATGGAGTCTTCTTTTCTATTAGACTGAGGTATTATTGCATAATTTAAACTTTTGTTTATCTGTGGAGCCATGTTGTTTGTAGGCTCAATTTATATAACTGATCTAAAAATCCTTTTTTCTTTTTTTTTTATATACAGAGGAAGAACCTGATTTATAGACAGCATATGTTTTTTCAATGTATGCTTTTACTAGTTATATAAGATGCAATATATTTTCTCTGTATTGATTCTTAGTTGTTTAATAAAAAAGATCTGATTTAAAAAAAGAAAGTAAAGGGGATGAATAAAATTGCACGTCCCAATTTACAGTTATTTATTTTTTAAAAAAGTTCAAAATAATCAATGAATTTCGTTCAACTTCACAATTGTGTCCCAAATGTTGCTGATTCTTCACCTTAATATTAAAATTTTTATCTTTATGTTTGAAGCCTAAAATGTGGGAAAAGGTTGAAAAATTCAAGGGAGCCGAATACTTTCGCAAGGCACTGTGTATACAGTGTATATATATATATATATATATATGTATATATATATATATATATATATATGTCACGCTCCCCGGGTCCTCACCCCCGTTCCCCGGCTCACCTGCCACGCTCTCCGCTCCCCAGTCACCGGATTCCGTCCGTCCCAGGGCTCCGGGCCCCCGATCCCGGCGCCCGACAGCTTCCCTGGACCTGGCCGGCTCCCCTGCGTCCTCCTCGCAGCCTCCTTCCCTGGCTTCTGGCACCCGGGCGGCGCGCATGCGCATTAGGGCGCGCGCGCGGTCACTGACCCTTTCTTAAAGGGCCAGCGTCCATTAACAGGAAATGAGGTTGCACAGGTACAGGGTATATAGGGGGTCATTGTCCAAGGGGGCGGGGCCTGATCTTCGTGTTCCCTGAGCTAGGAGTCAGGTCTCTTGGTGTTTATGTGCCTGTACTCACCTATCTGTCTTTGTAGAGCCGTACCTGCCTCGCCATCCAGTCTGCCGTGTCCTGATCCCCGCACGCTGTCCGTCTGCCATCTGACAGTCCGTACCATCCCGGATCCCTGCGGTGACCCGTCATCTTGCTCCAGAGGTTCCGGACCCCGCCTGATATCACCTCGGCCTCCGAACCTGAGCTACGTCACCAAGACCACCTTCTGTGACTCCGTGGTCCCTGGGACTCCTCCGCTGCCTTCTCTTGCACGGACTGTTCTACTGCCCATCAGTGCTTCAGCTGCCGGACTCCCTACCACCATCTCAGAGAGTTCGGTCCAGTGGATCCACCTCCTGGGTCTGCCCGACCGCCCGGCCGTGACAGTAAGATCAGGCCATGGATCCCGCTGCAGCACTAATGGCTCTGCAAGAGGAACTCCAACGCCAGCGTGAAGTCCAGACCCGCATGCTGCAATTCATGACCTCCGTGGACACCCGCCTGTACACATTACAAGCATCAATGACGCCTGCGGCACCCAGGTCCCCCGCCAGGCAAGCCATGGCCCCCGCACCAGTGGCAACCTCGTCAGATGCTTCCCGACTCCGTTTGGCGTCACCTCCTCGTTATGCTGGAGATCCCAAGACCTGCAGGGGCTTCATAAATCAATGTTCCCTTCATTTCACGCAGCTGCCACATCTGTTCGCCTCCGACCAAGCCAAGGTCGCCTTTATAATGTCCCACCTAGAGGGCGAGGCGCTGGCGTGGATGAACCCCTTGTGGGAGAAGGAGGACCCCATGACCAAGGATCTTCAACAGTTCCTGCAGGCATTCCGCAGCACCTTTGACGAGCCGGGACGCGCTTCTGCCTCTGCTTCATCACTCCTCCGCCTACGTCAAGGAACACTGACGGTGGGCCAATACGCCATCCGTTTTCGCACTTTGGCTTCAGAACTCGGGTGGAATAATGAGGCCCTAACAGCCGCCTTCTGGGAGGGACTCTCGAGTCGCATCAAGGATGAGTTGGCGGGTCGGGACGTGCCCTCCACCCTAGATGCCCTGATTGCCCTAGCAACTCGTGTGGACATACGTTTTCAGGAGCGCTCCAAAGAGCTATCTCGTGAGAGACGCCCGTTACGGCATTCATCTCCTCCTCAGAAGCCCTCCGTACCTCAGTCATCAACAGCTGGGAGTCCCGTCCACGAGCCCATGCAGATTGACCGAGTGCGTCAGTCTGCACAACGTAGAGCAGAGCGGCTTGCCCAGGGTCTCTGCTTTTACTGCGGTGAGGGCACACACCTCCTCCGTTCCTGTCCGGAAAGGCCGGGAAACTCCAAAGCCTAGGGTTGGTAGGAGAGGCCACCCTAGGTGCTGGGACTCTCTCTGATCCGGTCACATGGACCGTGCAAGTGACAACGGGAGAGACGCGGTTCACGGCTGAGGCCTATCTTGATTCCGGGGCAGCAGGCAATTTCATCCAGCAAGCCACCGTGGACAAATACCAGGTGCCTGTTATCCCACTCAACAAGCCCCTGGTGATTGCCTCTGTGGATGGGAGACCCCTTTCTGACACCATCTCCTGGACCACCAGGCCGGTTGAACTGCGCATCGGTGCTCTTCACACCGAGAACATCGCCTTCTACGTCCTTCCGCACATGTCCCATCAGATCCTGCTGGGCCTTCCATGGTTACGGACTCACGAACCATCAGTCAGCTGGGGCACTGCCGAAATCACCCGCTGGGGTGCTTCGTGTCATGAGAGATGCCTAAAATCCACACAACCCATCCGACGACCTCCGGTTCCTGAGAACCTACCGGGGCTGCCCTCGGCTTATTGGTCCTTTGCTGATGTCTTTGATAAAAAAGAATCCGAGGTACTGCCGCCACATCGCCCCTACGATTGTGCCATCGACCTGCTCCCTGGAACAACGCCACCACGAGGACGGATATATCCTTTATCTCCAGCCGAAACAAGGGCTATGTCGACTTACATCTCAGAGAGCCTGGCTAGGGGATTCATTCGGAGATCCTCCTCTCCTGCTGGAGCAGGTTTCTTCTTTGTCAAGAAAAAAGAGGGCGATTTACGTCCCTGCATCGACTACCGGGGTCTGAATCAGATCACTGTTAAGAACAAGTACCCTCTGCCGCTCATCCCCGAATTGTTTGACCGGCTTAGAGGAGCTCGTCTGTTCACCAAGCTGGATCTTCGGGGTGCTTACAATCTGGTGCGCATCCGCTCTGGTGACGAATGGAAGACCGCGTTTAATACGCGCGATGGACATTATGAGTACTGCGTGATGCCCTTCGGCCTGTGTAACGCCCCTGCCGTCTTCCAAGAACTGGTGAACGACGTGTTCCGAGACCTCCTCTACACCTGTGTGGTAGTATATCTAGATGACATCCTTGTCTTCTCTCCGGACCTCCCAACCCACAGAGAGCACGTACAGCTGGTTCTACGACGACTAAGAGAGAACCGTCTGTACGCAAAGTATGAGAAGTGTGTCTTTGAGCAGTCTTCTCTCCCCTTTCTGGGGTACATCATCTCTGAGACTGGACTGCAGATGGATCCCAAGAAGGTCTCCGCCATTCTCAACTGGCCTCCCCCTTCTGGACTGAAGGCAATCCAACGCTTCCTGGGATTCGCCAACTACTACCGCCAATTCGTCCCTCACTTCTCTGCTCTGACTGCTCCACTTTCCGCTTTGACTAAGAAAGAGGCAAATCCAAAGGACTGGTCGCCTGCGGCCGACGCCGCGTTTGGCTCTTTGAAGCGGGCTTTTGCTTCCTCGCCTGTACTTCACCGTCCGGAGTTGAACCGCCAGTTCACCTTGGAGGTGGATGCCTCCTCCTCAGGAGCCGGAGCAGTGCTCATGCAGAAGTCCTCCTCCGGGAAGATGGTGACTTGCGGATTCTTCTCCAAGGGCTTCTCAGCGCCTGAACGCAACTATACCATCGGGGACCGAGAGCTCTTGGCAGTCAAACTGGCACTGGAGGAATGGCGCTACCTCCTGGAAGGTGCAGTGTATCCCGTGATCATCTACACGGACCACAAGAACCTAGAATACCTGCGGTCCGCTCAGCGACTGAACCCACGGCAAGCCAGGTGGTCCTTATTCTTTGCCAGGTTCGACTTTCAGCTTCACTTCCGACCCGCGGACAAGAATGTACGCGCTGATGCCTTGTCCAGGTCTTTCATGCCCATGGAGCAGGAGGAAGAGACTACCCAACCCATCATCTGTCCTAGCAACATCATTCCGGTGGCCCCTGTTACCCTAGCCCAGATACCGCCCGGGAAGACCTATGTCTCCGATACCGACAGGCAAAAGGTGTTACACTGGGGTCATGCCTCAAAAACAGCCGGGCATGCTGGGCAGAAGAGAACATGGGGTGCGATTGTACGCCATTACTGGTGGCCATCCCTTCGCACGGACGTCGCTGCTTTTGTCTCTGCCTGCTCCTCCTGTGCCAGGAACAAGACGCCCAAACACTTGCCCCATGGCCGTCTTCTGCCTTTACCGATACCCTCAGTCCCGTGGCAACACATAGCAATGGACTTTATTACGGACTTGCCATTATCCTCCGGGCACACAGTCATATGGGTCGTGGTTGATCGATTCTCCAAAATGGCCCACTTCGTTCCTATGGCCGGACTGCCCTCTGCTCAGGAACTCGCGGAAGCCTATATACATCACATCTTCCGCTTGCATGGCTTTCCATCCCACATAGTGTCCGACAGAGGAACTCAGTTCACCTCCCGCTTCTGGAGGGCTCTATGCAAACATCTGGGAGTGACTCTGGACTTTTCTTCTTCTTACCATCCTCAGTCTAACGGCCAAGTGGAGAGGGTCAATCAAATCGTGACCTCATACCTACGTCACTATGTCAACGCCCATCACGACGACTGGTCCTCGCTTCTGCCTTGGGCTGAATTCTCCCATAACCACCACGTCAGTGAGTCATCCTCCGAATCTCCCTTCCATGTTGTTTATGGACTCCAGCCCGCCGTCCCATTGCCAATATCCCCTTCATCGGATGTCCCGGCTGCTGATACTGCAGTTCGTGACTTTGCTACCATTTGGGACTCTGTCAAAGCGTCCCTTGGGCGCGCTTCCCAGCGGATGAAGAAACACGCTGACAAGAGACGTCTGGATCCTCCGTGTTTCTCTCCTGGTGACCTGGTCTGGCTTGCTTCCCAGTACATCCGATTGACGATACCTTCCTACAAGCTGGGTCCTCGCTACATCGGGCCGTTTAAGGTCCTCAGCAAGATCAATGAGGTATCCTACAAGCTACAGCTCCCGGCCACGATGAGGATACCCAACTCCTTCCACGTCTCTCTGCTCAAGCCGGTTGTCCTTGGTCCCTTCTCCGCTGCTGCCAGTCCGGCCCCTCCTCCTATTGCCGATGATGACATCTTTGCGGTAAGGGATATCGTGGCCATGAAGACCGTACGAGGTCGACAGTTCTTCCTGGTGGACTGGGAAGGGTATGGTCCTGAGGATAGGTCTTGGGAGCCCAGGGAGAACGTGGGCACTCCTCTTATCCGTGCCTTCATGTCCCGGTTGCGGGGAGGGGGGCGTGGGGGGGGGGGTACTGTCACGCTCCCCGGGTCCTCACCCCCGTTCCCCGGCTCACCTGCCACGCTCTCCGCTCCCCAGTCACCGGATTCCGTCCGTCCCAGGGCTCCGGGCCCCCGATCCCGGCGCCCGACAGCTTCCCTGGACCTGGCCGGCTCCCCTGCGTCCTCCTCGCAGCCTCCTTCCCTGGCTTCTGGCACCCGGGCGGCGCGCATGCGCATTAGGGCGCGCGCGCGGTCACTGACCCTTTCTTAAAGGGCCAGCGTCCATTAACAGGAAATGAGGTTGCACAGGTACAGGGTATATAGGGGGTCATTGTCCAAGGGGGCGGGGCCTGATCTTCGTGTTCCCTGAGCTAGGAGTCAGGTCTCTTGGTGTTTATGTGCCTGTACTCACCTATCTGTCTTTGTAGAGCCGTACCTGCCTCGCCATCCAGTCTGCCGTGTCCTGATCCCCGCACGCTGTCCGTCTGCCATCTGACAGTCCGTACCATCCCGGATCCCTGCGGTGACCCGTCATCTTGCTCCAGAGGTTCCGGACCCCGCCTGATATCACCTCGGCCTCCGAACCTGAGCTACGTCACCAAGACCACCTTCTGTGACTCCGTGGTCCCTGGGACTCCTCCGCTGCCTTCTCTTGCACGGACTGTTCTACTGCCCATCAGTGCTTCAGCTGCCGGACTCCCTACCACCATCTCAGAGAGTTCGGTCCAGTGGATCCACCTCCTGGGTCTGCCCGACCGCCCGGCCGTGACAATATATATATATACATACACACACAGTATATACACAATATTATAAGATTGAAAAACCGGAGGAGAAGGGAGTTTTTGAATGCAAAAATAGTTTATTAGAAACAAAGGAGGGGTTTTGGCAAGGACAATTAAAAACAAGTATAATGGGCAGGAGCAATGGCAAGTAAATATAAATAAGATCACAATAGTGCATACATGATGATGCCAAGCATGGAATTAAGATGTAGAAAACCTGCTATTCATACAGTGGTCCTTTATGACATTATATTAGATAATCTACCAAAATATAAAGTGCTACAGTGCAAGTGAAAATCAATATCAGGATAGTTATCAATACAAATTCATATAGTTAAATGCATGGACAATTCCCTGCATAAGCCATTCTGTATGCAAAAAGCATGAAAGGCCTGTCCTGGAAAAGGTCAGAAGCACCACAAAATGATATATACTTATTGAGGCAGGAATAGGATGGAGTTACCAGCGCCACATTCACGCACGAACACATCCCTCCCTGATGAAGCATGAGGCGAAACACGTGTCGGTGGGCCGGGGGGTATCTCTTGTACTCTGGGTGTGAACGCGGCGCTGGTGACTCCATCCTATTCCTGCCTCAATAGGTATATATCTTTTTGATGCTTCTGACCTTTTCCAGGACAGGCCTTTCATGCTTTTTGCATACAGAATGGCTTATGCAGGGAATTGTCCATGCATTTAACTATATGAATTTGTATTGATGACTATCCTGATATTGATTTTCTCTTGCACTGTAGCACTTTATATTTTGGTAGATTATCTAATATAATATCATAAAGGACCACTGTATGAATAGCAGGTTTTCCATACCTTAATTCCATGCTTGGCGTCATCATGTATGCATTATTGTGATGTTATTTATATTTACTTGCTGTTGCTCCTGCTTATTATACTTGTTTTTAATTGTCCTTGCCAAAACCCCTCCTTTGTTTCTAATAAACTATTTTTGCATTAAAAAACTCCCTTCTCCTCCGGTTTTTCAATGTTTAATATGGAGTTTGTGCTGGCTTCTAAGGGACCTTGATGTGGTACTCTTTCGCCAATATTTATAAAATGGTGTTATGGAGATTTGTTTTCTTGTTGACAATATTATAAGACCACATTGTGATTTTGAGACTGACCCTTTAAAGGATATGTATATCTTTAGAAGTCGTTTAATAGTTTGATTAATTTGGCTCCTACATCATCTATGTATCATAGTACATAGCAGACTGCAGAATGAGTTAACAGTGAATTTGTCAGACTCGTTTTTATTGCAGGGTCAATCACACTTATCTCTCTTCTCCTGATTTACAAATTCAAGACCAAATCAAAGCTGAACCTTTTCCCAGTCTGGATTTGATACTTTTTGAGGATGGCATCCCATATACCACACAGACATGTGACTTGGCAGTGGTCGGTTATTACTGCAGCTAGTGATTGGCACATATCCTTGTTGCGATGTCATCCCCGGGGCAATAAGTATTGTGACGGGCATTGGACTGGGAAGCGCTGGATTCCAAGTGGTGCGGAATCGATAAGTATGACCTCTTCTGTTATTTTATAGCCTTCTTAGCATTTTGAAAACATTTTTATAAGTAAGCTCCTTAGCTCCATGTAGTGTCTTGGAACAGCCGAACATGAACAGTCACAAGTAACTGCACATGCTCAGCTGCAACCATAGGTTTCAATGGGTTCCAATGACTTTAGTGAAACTCTTAGAAGGCAATGAGAAGCAGAAAATATGCAAAGAACTAAGAATGCAAAAGAATAAAGGCCGCTTTAGACGTATTGACTTATCGTGCGTTCGCATGTGCGATTGCACCCGCCCCCATCGTTTGTGCGTTACGGGCAATTTGTTACCTGTGTCGCACAAAGTCGTAAACCCCCGTCACACGTACTTACCTTCTAAACGACCTCGCTGTGGGCGGCGAACATCCTCTTCCTGAAGGGGAGGGACGTTCGGTGTCACAGCGACGTCAAACAGCGGCCACCCAATAGAAGCAGAGGGGCATTGCCGGCGCCTGCAGGTAAGCTGCGGTTCATCGTTCCCGGGGTGTCACACGGTGCGAGGGGTGCTGCCTCGGGAATGATGAACAACCGAAGCACAGAAGGACGTTCGATTTTTAGAAAATGAGCGACGTGTCGACGAGCAACGATAAGGTGAGAATTTTTGCTCGTTCACAGTCGCACGTAGCTGTCACACGCTACGATATGTCAAACGATGCCGGATGTGCGTCACTAACGACATGACCCCGATGGCATATCGTTAGATATATCGTAGCATGTAAAGCGGCCTTAACTCATACTGCGTGACTGAATCCTGGCTGTGAAAAGCATTTTCTGAATTTTCCCCAGGGGCTAAATGTATTTAATTTGTACAAAAAGCTCAATATTTGCAGAATAAAGGCCACTTTACACGCAGAGATAAATCTGAAATCATGGACATATTGTTCCATTTGTACACAGCCACAAACCTGGCACTGATTGTCCACAATTTCACTGCAACCACAGATCTGCCGCAGATTTATCTCTGTGTGTAAAGTGGCCTATTCTTGTAAGGGTGGAAACATATCTATGCGAGTAAAATCGGTCCGACTGGGCTGAAAAATACTCGGCTGATTTTAGTTCACGTTAGGTGCGAGTGCAACGCAAGTGCGATGCTTTTTGCTCGCGTGTGTGTTGCGATTGCGATGCTAGTTTCATGCAACATCTTAATTAGATAAAAGCCATTACACATGTGTCATTTAATTAACCTATGGGAATGTGCTGTCACATTCATCTAATGTGCGAAGTTACTGCCACACTCGCAAATGTGAACGCTGGTGTGCGTGTGTGATGCTACTTTTAATCCCCTTCCATAGGAAATCATTGGGACAAATGGTGCGAGAAACTCGCAAAAAAGCAGCATGCTGCGATTTTTTTCTCGGTCCGATTTGGACTGAGAAAAAAATCGCAGATGAGAGCTGAATCATTGACTAACATGTGTCCGATTTCAATGCGAGTTTTTCTCGCATTGCTCTACTGCGAGAAACTCGCAAGTGAGAAGCAGCCCTAAGAAAAAAAATCCTTTAACTCTATGATAATGTATAAGATTCAGGCTTTAGTACAAAAAACACCGACCAATATATAGATATATAAAATTTACCTACAGACATTTTGACATACAGTACTTAGCTGAAAAAAAAAGCTAAATTTAGTTCAATGGTATTTGTCTACAGGGTGCACAGGTCACCGAACCCAATAAAGTCAGCTGGCTCATTCACACAGAAGGTCAGGTGTACCAAGAGACCATGCAATGTCCTGGATTTATTTTCGGGAATGTTGCCTAAGTACACAAATGAACATGAAGGGACATACATAGCATTGCTGCTCAGAGCACTGGGACATACATAGTACAGCTGCTCAGGACACTGGGACATACATAGTACAGCTGCTCAGGACACTGGGACCAGGACCGGCTCCAGGTTTTTGTGGGCCCCGGGCGAAGAAGTCTCAGTGGGCCCCATCCACACATAGACATGCACAGATATATACACATACAGGCATACAAACACATACATATTTAAAAAGAAATTCACAAAAACACATATAAATAGTGTGAGACTGTGACCGGGGTTGTCTATGACGGCCGGTACGTCTCGCCCCGGTTGTGCTCCCTCCATGTATAGAAAGCAACTCCACTCCAGGGTTAATGCTGTTTCCCTGCAGGCTGAAAGGAGGGTTAAAAGGAAACAGGAACATGGGCGTGGGCCCCTAGTGTGAGGGAGTGAACACAACTCCCTGAGTTTCTGCCAAAGAAACACATGTGAGCCATTTCTGGAACCTGGCTTGTTGGTCCAGGAGGAGGATATTCCGGAACGTGTTGTGTGCTGTTTTGGACTTTGTTTGTGCAATAAACCGTGTGCTGTGACCATTGGTGCCTGGATCCCGTGTCTTCTGCCGCGCAGCCGACCACGCTACCTCACAATAGACATAAATCTAGACACTCATATACACTGACATACATAGATACACACATCATACATACACACACAGACACATTACAGATATTTCTAATATTGGGAAGCCGGCAACAGCTTCATTCACTTCCCCCACTTGTCTCCATCCAGCTCCTCCTGGGCATGTGTCTGTGCCACGCTGATTGGTGGCCGTCACTAACAGACATGGCCACACATAGAGCACACTGACACTGCTGTATATACATCACAGGAGAGGTTGGGGACAAACACATTACTGGGGGGCATACATATTACTGAGGAAAGGGGTATACAGCAATAGGGGGGCATACAGCTCTAGAAGGGGGCAGTGGCTCTTGGGTGGGGGGACCATACAGCTCTGTGGAGGGGGCATACAGCTCTGGGGGTATACAGCCCTGGGGTGGGTGGGACAAATAGCTCTGGGGTGAAGAGTGACATGCAGCTCTGGGGGTATACAGCACTGGTGGGGGGGGCATACAGCTCTGGGAGGTATACAGCACTGGGGATGGGGTACATAAAGCTCTGTGGTGGGGGGGCATACAGCTCTGGGGGGTAAAGAGCACTGGGGTGGGGGGACATACAGCTCTGGGAGGTATACAGCACTGGGGATGGGGTACATATAGCTCTGTGGTGGGGGGGCATACAGCTCTGGGGGGGTAAAGAGCACTGGGGTGGGGGGACATACAGCTCTGAGGGGGTATACAGCACCGGGGTGGGGGGACATACAGCATTGGTGGTGTACAGCACTGGGGTGGAGGGGACATACAACTCTAGGGGTATAGTACTATGCAGCCCCCATATTCCTCCATATAGTGTTATGAAGCCCCCATAATCCTCCATATAGTATTATGCAGCCCTATATAGTTTTATGCAGCCCCCATATAGCACTATGCAGCCCCCATATAGCACTATGCAGCCCCCATATTGCTCCATCATCCCCCATATTGCACTATGCAGCCCACATATAGCATTATGCAACCCCATATTGCATTACGCAGCCCCCATATAGCATTATACAGCCTCCATATAGCATTATGCAGCCTCCATATAGCACTCTGGAGCCCACATATAACATTAACTCTAGAACGCATACCTTGTGCCTAGCAGGCCTACTAGTTTACTTGTTTTCTATTGTAGATTTCTTTGGTTGTGCGCTCTAGGGTTAAGAAGCCACCATATAACCGTCATGTTGTATGCTTTTATTTTTTTTAATTTACCATGTTCACTATACGGTAAAACTGACCTGGTTATATGATTCTCCAGGTCAATCATATATACAGAATATATACTAGTATAATAAATAATAGTTCAAGTATAAACCACTAAACCACAGGCAAACCCACAGGACCAGTTTCATATCTCGAATTAACCAGCCTTGTTCCAGCATGATAATCCTCATTATGAGAAGTTTGTGTGAACAGCTTCATCTGCTGTAAGACTTGCGTAAGCAGATCTTCATGGTCAGGGTCTTGACTATCTCACTTTTCTTTGTATTGTAGCTTTTCCACAGATTACTGCTTGAAAAACTTTTGATGTGTTGGTTAAAAACATATTGTGACGCAAGAACTGGAGACACAAAGCAGAATGGTAATGCAATATGTAATAAAACTATTCTTCTGTGACCTGAGTTTCTAAAATTGTTGAGTGGAGGACAAACTAATCTTCATTGATACAGATGTATAACATTCAGTGGTTCTCATTCTATAAGGCCTAGGACACACGGCGAGAAAAACGGTGCGAGCGGAATGTGATAAAAAAATCGCATTCCACTTGGACCAATGTTACTAATGGAACTATGATTATGCTATGATTTACTGTGTGTTGCTTGTAATAGAGTTTTAGTTTCCCCTGTTTGTCTATCACTGTTGGTGTTTACACACTGATGTTCTGGCCCCCCTCTGGATAGGGATGGAGGGGGTACTGATCAGGGCTGATCAGGAGCAAGGGTAAAGGCCTCTTTACACGCTGCGACATCGCTAGCAATCGCACCAGCCCCCGTCGTTTGTGCGTCACGGGCAAATTGCTGCCCGTGGCGAACAATATCGCTAGGACGTGTCAAACGGACTTACCTTCCTAGCGACGTCGCTGTGGGCGGCGAACAGCCTCTTTTTTAAGGGGGTTCGTGCAGCGTCACAGTGACGTCAGTCAGCGGGCCACCAAGAGCAGAGGGGCAGAGAGCAGCCACATTCACGTCACTTTCACCTCGATGCTGGAGGACGCAGAAACGCTGTTGCTCATCGTTCCTGGGGTGTCACACGTAGCGATGTGTGCTGCCTCAGGAACGACAAACAACCTGCGTCCAAAATGAGCAACGATATTTGGGAAATGAACGACGTGTCAACGATCAACGATTTTTCACTATTTTGCAATCGTTAGTGGTTGCTCACGTTAGGTGTCACACGCAACGACGTCGCTATGTGCGTCACGAATTACGTGACCCCAACAATATCTTGTTAGCGAAGTCGTTGCTTGTAAAGCGGCCTTAAGGGGTAGGAAGATGGCCAAGACATTATCACCATTAGACATATCTCTGGGATTTGGGACAGGTAGCGCCATCCCTAGCCTGAGGGCCAGTATAGGAGCCCCAGTCCCCTGTTATCCCCTGCCACCCTGTGACATTTGTATCATTTATAATCTTAATGATTTATTAAGGTTTTCCAATTTGTTTATTAAAAATATTGTATGACTGTGATTTTTTTTTATCAGCTGTCCAGCAAAATTTAAGAATGGCGGAAGCTGCTAAGATTCTGTCATTAATTATATCCACACTGAAACAAGTACTGTATCAACATGGGTTGAAAGGCCACTCTGCCAGGAAGAAGCCATTACTCCAAAAGAAACATAAATGTTTGCAAATGCACACAGGAAGAAAGACCCAAATTTTTGGAGACAAATCCTGTGGTCTGATTAAATTAAAATTGAACTGTTTGGCCATAATGACCATCGTTACATTTGGAGAAGAAAGGGGGAAGCTTTGAAGCCTAAGAACACCATCCCAATTGTGAAACACGACGGGGGTGGCAGCATCATGTTGTGGGGGGGGGGGGGTTTGCTGCAGGAGGGATTGGTGCACTTCACAAAATAGATGGCATCATTAGGTAAGACGATTATGTGGCAATACTGAAGCAACATCTCAAGACATCAGCCAAGAAATTAAAGTTTGGGCAGAAATGGGTCTTCCAAATGGACAATGACTCGAAGCATCTGCCAAACTAGTTACAAAGTGGCTTAAGGATAACAAAGATAATGTTTTGGAGTGGCCATCACAAAACCCTGATCTCAATACTATTGAAAATGTATGGTCAAAGCTGAAAAGGCCGGTGCAAGCAAGGCGACCTACAAAAATAGCTCAGTTACACCAGTTCTGTCAGGAGGAATGGGCCTAAATTCCTACCAACTATTGTGAGAAGCTTGTGGAAGGAGATCCAAAACGTTTCACCCAAGTCATACAGTTTAAGGGCAATGGTACCAAATACTAATGAAATGGAGGGAACTTCTGGCTTTACAGAAAGTAATAAAAATGCCTTAAAACATTCCCTCTCCCATTATTCTGGCATTTAGCAAATATAAATAATTTTGGTTCCTAATTGGCCTAAAAGGTTTATTCTGATTTCATGTCAGATAGTGAGAAAAACATGCACATGTGTCTTTTTTGATAGTGTATGGAAACTTAGCGTTTCAATTCTATATGTACAGTTTTAATGCTAGAAAAATAAGGATTATTATTTTACCCTTCATGTGGTCGTATGTGTAGGTTTTGCCTTATGTGCTGGTTATGATGATCACTATTGTTCAACTAACATTATTTCTCAGGTCTTCAGGCTAGCTGCCATTTTTCGTAGGTTGTATACTTATAAAAGAAGTCAGCCAGCCCCCTTCACACAAAAAATAATGAAATGCAAATGCATTGCAGTATTCAGCACAGGTCCAAAAGTGGAGCTGCTGAACCCGTGATTGAGGATAAAACATGGAAATCACTGGAGCTGTGGTAACAGAAGTTATACTTCCCCTTTAAAATATGACACCAGAATTCCTGTGGACAGCATACTTTCCAAAGGGGTAACTTAAAGCTACTAGGTCCAAATCCTAATCATAGTTTCCAAATGTCACTGCTGATCATTTGTAGTACTGGGACCCTCAATGTGGAATCCTTTGAGGCTCCTTCAAGGGGTTGTCCACTACTAGGACAACCCCTTCTGCTTCCACATGTTTCCCCCAGGTAAAATGAAAAAGCCTATACTCACCTCCGCGTCCAGCCCAAGTTCCTCATGTCCCGGGGCTCACATGACGTTGTGACATCACGCGAGCTCCGCGTCCAATCAGCACTGGGTTCTGTCTTTCCATCTTTGGACAAATGAGTTAATCAAAAGGAAGTGAGCGCTGCGGCTGCCACTCACTTCCTGTTGATTGCTCCTTTGTCGGAAGTCGAGAGACGGAATGTGATTGGACGCCAAGCACACATGATGTCACAACGTCGCATGAGCCTCAGAAACGCAAGGAATCGCTTGAACCGTACCAAACGCAGAGGTGAGTATAGGTTTTTTTTATTTCACCTGGGGGAAACATGTGGAATCAGAAGGGGTTGTGCTAGTTCTGGACAACCCCTTTAATACCTAGGGGCCTCTATACTCACTACCACAGCTTTGCTGGTGCTGTCTGACAACACGCAGTGAGTGGATGACACCATCTACTGGTACACCGCTGTGTATGAGCAGAATGGCATGTTCTTAGGTAATTGCCCAGATGCTTAAAAACTCTTCTGTCTGATTAAATAATGTATTATTGTGCACCTGCACTACCTACACAATTTTTAACACCTACATTCTGAAATGCTCCTACAGAAGAGGTATTAAATGCAAACTTAAATTATACAATTTTTGAAAAATAAAGTTGCTTTGTAATAACCGTCAATCTATAATCTCTTGTAGTAAAAAAAATGATGTAATAATGTATAGTAGAAAGATGACTTCAGGACCTCTAGCTTACCCAGTTATTAATAGGACTCACATATTTATGATGTGGCGCCCCTGACCTGGTCAGGCACCACTGAGTACTGCACCCATGCTGGGGACAGTACAATACAGGTAATCCAGATGGCTGACAGGGGTGTGGAACACAGGCGCATAGTGATCAGGCCTCACACATGTACCTAAGAGAGGACCCCTGGGGAACCCAGGAGGGGGCAGAGCCTACGCCTTCACTGGAATAGTGGAGGGGGTGAGAGCTTCCATCTCCTCTCAAGGGGTGTGGTAAGAGAGTCTGGTTGCTAGGTGGCGTAGGCAGACACAAGTGGGGAAGGAAAGAGAGATAGGAGGAGTTAGTTAGAGCTTGGAGCTCGGACTGAGGAGATGTCAGCAGAAAGAGCAGAGATGGAAAAACCCACCAGTGAGTCGGTTAGAGCAGAACTCCATAGGGCTCAGTGAGGAGCAGACCTGTGGGGCTGTTGCTGTCTAACAGCGCCCGCGCAGTGACTACAGACGGGGGAGAACGGTCAACTAGAAGTGCTGCCTGAAAGCCAGCTTCAGCTAGAGAGTGCACGGAGTGGGAAGTACGGAGACTTCTAGAGAGCACCAGGCCCAACCGGGCGGCAGATCCCGAAGCGGGGATAGATTCAACTTTCTTCTGCTAAACCTGCCGGTGTGGGGCTCTTACAGCCCACACCACAACAACCAAAAGCCGCAGCCACGTAACCGCAGTTAGGGCCCATAGGTCATAGGAGGCAAGAGGCTGGAGTGGCCTGGTCCGGGGAACAAGCACACGGCAAACAACAAGGGGAGAGAGGCTGCAGCATCTTCCCTGGGTGACCCCCATAGGGACTCAAAGTCGGGGTCACCCCAAACCACCAAGGGCTAAGGAAGGCGAGTCAGTAGTCACCCTCATAAAGTCAGCCTGAAGGATACCTGGTTCCCACCTGGTTCATCTCAGCTACGCTCGGGTTACTCACCCTGCCACCTGAAGTGAGTAAAAACCCTGAAAGACATCCTGCCTGTGTGGTCATTCTGCGACTTGTGGTACTACAAACCTACACCGGGCCCTGGGGCTTGCCTCACTCTCAGGAGGCTACTACATCCGACTGCACCCACCATCAGCCCCAGGCGTCCCCTAACCTGCAGTGGCGGTCCCCACTGACCGCAATACTGAGAGTGGCGTCACGATCAAACAAGAAGATTTCCTACCAGTGACGGAGATCCAGCAACGTGGAGTCCCTGAAGGTAATGCACCGACTCCGACACAACACCCGTGGGGCTTCACATCTGGCGTCACGAACAGGATAAGGACTAGACCTGTTGAGACAGGTGACCATGTGCCTGGGCGGTCCGCTTGAAAAATTGGAAGCGCCGCCATATTGCCACCATGAAAAGCGCGCTGAAAAACAACAGCAGCCCGCGCTGGAAGAAGTTACCGCCCACGAAGAGGTGTGGCTACCCAGAGATCCCCTGCAGAGTTCTGACCTTGCCAGCTATGAGAGTGGAAGCGTCGAGAAACGGCGGAACAGAAAGGGAGCCACAAGCCTGCTGCTGGGAGAGAAGCTGCTGAAAGAGGCAGAACAGAAGCTGGACAGCTTGCTACAGGAGGCAGCGACGAGGCCACCGCTGGGAGATCGTGCGGAAGACGGCGCAGAAGGAATGGCGTCTGACAGCAGGAACCCAGAACCAGGCTCCGCTGCCTGGTGGTATCGGGAGCTGGCCCAGTTCTGTGATCGACTGGAGACCCGGGTCATAGAGCAGGTCAGAGAAGAGTACGCGGAGTTCCTGGGGATGGCTGCGGCGGTGCGGACCTACGAGGAGGGAGCCGCGCGACGCATGTCAGACCGAGCGGCGACGACGCAGACCCCGATGCTGCCACCGGTGGGTGAGTCAAGTGATGCCCCGGCCAGCGCGAGTGCCCCGACCCCTGCAGCCACGCCCGCGGTCCCCGAAGAGGCGCCCGGCGCGGCGATGCTGGACCAGGCCGCAGCCACGCTAGAAGCAGCCCGCCAAGCCCAGGCCGCTGCAGCGATGCCCCGCCTGTCCCGCAGGGCTCCGACCACCACGGCAGTGCTCATCCGTGCTGCAGGTGTGACGCTGACCCAGGCTGCCACCCTGCTGAACCCAGCCCGCCAAGACTCCAACGCAGCAGCGACGCTCGTCCGCGCCGCAGGTGATATGCTGAACCAGGCCGCAGCCCCGCCGGGTGCGGCCCGCCAAGCTCCGACCACCGCAGCGATGCCCTGCCCGGCCCGCACAGACCAGGCCGCCGCAGCGATGCCCTGCCCGGCCCGCACAGATCAGGCCGCCGCAGCGATGCCCTGCCCGGCCCGCACAGATCAGGCCGCCGCAGCGATGCCCTGCCCGGCCCGCACAGACCAGGCCGCCGCAGCGATGCCCTGCCCGGCCCGCCAAGACCAGGCCGCCGCCATACAGGGCGCGGCCCGCCAAGATAAAAGAGACATACCATTTACCCCGGCCTGCAAGGCCAGAGCTGATACCGCTCCCCAATCCACGGAGGTCTCTGATAGGAAGCCCACGCTGGAGGAAGAATACTGGCAGATGAGGGCTGACATGGAGGCCAAGTTTCCCCAGTGGTTGGTGGATCTGTACCTGCGCCCCCCATGCACCCCTGAGGAGATTCAGGCAACCCCTGCAGCCGCGCCGGAGAGTCCCCCGCCCGGGCCAGCAGAAGAAAGTCCATCCCCAGTCCTGCCACCAGAGGAGTGCCAGGAAGAACTAAGGGGGAGAGGAGGCCAGGAAGCAGAAGGGCTAACTCCGACGCCAGCCGCAGCAGACCCCTACCCAGAGCCGGAGATGCTGCCCTATTCCCGCTGGGAGGAGGAAGACTTGACACCGTCAGCAGACGAAGATCAGCCCAAAGACCTCACCTGGGAGCCTGCAGGCATGAACCCAGCCCGCAAGACACGGCGCAGCAGATCAAAGCGTCCTCCGACACCACAGTCCCCAGAACAGAAAGAGGTTACAGCCAGAGATCTGGAGGAGAAAAGGTGCCTAAGAAGGTCCAAAGCCCAGGCTAGAGGACCCCTTTACAGAGGAATAGTAGAGGACTTCAACCTGAAAAGTGGATACGGCTTCATTGTAGCGAAAGGAATAAAAGAGGGCATATTTGTTAACAGGAGAGATGTTCAAGCCCACCTGCCCAGAGGACATTCAGGCAGAAATTTGAAAATTGGAGAAGCAGTACAGTTCACTCTGCATGAAGGTGAAAGGGGATTGTATGCGCTCGATGTAGCACCATGTCCAAGACAAGAAAGACAAGAAAGACAAGAAAGACAAGAAAGACAAGAAAGACAAGAAAGACAAGACAGAGATAAAGAAACAGATACAGAAAAGGAATCAGATGCAGACCAAGAAAGGAAAGACACAGAACCTATAGATGAGGCAACCACAGATGAAGAAAGAGACAAAGAGCAGGAAAGTCACAGGTGCCAGTGCCCAACGTGCCCTCGCCCTAGTGAAAAAGAGGAGTAAAGTAAAGTACAGAAAAGAAGTACAGAAGTTAAAGTTTTGAAAGTTTTGTTTGCAACGTTCACGTTTAAGAAATGCGCCCACAAAAACTATTGTGAGAAACAAACTTTAGGCTATGAACTTGCTATAGCCACAAACTCTCGCAGTGTAAATAGTTACACCAGTGGCACCACCACCAGGGCCAGCCTGTTTAGGGGCTTGGCTCGTCTGCAACCAGGGGGGCCCGTCCGTAGAAAAGGGCCTTGGCTCACCTGCGACCAGAGAGCACGCCTGTTTATGGGGCCTTGGCTCACCACCACAAAGAGGGTACCTGGTCAGCACCAACTGTGGAGGCCGCCTCTGCATCCTGCCAGAAGAGGTTGACGGCGCGGATCCACCAGGCCAGGTATACCCTGAAACCACCAGCCCATGTAAGCCGCCTCTACATCCTGCCAGAAGTGGCTGAAGCCGCGGCCAACGTGAGAGGGTTTTGGGTGGGTTAACGGACTTGTGGGTGGAGGGTGGTGATGTCTGATACCTGGTGCTTTTAAAAATGTTTTACATGTTTTAATGTTTTATGCCTTTTAAAATGTTGTCTTGCAGCCCGAGGACGTGCTGGTGATAACTAAGGGGGAATGTGGCGCCCCTGACCTGGTCAGGCACCACTGAGTACTGCACCCATGCTGGGGACAGTACAATACAGGTAATCCAGATGGCTGACAGGGGTGTGGAACACAGGCGCATAGTGATCAGGCCTCACACATGTACCTAAGAGAGGACCCCTGGGGAACCCAGGAGGGGGCAGAGCCTACGCCTTCACTGGAATAGTGGAGGGGGTGAGAGCTTCCATCTCCTCTCAAGGGGTGTGGTAAGAGAGTCTGGTTGCTAGGTGGCGTAGGCAGACACAAGTGGGGAAGGAAAGAGAGATAGGAGGAGTTAGTTAGAGCTTGGAGCTCGGACTGAGGAGATGTCAGCAGAAAGAGCAGAGATGGAAAAACCCACCAGTGAGTCGGTTAGAGCAGAACTCCATAGGGCTCAGTGAGGAGCAGACCTGTGGGGCTGTTGCTGTCTAACAGCGCCCGCGCAGTGACTACAGACGGGGGAGAACGGTCAACTAGAAGTGCTGCCTGAAAGCCAGCTTCAGCTAGAGAGTGCACGGAGTGGGAAGTACGGAGACTTCTAGAGAGCACCAGGCCCAACCGGGCGGCAGATCCCGAAGCGGGGATAGATTCAACTTTCTTCTGCTAAACCTGCCGGTGTGGGGCTCTTACAGCCCACACCACAACAACCAAAAGCCGCAGCCACGTAACCGCAGTTAGGGCCCATAGGTCATAGGAGGCAAGAGGCTGGAGTGGCCTGGTCCGGGGAACAAGCACACGGCAAACAACAAGGGGAGAGAGGCTGCAGCATCTTCCCTGGGTGACCCCCATAGGGACTCAAAGTCGGGGTCACCCCAAACCACCAAGGGCTAAGGAAGGCGAGTCAGTAGTCACCCTCATAAAGTCAGCCTGAAGGATACCTGGTTCCCACCTGGTTCATCTCAGCTACGCTCGGGTTACTCACCCTGCCACCTGAAGTGAGTAAAAACCCTGAAAGACATCCTGCCTGTGTGGTCATTCTGCGACTTGTGGTACTACAAACCTACACCGGGCCCTGGGGCTTGCCTCACTCTCAGGAGGCTACTACATCCGACTGCACCCACCATCAGCCCCAGGCGTCCCCTAACCTGCAGTGGCGGTCCCCACTGACCGCAATACTGAGAGTGGCGTCACGATCAAACAAGAAGATTTCCTACCAGTGACGGAGATCCAGCAACGTGGAGTCCCTGAAGGTAATGCACCGACTCCGACACAACACCCGTGGGGCTTCACAATGACAATATGCAAAAATAGACTGAGTGTACTCCATACTGCTGAGTCTAAGCATCCAAGAATGCCTTGTGCTCAGACCTTAAGTGGACTCGGCAGTTTTCAAGGGAATATGTCAGTACTGAGGCCTTAAAGGGAACCTGTCACCAGGTTTTTCCCTTATGAGCTACAGCCACCACCAGTGAGCCCTTATATACAACATTCTAAAATACTGTATATAAGAGCCCAGGCCGCTCTGTATAACGTAAAAAAATACCTTAATAATACTCACCTAGGGAGCGGTCTGGTCCGATGAGTGTCACTGCTCTCGTTCTGGCGCCTCCTCTCTACTTGCGGTTACCGTCCTCCTGCCCACACCTGTGTGCATGATGTGTCCTGCGTCATTCACAGAGAGGCCTCCTGCACAAGCCAACTTTGATCTACCCAGCTGAAGGGATATCTAAGTATTGTAGTACGCATGCACGGGCGTTATTTACCTTTTCATGTGCCTGCGCATTACAGTACTTTGCTCTGCCCTCAGCAGGATAGATCAAAGTGCGTCTGTGCAGGAACACAATGGAGGCCTCTTTATGAATGATGACGCGTCATGCTGACAGGGCTGAGCAGGAGGTTGGCAGTCCCACAAGATGGAGGAGGTGGAGGTCCGAGAGCAGCGACTCCCAGTGGACCAGACCACGCCCTAGCTATTCTAAAGCTGTTTTTTATGTTCTACAGTGCAGCCTGGGCAACTATATACAGCATTCTGGAATACTGTACATAAGAGCCTACTGGTGGTAGCCACAGCTCATAAGGGAAAAACCAGGTGATAGGTTCCCTTGAAAGAGGTTCTCTGTTATATTTTTGAAGTTGAGAAGTCAAAGCCAGCATGGAGATAAAAAAATAAATAAAAACAATACCTACCCCTGAAATCTGAACCAAAAGTGATGACATCATCATGAGCACCAGTGACTTGATCACTGATTGGTTGCAGAGACATGTGATTGGTAGTCATGATGTCATAATATCCAGTCTGGTGGAATCTGCCAGAGCAGCAGCCACTTGAGTGAAGAACTGATTCCAGGAGAGTGTTTGTCTTATTTTTTCTTCCTCCATGATAGATTGCTCCTGTAAAATCTAAAAATACACTGGATTAATCCTTTTACTTAGAGCATTAAACAGACTTTCAAAGATAATTTATTTTAACACTTTGAAATTACTAACAGAAAGATGTAGCCCCATCACAAATTTAGTGCCATGCTACATTAGTACCATAAATCATTGCATAGTGCAGCCCATTCACTTTGCTACACAAACAACCACACACCGATTCCTATTGGCTGCTGCAAAACCTGTAAGTTTAAAGGGTCTGATTTTGGGGACAGATTCCCTTTAAGTGTTCTATAGGTAATGTTAGTATTAGAATCTCCATAATTTTGTGGTAACAAAAACATGGCAGTCCAGTTATCTGATTAGCGCAGAAAAATGTACTGTGTCATAACACAGTACTAAGCATGCCATTGGTTAGCACATGTACTATAATGTAGAAAGATAACTTTGAAAACAGCTCTGCACAGTTCATTTTGGAGAAATGAGCTATGTTGTTAAGGGGACTTTTCACTAAAGATCGGTGAATCTCCCAAAATTAGTTTCGGGGACATGCACTTAAATTAGTTGCTAGGGTCCAATAAAATTAGTTCGGAAATGAATCCTCCCCAAAAAGAAGTTTATTATGCTCCGAGGTCTCTCCAGACCCTGAAGCATAATAAACAGAGGTGTAATACTATTGTATGTTCTGAGGATTTCGATAGCGTTAGGGCAATGACAACCAGAGACGAGTTCTTGGTGCAGAGATGTTTATATTATGTAACCAACGATAGGTACACAAACGGAACAAACACAGTAGAACAATAACACAAGAAATACCTTCCCGGATCGGAGCGAAGGGAATTCCCGGGGCCACGCACCGGACTCCCCCAGGGAGACCACCAAGAGCGAACCCCTATACAGGGACTGTCTGGCAATCACCCCGGAAGGCCTAAATGCGCAGCAGCCGGGACACAAGGGGCAAAAGGTAAAGTCCAGAAGTGTCCGTACGGGATGAGAGTCCAAAGTGGTTACGCACCGGAAGGAACCGGGCAGAAGTGCTGACCAAAGACGGCAGACGGAGTCCGGGCACAGCTTGATGAAACCGGGTAAAGTCCAGAGTCGGTGTCGGTTGTCTTTCAGGAGGATCCAAATGTCAATCAGGAAATAGGAGCAGCAAAGCAGGAGCACACAGCAAGCAGTATACTCAGGCACTGGACTAGGCTTAGAGGCGGCCTTTTAAGCAGCTGGACAGGAAGTAGGGCAACAGAACAGCAAACTCCATGTTAACCGAGGGCAAGCTCTTTCAAAAGAGAACTGGAAATCCCGGAAACCTGACAGTACTCCCCCCCCCCCAGAAACGGCCTCAGGACGGATCAGGGCCTGGCTTGTCCGGGTACCGCTGATGAAACTGAGCAATCTTCCGGGGCGCCCGAATGTTACCCACCGGTTCCCAGGAATCGTCCTCGGGGGAGTACCCCTGCCAACGTACCAGATACTGAAGCCGACGACGATGGAGCCGGGAGTCAATAATGTCCTCAACCACGAACTGCTCCTCGCCGTCAACCATCACAGGTGGAGGAGGAGGCACGACACGACCATGAAACGTATTAGGAGAAACGGGTTTGAGGAGAGAAATATGAAAGACCGGGTGTACCTTTAGATGGTGCGGTAACCGCAGCCGACAGGCCACAGGGCTCACGATCCCGGTGATCTTAAACGGACCGATGAATTTCTGTCCCAGCTTCTGCGAAGGAACACCCAATCTCAGGTTTTTGGTGGATAACCACACTGAGTCCCCTACCTTATACATGGGAGCCGGTTTCCGGTGAGTGTCTGCCGACCTCTTGTAACGCTCCTGAGCCGTAGCCACAGTGTCCTTTAGTACCTCCAGATTCTGTCGTAGCTCCGTCAATCTGTCCTCCACCGCTCGCACCGAAACCGCAACCGGTGACCTAGGCAAAACATTCGGATGGTAACCCAAGTTAGCGAAAAAAGGCGTTACCTTAGTGGAGCTGCTCTGAGTGTTGTTATACGAGAACTCCGCCAAAGGAAGCATCTTCAACCAATCGTCCTGCAGATGGCTGACATAACATCGAAGGTACTGTTCCAGGGTTTGATTAGTCCGTTCGGTTTGCCCATTCGTCTGAGGATGGTATGCAGAAGACAAACAGACATCAATCTGGAGTGCCGAACAAAACCCCTTCCAGAACTTAGACGTGAACTGCACGCCCCGGTCAGAGATGATCTCATCTGGTACCCCATGCAATCGGAATATGTTCTGGATAACCAAATCCACTGTCTCTGCGGCTGAGGGAAGACCGGTACACGGAATAAAGTGAGCAGCTTTTGTCAACCGATCCACCACCACTAAAATGGTATTGTGACCGCCTGAGACTGGCAACTCCACAATAAAATCCATTGAGATGGATCCCCAAGGGCGAGATGGAACGGGTAACGGTTGGAGGAGTCCCGTAGGAGCCACACGAGGGACCTTGCACCGGGCACAAACCACACATGAGTGGACATAGTCCTTTACATCCTTTAAACAGGTAGGCCACCAGAAAAAACGGCTCAGAAATTCCTGCGTCTTCTGTACCCCCCTATGACCAGCCAATACGGAGTCATGGACCAACTTGAGAACCCGAAGTCTTACGGCCTCCGGGACATAAATGCGTCGCTCTCTCAACCACACACCATTCCGAAGAACAAGAGTCACATCATTCGGGGGGGCAGCAAGAAATACGTCACCATCATAGGCCAGCTTGATGTCCTTCCACAAGTCCTGGTCCTGGATTACTCCAACGAAATTGGCCTCCGATAACACGGTCTGAGACGGGGTTCCAGGCACGGAGTCCACGGCGTGGATTCGGGACAAGGCATCGGCTTTCCCATTACGTGAACCTGGACGGTATGTAACGATAAAATTGAACTGGTTAAGGAATAAGCTCCAACGGGCTTGCCGTGGAGACAGGCACCTGGCAGACTTAAGAAATTCCAGGTTACGATGATCTGTGAGTACTATCACTTGCTGCGCAGCTCCCTGTAAGTGGTGTCTCCATTCCTTGAAAGCTGCAATAATCGCCAACCATGCCTTGTCCGCAATGTCATAGTTCCTTTCTGCAGGGGACAACCGGCGAGAAAAGAAAGCACACGGATGCAAGAGACTCTTGTCCCCAGTCCTTTGAGAAAGGATTGCCCCTAACGCATAATCGGAAGCGTCGACTTCCACAATAAAGGGAAGTGCGGGATTCGGGTGTACTAGTATTGGCGCTGAGGTAAAACAAACCTTGAGACGATGGAAAGCTTCCTGGGCCTGGGCGGACCACACAAACTTCTGTCCTTTCTTGGTTAACAGAGTGATGGGACGGACGATCTCTGAAAAGTTACGGATAAAGAGTCGGTAAAAGTTGGCAAAACCGACAAAGCGTTGTACCTCCTTGATGTTTCCCGGTTCCGGCCAGTCTAGAATTGCTTGTATCTTGCCCGACTCCATGTTCAGTCCCTGAGGAGAGATGACATAACCTAAAAATTGTATTTGTGAGCAATGGAATTCGCACTTCTCCAGTTTAATGTACAGGTGGTTATCCCTCAGACGGGTATGTACGGTCTTGACGTGCTCCTGGTGTTCCTGTAGGGAATCAGAAAAGATCAGGATATCATCCAGATAAATCACCATGAATTGGTCCATTATATCCCTAAAAATATCGTTAACTAGGTGTTGGAAAGCCGCAGGAGCGTTACAAAGTCCAAAAGGCATCACTAGGTACTCATAATGTCCATACCGACATCTGAACGCTGTCTTCCACTCATCTCCGGGACGTATGCGAAGTAGATTATATGCCCCACGGAGATCCAATTTAGTGAATATCTTTGCCTGTTGGACTCTCTCCAATAGCTCAGGAATCAACGGTAACGGATACCGGTTCCGGATGGTTATCTTATTCAGTTCCCGGTAGTCAATACAAGGTCTCAGAGTCCCCTCTTTCTTTTTCACGAAAAAGATGGGTGCCCCTGCTGGTGAGGTAGAAGGGCGAATAAATCCCTTGGCTAGACTTTCATCGATGTACTCTTTTAGTGCTTCTAGCTCAGGTGCCGCCAACGGGTAGACATGACCAAACAGGATCTCTGCACCAAGAACTCGTCTCTGGTTGTCATTGCCCTAACGCTATCGAAATCCTCAGAACATACAATAGTATTACATTGGCCTGAGTATAATGTAATACTATTGTATGTTCTGAGGATTTCGATAGCGTTAGGGCAATGACAACCAGAGACGAGTTCTTGGTGCAGAGATGTTTATATTATGTAACCAACGATAGGTACACAAACGGAACAAACACAGTAGAACAATAACACAAGAAATACCTTCCCGGATCGGAGCGAAGGGAATTCCCGGGGCCACGCACCGGACTCCCCCAGGGAGACCACCAAGAGCGAACCCCTATACAGGGACTGTCTGGCAATCACCCCGGAAGGCCTAAATGCGCAGCAGCCGGGACACAAGGGGCAAAAGGTAAAGTCCAGAAGTGTCCGTACGGGATGAGAGTCCAAAGTGGTTACGCACCGGAAGGAACCGGGCAGAAGTGCTGACCAAAGACGGCAGACGGAGTCCGGGCACAGCTTGATGAAACCGGGTAAAGTCCAGAGTCGGTGTCGGTTGTCTTTCAGGAGGATCCAAATGTCAATCAGGAAATAGGAGCAGCAAAGCAGGAGCACACAGCAAGCAGTATACTCAGGCACTGGACTAGGCTTAGAGGCGGCCTTTTAAGCAGCTGGACAGGAAGTAGGGCAACAGAACAGCAAACTCCATGTTAACCGAGGGCAAGCTCTTTCAAAAGAGAACTGGAAATCCCGGAAACCTGACAAGAGGGGAGGGGAAGGGTTTAAAAATAATAAACTATTACAGCCACCTGTCCTAGGCCCACCCCCTCACGTGTCTTGCCATCGCAACTCCATACCCGATACTCCACTCTCTTTGGGTCGTCAGTCTTCTCATCTTCGTTCTAATGCTCTAATCACCTTTGGTCTTCTGCTCTTCTCGTCTTTGGTCTTCTCATCTCCGGTCTTCTGCTCTTCTCGCCTTTGGTCTTCTCATCTTGAGTCTTCTGCTCTTCTCGTCTTTGGTCTTTTCATCTTCAGTCTTCTGCTCTTCTCATCTTTGGTCTTCTCATCTTCGATCTTCTGCTCTTCTCATCTTCGGTTTTATGTTTGGGATCTTCCAGTGTTGATTAGGCCTCACGATGTAGTCACATGGGGCATAAGCAACGCCATGATTCACATGACCACATTGTGAAGAGTAGTTAGTGGATGTAGACCCCAGACAGAAAACTGAAGATGTGAATAGTAGAATATTGAAGACTAAAGATTAGAAGCAAGCAGATAAACTGCGCTGGGAACTTTGGCAGCCGCACAGATGAAGGGGCCATCAAGGACACATCAGTAGCATTATTTATTTTTTTAGCTCTTTCCTGGTGCTATAAAGAATCCAGCACAATGGCAGTCGGCTGCAGTGATGGGAATTTAAGCTACAAAATATTAAATTTTCATTTTGTAACTAACTTGATTTGTAATAAATTGATTCTATCATTTCTTATGGTCAAAGTCTAATTACTCCTGGCACTCCCAATTATGTTTGATTGACCTGCAAGCTAAGAAATCAAGGTCAAACCTCATGCACATCAGCCTGGATGTGCACTGGATGAGCGCAATGACACACTCCCAATGCAATTCCAGGCTACGTTGTATGTGGCTGGAGAGCTTGATTTCTCAGCTTTGTCACATTAGAATAATACAAAACAGGTATATTTGTTTTGTTCTTCAACCAATACAGCCATACCTCTAGTTTGCTGAGTAAAATCGTCTTCACGGGTTTCCTTTAAAAAAAAATCAAATCTGAAAATATTTAGCATTCCTATGTCCTGTGATTTCAGTGTTAGGCCTCTTTCATGTTAGTGATTCCAGTATGTATGTTGCCGTTTTTATACATACCGGAATCACTGACATATGCAGACCAATTAAAATCAATGGGTCTGTGCACACATCAGTGATTTCTCAGGGACCGTGTGTCCGTGTGCTCCACACCAAGACAAGTCCATCTTCTCCGGCACCACTGATGTCACACGGACCACACAGTGATGTGATTCATGTGGCACTTTCCAGAGAGAACACATATCTTTGAAATAACATTATTTTTATACTCACTTGTCTCCAGTGATGCTGTTTTTGGCGCTGCTGTCTCGTGCTTCCAGGCCGGCTAATTATGCTCATGAATATTCACTGCACCGAGACCCGGAAGTAACAGCAGCGGGGAAACAGCAGTGGCCGGAGACAGCAGTGCAGGAGACATCAGCAACAAGGTGAGCAGTGTCTGGGACAGGTGAGTATAAAGTTCCTGCTCTCCGTGTGCTATCCATGAATCACAACATCTTTAACACGTCAGTGCAAAAGTGTGTGTTTTTCACTGAAAAAGGCCTAAGACTGTCTTCCGCGAAAGCTATGGGCGCACTTTTAGTATTTGCTGCAATATTTCTTTACCAAAAACCAGAGTCTTGGCAGGAAAACCGCTATTTTTCCTCATTTATTTGAATGGCTGAAAAACGCTGCAAAAACTTTGAAGAGATTGACATGCTGCAGATTTTAAAAACAAAACAAAATGGTTTGATGGTTAAAATCTGAAAGGAAAGAAAAGCAAAAAATTGGGAAAATTGCAACATGTGAACAAGCTCTTATGAAGTAATTCAGTAAGTAATTCCCAGATATTGCTTTTCACTCTTTTCCTTCTATCTCAATCTTGAGTATGCGACCCACTCCCATTGTCACAGCTATAAATGTTTGCAACATCTCATCCCTATAAACTACTCTGACCAAAAGGAAACATCTGAATAAATATTGTTCCGTTTTTATTATTTAGCTAGAGAAGCATTTTATAAATGGCATGCAATATTATCATTATTCTAGGGCCCGTTATATTTCTAGATGCTTTGTGTTACTATACCATCGGCTGTAGTTTGTTTCTTTAGTTTAAGCCTTACAAAAAGCAAACACATTTTCCCAAGCTTTCTGCTGGGCTAGAAATTTGCTGATATCATGCAATTCAGAGTGAGGGAGGTTCTGTAGGCAGGAAAACATTATTGATACGGAATGAAAAGTCCTTTGTCTTCTTGTATAAAATATTCAGTATGCTGGACAAAGACTTAGTAATAAGTATTATAACTCGGAGAAACTCCAGCCCCCCATTACCCTACTGACTGACAAGTTACTGAGATGTTGGTTGAACGGTGTTAACTGTGGAAACTGTGGAAATAAGTGAATTGTGATGTCAAACAGGCGTAAAAATCATGATTTTTACGCCTGTTTGACATCACCATTCACTTATTTCCACAGTTTCTGTCCCTTTATATTTACGGTACTTACAAGTAGTTCTTATACGGCTTCACAGCTGGGTAAGCGCATAATTCATCTAGTCTATCGATATCACGTTTTTTCATCTTTTCCTTACAATTTTTTTAATGTATCGTTATCACTCACTTCACTCACTCAGATCTCCTCTCCCATCCCTTCCGCATTTCTCCATTTCTTTTAATTATCCTTCTTTTGTCTGTTATACATTGTATCTGTTCATTATGAAGACTATTTATTGTATTTATCTAAATGGAATTATATTTGTTTCATTTGTCAGTCCTTGAAGAAGGTCTAAGCAGCGACCAAAACATTGAACTGTTTGAAGTTGTAATAAAATGTATTCTTTTTTCACACTAATTGGAGTGCCTGGTGCACTGCTAATTTTTCACATAGGGCCCCAGACAGACTGGTAACCGTGGGCTGAGCTAGGGCAGGGGACCACAGGCAGCTCAACCAGCAGCAGTATCGGAGCCCCAGGCTGCTCCACCAGCGGTACTGTCGGGGCCCCGAGCTGCTCCACAAGCGGCTGTGCCAGGGCCACAGGTCTGCTTTTTTTTTTCTCGGGCGGAACTGCACTGCACCTTTTATTGTTCATGTGCCGTGTCACAGTTAATAGATGCAGCTGTGTCTGCTATCTGTGACATCAGGCAGCGCGTCCAGCACTGCTACTTCCCGCCGGACAGGATCATCAATACAGCCTGTGGGCCGGACCGCAGACAGAGGAAGGTAAGATCTCCTCTTATAAGTGTGTGTATATGTATGTTTGTTTATATTACTTTTTTGTATAAACAACTATAATCTGTGTACATGTGTGTGTATTTATGTCTGTACATTAGTGCATGTGACTGTCTGCGTTCTTTTGCATGTCTGTGTATGCGTTTGCCTGTGTGTCTATGTATTTGTGCTTGTCTGTCCATAGGCCTGGATGCATTCTGTGTGCATTATGTGCCTACGTGTGTGTGCTTGTGTTCATTCTTGTGCATGTGTTTGTCTGTCTGCATCTCTACATGTGTGTGTCTATGTGCGTGCATGTGCCTGGCTGCGTTTTTCTCTATTTGTGCGTGTCTGTCTGTGTTTTTATATATGTGTGCATGTCTGCATTCATGTGCATGTCTGTGTGAACATGTCCATGTGTCTGTCTATGTGCACCTGTCTGCATGTTTTTCTGCATGTGTGCATGTCTATGTGTCTATGTGCCTGTCTGTGTGTGTCAGCAAGTCTGTGTGTGTATGTATGTAACTGTATATGTGTGTATGTATACATTTCTGTGTCTACATATGTGTGCCTGTCTTGATGTCTGTGTCAATATTTTCATGTTCATGCCTGCGTGTTTATGTATGTATGTGTTCTTATCTACATGAGTGTGCATGTCTGTGTGCATTTGTCTGCATATGTCTGTGTCTGCATGCATTTTTCTGCATTTGTCTGCACATGTCTGTGTGCCTGCATACATTTGTCTGAGTTTCTGCATATGTTTACGTATGTGTGTGTTTGCATGTATGTACATCTAGATACATGTGCATGTCAGTGCATCTGCGTATATGTGCATGTGTCAGTGTGTTTGCATGTCTGTGTGCCTACACATCTTCTCACATGACTGCTATGCATCGCGCTCTGACACCTGTGTGCGGCCTTGGATGGGTGGGGTGGATATTTGACTTTGGGGTTGGATATGAAGCCACAAGAGGACACCACGGAAGTGCAGGAAGGTGAGAAGAAAAAGATAAAGGAGCCCAGTATGGGGAACTTTAGGGGCCTGGGATGGGAGAACATAGGGACCCAAGATGGGGGAACATAGGGGTGTAGGATGGGAAACATTATTAACTAAAGGGGGCTAGGATGGAAGACATTATTAAATAAAGGGGGCTAGGATGGAAGACATTATTAAATAAAGGGGGCTAGGATGGAAGACATTATTAAATAAAGGGGGCTAGGATGGGAGACATTATTAAATACAGGGGCTAGGATGGGAGAAATTATTAAATAAAGGGGGCCACAAAGGGAAACATTATCAAATAAAAAGTGGCCAGGAAGGGAGACATTATTAACTAAAGGGGGCCAGGAAGGGAGACATTATTAAATAAAGGCAGCCAGGATGGGGGACAAATTACTATATGGAGCCACAACGAGGAACATACATTGTTGGTTTATGGTGGCATATGGTGATCATAATTACTGCAAATTACAGAATATCAGCAATATATTTAGGAATTGTCATACTAGTGTGCCAGTGCTGAATCAAGGCAACCTGTGGCTACTCAGCTGTTGTAAGGGAATGTGCACATGCTGCAGATTTGGTGGCAGAAAATTTCACTTAAAAACACATACGTTTTTGGTGCGGTTTTTTCCATGTGTTTTTTTTTAAAGTCAATGGCAGGAAGGGCTAAAAAATACATGAAAAAATGCTCCAATAATTGACACGCTGCACCAAATCTGCAAAGGAAAAAGCATCATGCGCACAGCATTTCAGAAATCTCATAGCCTTTATTGGCTTCAGGATAGGTATGCAGATTTCTCAAAAAACGCATCAAAATCTGCATAAAAAAGGTACCATGTGCACATAGCCTAAAAGTACAATTCCAAACATGACCTGTCAGCTGCAGGAAAGGGAGAAGATGACTGCTGGCTACCAGGGCAGGTCGGAGATGGTAGTTTCACAGAAGTTGGAGAGACACCGATTGGAAACCATTACTTTATACTATTTATAAAGCAAATGCAAATGATGACCACAGGTTAGAGAGCGGCTCAAGAAGAATGCATTCAAAATGCGACAATCTTCCATGCAGCATTTTTTGATTCATTCACAAGTTGGTTTATTTCCGGAGAATTCCTGGTTCTGTAAGTGGAAACAAATGTGAACGAAAAAAGATCAGAACGTCCAATATGTAACCTCGAAAAAGAAGGACGTCTTTGTTATCCGATGGGTCAGCTTTTCTATGTTTTGTGTCATAATACGATATGATTCAATAGCGTTATATTTATGTAAAGTGAAAGATGTGATACATATGGTTCACAGCACTCCATATTGTTATTACTGTAAGGTCTTGTATTATTAAGCGTTGACCTGTTAATACAGAGTTTTTCAATACGAGAAGCCACATGGCATATAACAGATGTACACGCTAGGGTTTAACATCACCATCTCGCTGTTTCTCTCTCTATCTCTCTGTCTCTCTGTCTGTCTCTATCTGTCTCTCTATCCATCTCTCTGTCTGCCTGTCTCTTTCATGTCTGCCATGTCTTTTCTCCCTCCCTGATGAAACTAACGGGGTGCACAGGCCCCCTATAGCGAAACACGTGTTGGTGGGTTGGGGGGAACTCCTCTCCCTGGGATCTTTTTGTCTGGGCTCCTGCCACTGGCATCTGCACGACTGCACTCTACTGGTGGGTACTTATATCTATTAGTGGGTATTATGCCCTGTGATTTAGGCTATTCATGTATCTGACACTTTAAGAATACTCTGACATGTAGGCATCCCACTATGGGAATATATGCACTGACACTTTAATGTAGCATTCTGCCTATATATCTTTTACTCCACTGATATCTATTAGTTTTATGTACCCACGTTATCTCATCTGAACTATGCAGTATACGTGCCTGCACCCAGCTCCCATGTTTGTATGTTTTTAATCACTTAACGTTTTATGCATATTCACTTGAACCCCCTTTGTTCCCCTTTTCTTGTTAAAATATTTGCACTATTTATTCCTCCTTTCTCCTGTTTATGATACATTTGTATGGAATTTGTGCTTGCGGCATGTGACCCACGGGTGGTACTTTGACCGCAGTTATGACCAGTATGGTATCATGGAGTTTTTCTAACTTAATTCTGTCTCTTTCATTGTCTGTCTGTGTCTGTCTGTCTGTCTCTGTCTCTTTCACTGTCTTTCTCTGTCTGTATGTCTCTATATTTCTCTCTCTGGCTGTCTGTGTCTCTGTTTGTCTCTTTCTGTCTATCTCTGTCTGTCTGTCTCTCTCCCTGTCTGCTTCTCTCTCTGTCTCTTTATATGCGTCTCTCTGTCTCTCCCTGTCTGTCTTTCTCCCTGTTTGCCTCTCTCTATCTTTCTGTTTCTCTCTATCTCTCTGTCTGTCTCTCTCCTATCTCTGTTCCTCTCTGTCTATCTCTGTCTGTCACTCTCTCTCTATTTCTCTTTCTGTCTCTCTGCTTCTCTCTGTCTGTCTTTCTCCCTTGCCTCTCTCTATCTTTCTGTTTCTCTCTCTCTGTCTGTTTGTCTCTCCTATCTCTGTTCCTCTCTGTCTGTCTCTGTCTGTCACTCTCTCTATCTGTTTCTCTTTCTGTCTGTCTGTCTCTTTCTGTCTGTCTCTCTTTGTCTCTCTCTCTCCCTGTCTGCTTCTCTCTCTGTCTCTGTTTCTTTATATGTGTCTCTCTCTGTCTCTGTCAGTCTGTCTTTCTCTCTCCCTGTCTGCTTCTCTCTCTGTCTTTCTGTTTCTTTATATGCATCTCTCTGTCTCTCACTCCCTGTTTGTCTCTCTCTATCTTTCTGTTTCTCTCTGTCTATTTCTCTCCCTATCTCTGTTCCTCTCTGTCTCTCTGTCTGTCTCTGTCTGTCTCTATCCCTATCTCTGTTCCTCTCTGTCTGTCACTCTCTCTATCTCTGTTCCTCTTTCTGTCTCTCTGCTTCTCTCTCTGTCTGAACCCAGGAGAATGAGTACTGTGGAAGGAGAGCGCAATAGGGTCTTATGCGGTATAAAAATTAATTAAACAAGAAAAATAAACTCACCTCTTGAGGTTGTGAAAGTCACAACCCTTGTGAGGCATATAGCAGTATTAGCTGCAGCCCCGAAGTGTAGATTGTCAATCCAGTAGAGGAGGAAATCAAGTATATGCCGCGCTAACACTCCATTCAATATTGATTATTCCTTTATTGTTTGAATAGGTCTACACACATACACTCAGCTTTATATATTAGATTTACAGCTTCAATTATCAAAATTCAATTTTGTGCAAAATGGCTGATTACAAAATGCACAACATTATATTATACAATCAATAAAATTTGAAATCACACACTGCAGCTCTACAATTTTTCACACAATATTCACATGAATGCATTGTATGTTACCCGTCAGCGTCCGTATCTTCACTGCAAGAGTCTTTGCTGTCCTCACTACAATTATCAATAGCGGTAACTGCAACAGGCTACAACGGGAGTCAGGTCTGTTTCCCCGTTAAGTTGCAAGTTTTTCATTACATTGATGGTCCTCTACATTCACGGGTCATACCAGCTACCTCCATCTCTCCAAGTATAGCTCAAGTCTGTACTGATAGAGGGACCTCCTGGGCTTTAGCTGTCTCAATTGCGCTTTCCCTCAACTAGGCTTCCTGGCCTCCTACGCTCACACGTTCTACTACTCCGGTAAGTTGGCCTCCTCAGCTCACACGTTTGATCACTCCAGTAACTCAGCCTCCTCAGCTCACACATTCTACTACTCCGGTAACTCCACCTTCTCAGCTTACACATTCGATCACTCCGGTAGCTCACACTGCACGTCTGACCTAACACAGGTCCAGGTGATGACCCCTCCATTGTCCTGGCCTCAGGGTTTTTTATAATTTCTAACTGCAACACATTTTGGCACAAAATCTTGTCTATCTTGCTTCTTTTTTCCCTGGGGAACCAATTTTCTGGATCTCAGTTCCTACATAAATCCGTGAGTCACTGCTCTTAAAACTTGGGCCAGCAGATGGCGATGTTGGCTCACACAAGTTTCACTTGTGTCTTTTCTGATTTGAGAATCAGCCACTTCCTCACATATACATTTCTAGTGCAAAGAGACATCCTGTAGTTGGGAACCAGTAAATTATGTTTTACATTAAAAGTGAAGCAATATAGTTTCCACATAATCCCAATCTAACCCTCATATTGGTTTAGGTCCCTCTCTCTTCTTGGTGTTGATTGCACCCCAAAACCAAATGTACTAGAAGAGTTAGTGTCTAATATCGTAATACTTTGATGTTTACATTGCAATATTTGTGAAAAGGGATGTTACTACTGCAGTGGTGTAGTTCTAGTGCATTCACTGGCCTTTGCACTAACCAGGGTGAAGGAAGGGACAGGTAGGGACTAGGCATGTGACGGCGGCGGGAGTGGAGGTGGAACCCATTTATTGATGTTAGTGAGCTCAGGGTGCAGGTTAATGTCAGATGGTGACCCGTCTCACTTCTCCCTACCATAAGGACCTTACTACCCTTTTCCATCCCCCATTGTAACCTTTGTGTTGACCCATGCACCGGAAATGACCCTGTCTAAGTGTGACAGGTTCTCTAAGTGCAGGCCCCTTGCAGTTTGACCTCATATCACCATATAGCGTTTATTTCACATGACACGTTCCCTTTAAATTTACATTTTATAGTAAGCTAAGCATGGTTCCTCCATACCTGGGGTGGACATACTATTGGTGCAACCTGGTCAGCCGTACAAGTGTCTAAGAGATAAGGGGTCCTACTTCCACCTCAAAAGTAAGGGGAATTGTACATTATGATGAACTATTGGATTGCAATGGGCCCATACATTGTTCTTGCACAAAGGTTTTTTTTGTCTGTGTCCCCTCTTTCCCCGCACATGTAGAAATGAGGAGAATGAAGCCATTCTGAGGACAGATATAGCTACTGCACTACGAGGGGCTGCTGATAAGCCTTTGGTTTTACCCAGAAAGGAATGAGATGGGATTATGAAACTTTTCATTTATTCCACATACTCTCCTCTGATGGCAAAACACTTCTTACATCGGTTCTGTAAGTCTAGCAAAAAGAAGGATTTCAGTTGTGCCTCAAACTAGGCATCCGTAGCAGCCAGGGCATCAGAAATGGTGTGAAATTTGGTACCCTTGAGGATAGTTGGAGGGAGCTAGATCTGGTGAATAAGGTGGTGGTCAACCTTCTGGAAGCCCAGCTCTGCCAGTTTTGCCGTGGTCGCTTTGTGCAGTTTGAGCAAAAGCGTTGTCTTGCAGGAACAAGATTCCTTTGGACAACTTTCCGCACCTTTTGGTCTTCAGAGCTGCCTTAAATTGGTCCGAAAGTTCAACGTAATACCTTGCATTGATGGTGGAACCCTTTTGAAGGGAGTCCACTAGCAGCACACCCTACTTATCCCAGAACACAGACACCATCACCTTAGTGGCTGATTTTTGCACCCTGAACTTCTTTGGACGAGGATAACCACTGTGCCTCCACTCTTTTGACTGCTCCTTGATTTCAGGGTCATACAAATAAAACCAGGTCTCATCCATAGTGACCAGTCAATCCAGGAAGTTCTTATCAGTCCGGAAACACTGACAAATGGACCGGGAAGTTGTCACTCGCATGCTTCTCTGATCTGTTGTCAAACATTTAGGGACCCACTTTGCATGAGCTTCCTTATGTCCAAATGTTCAAGGATAATGATACAAACACATTCGCGGGAAATCCCCATGATGTCTGCTATTGCTTTAGTTGAAAATCGTCGATTTACCAGTATGAGGTAGTGCACAGCATCAACGATCTCCGAAACAACAACCACTCTCGGTCGTCCAGGACGTTCCTCATCATTGGTGCTGAAGTGGCCCGTTTTATATTTGGCAACCCAGTTCTTAACTGTGGAATATGAAGGGCATTGATCCCCCAATGTCTGCGAGATATCACCATGAATATCCTTCGCGGACTTTCCTTGCAGAAACAAGAATTTTATCACTCCTGTGCTCTCAGTTGCTGTAAATATCACATTAGACTCCGCCATTTGGTTTTCCCATGTGCGTAGAACACTGTTGCCATAAGCAACAAACACAAAATTTTAAAAACAGATATTAGATACATGAGGCTTTCATGCAATGTAACATTCGTTACCATAGAAACAAAAAAGATCACAAAGCCAAAGACTTATCAGCAGCTCCTCGTAGTACGTGTCCTTGGGGACAACTATTCTGTAGTCAGTTTTAGGATATCTGCCATAGGATTTGCTGAGATACATAGGGGTTTATGAGGTTTGGAAATTCCATGTTCTGACAGTTATTTTCTAATCCATATACAACGCTTGTCTCAGCCCTGTCTTGCATTGAAGCTTTATGTGAGGAAAGCAGTACTATAAGTAAGGAATGTAAATCAGATAATATCTGAGAGTACAACCAGCACGGAAAGTATACAGCTAAATATTATAACAACTGTCAGGTCAGTGATATGCAAAATAAGCTTTAAGTACATACCAAGGGATGATACCCAAGAGGCAACTTATAGGGTTCTCAGAGGGAAGTGTAACACTATCATGCAAACAAAAAAACTGAATAATATGGACGAATTAACATAAAACTTTTCTTTTTCCAAATAAATAATTTAGATTCTTTAGAGGCCTGTTATGGAAAACACCATCAGTATTTATAAATAGTCTTTAAATGAAAATATCATGGATTTAAAATTTGCCAATAATGTACATATGGGTTAAATGTTGGTTTTTTTGCATCTAAACATGACCATAATCAGCCATTAAGGACCCATAAAATAGTAAAATAGGAAGTCATCATCTGGTGAAGTGGACACAACTACCTACAGATGCCACTAGGGGGAGATAACTACATAAGGTCTTGCACAAAGTAAAAAAGGAAGCTTACCGGCATTGCGGATCCCAATCTCGCTCTACGACACCCAGCAGCTGGTATGGAAAATTTAGAGGGACCTAACTCGGGTATTCTCTATTCACCAATATCCTGGAGAATAGTCAGGGCTCAATCCAAACAACAGTGCAGAATATCGCAGTCCAAAAAGGTGTCCCCTTGAGTTCAATAGGAGCTGTATACATACATATGTATAAGGCGCTTTATGGTTTTAGCGTCAGGCTTTTGAAATCTATCGAAAACAAGACAGCACATCATTCAAGTGAAGAAAATAAAGCGCACCAATCACCAGGATTTTTGTATAGAACCTAAAACCAGTGCTATACTGGCACTATGAGGCTGATTCTATACATACCTGTAGTGGTCATCTCGGATATATAGATTTTGAAATCCAAGAAAGTAAAGTTTATATAATCGGCAGCTTCTTGAGTGACAGCAGCTGAGGAGCAGATAATATCTGGGGGGTATTCATAGTTATCCCCTCCCCCTGTTAGAATTAGCATAAGTATTATACAATCGATTTAACTTTTCACTAGCAGGACCTGTGTGAGGTCATACCCATGTGACCAGAAGGGGCAGTGCCTTAGCTAACAAAGCTGATACCAGGAAGCAACATTTTTCTGTTTGCTGAAGCCCCGCCCCTTCTGGTCAGATGGGTATGATCTCACACAGGTCCTGCTAGTGAAAAGTTAAATCAATTGTATAATACTTATGCTAATTCTAACAGGGGGATAGGATGAGTATGAATACCCCCAGATATTATCTGCTCCTCAGCTGCTGTCACTCAAGAAGCTGATGGTTTTATAAACTTTACTTTCTTGGATTTCAAAACCTAAACATCTAAGCTGACAACTAAAAGGTATGTATAGAATCAGCCTGATAGTGCCAGCATTGCACTGGCTTTAGCTTATATACAAAAATCCTGGTGATTGTTACGCTTTGACTTCTTAATTCTACCATACTGTAAATGTGGCTCCAAATACAATACTGAGCCTTCCACAAGCAGTGCAAATAGTGTACTGAATACATATAAGTAGTGTTGACAATTTATCTTTCATTACATTTAATCATTTCAATAACTGTATTAAATTCATGAAAAGTACAGCAAAAAATACACTAGTGTAAACAATGTATATAAAATATACAATAAATGTAAATATAAGTCAGCAATAGTGATGAACGAGCACCAAAATGCTTAAGTGCTCAGTACTCGAATCAGGCAGGTCGGACACTCAGATGGGCTCGACTCAAGTATCTAGTATAATGGAAGTCAATGGAAAACTCAAGCATTTTTCTGGATGACCTCCCCTAGAAAGTCTAGGGAGGCAGGAACAATAGTTGAAATGGATGGAAACAGCATTCAAATGAAATGAGAACATTATGGGAAAGACGCTTGGATGCTTCTCTGACTGCGAGGTCGCTGCTGGGAACAATGTTGTCAAAGTATTATGCCACTTTTACGAATTGACAATAAAACATACGAAACCAAAGATAACATGGATTTTACAAAAAAAAATGTTAGGAAACATTTTTTCCTCTATCATGACTTGTATATAAGACAAAATAAAAAAAAACAAAAAAAACGCCTCCTCCACCCCTTAGACTATGTTCACACATAGTGCTTTTGCACGTTCTCATTGCTTTCAATGTTGAAAAAACGTTTCTTTCAAAGCAGCAGTTTTCCATTTCAGTCAGGAAAAACAAACAATTGTGTGCATGAGATTTATGAAATCTTCTAGCTTTTGATGGTACTATAAAAAAAGCTATTAATTTGCCTAAAACTCCAGAAAACATGTGTAAAAATGTAATGTGAACATACCCGTAATAGCCGGGCCATCTGTCAGCGTATTTCCCTGTCGCCTATGACTACAGCAGATGACAGTAGAGGGGGAAATAGGATTAGACCCACCAGTAGTCACCGGCAAATGTAATTTCACTAGCTTATCTGGGCATGTGTTGTTTGTGTTTGTGACATGGTCACCAGGCTTACATGCATTGACCAACTCATAAATCAAATATCTCTTTTTTTTTTATATATTCCTATAGCAGTAATGCAATACCAGAGTTCCCTTATACATTGTTGGCGTTTTAGTGTGCAGCTGTATCCATTTTGAAGTTACTGTTTTTTCAGCTAGCACCTATTCACACTAGTTGGACGTGCAGATCAGTTTTTTTGTAGTATTTTGTGTGACATGGTCAGACACAACTTGTTTAATTTATGAAGGAGGGACTCTTAATCTCACAAAGCCTATGCGGACAATGCAAGAACTGAAGGAAGACGGACTCATAAAGACTATGCACTAATTGCAAGAGCTACCAAAAATTAGAAGAAGGTACTTCACTACACCCTGGAAGACACATAGAGGAAGGCCTCAGATTTTTTCCCCCCATTATTAAGAGAGGGACTCCTGCACTAGTAAAGCCTAAGCACTATATGCTAGGCCTGCCAAAAAGTAGGAGATACTCCAATTCACCCTGGAAGACACATAAAAAAAAAAGGATCTCAGAAAACAATTTTTTTTCCCATTAATAAGGAATGGGACTCTTAGACTGGGAAAGCCTATGCAGTAAGTGCAAAGGCTGATAAACACTGGGAGAATATGGTCTGGTCAGATGAAACCAAAATTGAACTCTTTGGATGCCATAATACACACCATGTTTGGAGGCCACTCCGATCACACCAAAAACACCATACCAACAGTGAAGTTTTGAGGTGGGAATATCATGGTGAGGGGCTGTTTTTCATAGAGCACTGGTAAACGTCATATAATTGAAGGAAGGATGAATGGAAAAATGTACCAATAAATTCTTGGTAATAACCTTCTGATATCTATCAGGATGATGAAGATGGAATGAGGGTGGACATTTTAGGAGAACAATGATCCCAAACACACAGCCAAGGAAACTTGATTTTAGAGAAAGAAAATAAAGCTGCTAGAATGTCCCAGCCAATCACCAGAGCTGAATCCAATAGAACATTTATGGAAGGAACTAAAGCTCAGAGTTCATAACAGGAGCCCACGGGACCTTCAGGATTTGAAGAGTATTTGTGTAAAAGAATGGGCCAAAATCACACCTGAGCAATTCATGTGACTAGTTTCTCCATACAGGAGGTGTCTTGAATCTGTCATCACCAACAAGGGCTTTTGTAAAAAGTAAATACATTTCAATAAGCTTGCTCAATACTTTTTCCCTGTATCATTTTTATTCTTACACATAACGTGATTTTTGGACATCTAAGATTTGATTCATTTACGTCTGTGGATTGGATGGGTTGTTAGTGACATCTAGTGAGAAATTCCTATCAATAGCACCTTTAGCAATATATTTATTTAGAAAATTAGTGACATGTTCAATACTCATTTCACCCTCAGTACATATTAGCAAACATAAACCCAAATGTCAGCGCAAAACAAAAATTACATTTACATATCAACATATTAGAAAAAAAGAAATTGCGCTTAGTCACTGGATAAGGTTCTGAAACACAAATGCAAGAATTAAAAAATGAAAAATGGGCTCAAATAAACAATACACAGTAAAATATATAGTTTTTATTAAGTATAATATGATAATGTAATAACCAAAAATAGCCACAAGGTGAGACCACACTCAAGATTTCATATTAAACCGGTAAATGGAAAAAAGCAAAAAACAAGCAAAATATGGAAATATATTAACCCAAATCACAAAAAATATATATAAGTATACAATTGCACTAACCCAATAATATTGCAAAAAATGTATATACTATTGCATAAAAATAGATTGAATTGCACTGGGATATTCATAAATGTTAATTGCACAATAATATAAATAGCCCAGAATAAGAATAATTATATGTATGATAAAATATCCAAAAAAGTGAAAATTAAAATTAATTAATAAATGTATGTGCAAATGCTATAATAAAGTACAAGGTCAGGCAGATGAAATGAACAAAACTGCAAAAGACGGGCTGAGGAGCCAAAATATATTGAGACGTTATATGCAAATAAGTGCAGTTACCGTTATTGCAAAAAAAATAGTACTATTTCAAAAAATAGATTAAATTGCACTGGCCCGAAATAACTTTGCACCGGGAGATCAATAAATGTAGTTTGCACAATAATATAAATATCCCAAAATAAGAGTAATTATATGTATAATAAAGTATCTAAAGAAAAAATGAAATTAATTACTATGTATATGTCCAAATAGCAAATGCTATAGTAAAGTGCATTGCCAGGCTGATTACATGTGCAAAAATGCGAAAGACTGGCTGAAGAGCCAAAATATACAAAGATAGTGCTGCCATACAGTAGTACAGAGTATCAGGTATATAGTGGCGAGTGCTGAAAAATAATCACACTAAAATCACAGTACAGAGGAGTAATGCATCCTACCAGTAGGCTGCTTTCACACTACGTTTTTTTAACATGCGTCATGAACTTTTTTTGCTGTAAAAGCGGATCCTGTTTTTACAAAGAAAAACGCATGCAAATGCAAGTGTTATTTTGCAGGATCCTGTCACTTGAAGTTTATGGGCGGGCATTGGAGTCATATGATCGGGAGTGAGGGGAACTGAACGTGACAGACTGAGAGCCGGCATCTGACAGCTGCGAGGCTCGTAACCAAGGTAAACATCGGGTAACTTGCTTGGATACCCGATATTTACTTTGGTTACGAGCGTCTGCAGCTGCTAGGAGTCGGGCTCCCTGCACACGTAACCAAGGTAAACATCGGGTATCCAAGCAAGTTACCCGATGTTTACGAGCCTCCGCAGCTCTCAGGCGGGGGAGAGAGAGAGGAGAGGGAGGGGGAGAGAGGGAGGGAGAGAGAGAGACTGATCACACCAGGCTGGTTTCTGGGCATGCTCAGTAGAGCAATCAGAATCCTGTCTATCAGCATGCCAGCGTTCACATACGTTTGCGTGCAGTATAGTCAGGATCCAGCAATTTGCAGTATTTAGATGCAGCTCAAAAACGCTACAAGTAGCGTTTTTGCAAAAAGTTAAAAAACTGCAAGTCGCTGGATCCTCACTATAACGCACGCAAACACGGTGAACGCATGTTGACGCGAGTCCATTGCAAATGCATTGAAATGAAAACGCATTTGCACTGGATCCGTTTTTGCGTTAAAAAAACGTTCAGGACGCATGTTAAAAAAACAGTGTGAAAGCAGCCTAAGATGAGTGTGGCGCCACTGGTGCAAATGGGAGTTTTCGCGCCTATGCCTTCTTCTGGGGGAATGAAGAAGATATTGAAGAAAAGCCAGGTAGGTCTTGGTTAAATCCTAGCACTGAATGTCTTGATTACATGCACCTGGCTAGCTTTAACTAAATACTCATGTATGTGTTCACCTGGGTATCTGTCAGCTGGGGATATTGAGCACAATGGAGTGAGAGGAAACTGCTGAGTGGGAGCTGTGCATGGAGTTCAATACTTCTGTTTGGGTGCTGGAAACTGCTTGAGCTCAGGCTACAGGAAATACAGAGACTGGAAGGACTGTACCTCTTATTTGGGTAAAGTTTGCTTCAGGGGAACAGACTGTAACCTGTTCGGATGAGCCCACAATGACATATGTGCATGCTGAATTACTGTTTATTTGCCGCTATACCTTTGTACCCAGAAGAGGCTGTTTCTTTTATGTTGGTCGTGTGCTCCAGCTCCACCTAATACCAATTGTGATATTGTGGGTTGTGTATCATTTTGTGTAGATTCGTATTTTAGGAGCCTTGCTCCATTCATTCTGTGTATTCCTTGTCTTGTCTGCAGGTTAATTAGCTCAGCTCAGTTACCATTTGCTTGCCTTGTGTCTACATTGTCCTGTTTGTAGGGTAATTACCCCCTGCCGGGCTTTTGTCCCTAAGGCTCTGTGCCCACCTGTGTGTGTATTGCATGCAGTTACGCTGCGCTCTGCACCGCAGCGTAACTGCATGCGTCCTGCATCCCCAGCACAATCTATGAAGATTGTGCATAATCCATGCGCACGTTGTGTTTTAGAATGCAGCGATTTGCATGCTGCTAAATCGCAGCATTCTAAAAAGCAACATGTCACTTATTCCATGTGCTTTGGATGCAGGTCCCGCTCTGTCTATGGTGGGGGCTGCATACAGAGCGCATGAAATCGTTTTTTTAACTGCATTCATACGCAGTATTTCTGCAGCGATTTGAAGCGCACACGTGCTGTTCAAATCGCTGCAGAAATTTCTGCAGGGACACAATGCAATGTGGGCACATAGCCTTAGTCTGGGGGAGGAGGGCCTGGAATCCACCCAACCTCTCTGTTTACCTGGAGGATTATTCAGTCTGGCTGAGAAGGAGAAGTGAGTAGCAAGAAGATTCATTCTCTGGGGAGAAGCTGTGGCTACAGGCAGCACCCCAGAGAGCCGATGAGAAACCTCGATTTCCCTGGAAAAGGCTGCTGGAGGATTGTGACTGATCTCCGGGACATTTATCCCATTACTAGACTACTTTACCCTCTGTGTGGTGGATTATTTTATGGACCTTCTGATTTGCTTGGAATAAATATTCTTTGGATTGTTCACCCATCTCCTGCTCTGTTGATTGTGTGATATTGGAGAAGGACCCTGTGACACCAATTATATAAAATGTAAAATTAAATTATGAACTTGAATCCTTAGAAATATGAGATCAATTGACTTGATATTATTCATAGTATAACAGGGCTTACATACCAAATAGGTAACCCATGCAGTTGCTAAAATATGAGGCCTTTAGAGAAAGGGTCCCTCGACTTTGTCTCATTGCTTTGGCGTTAAGGCGGGAAGAAACTATGCACGTCTTCCCTGCTCTAAACTATTGCACTATTAAGTGGGTGCAGAGGTATTAGGACCAAAAATCACAAAGAAGGAGAAGGAAACATATCAAGCTCTACAGTCTTGGTTGGTAAAACTGTCACCATTAGGCTACGTTGCCACGATGAGCTTATAGTGAGCTTTTGATGTTGCAGATTTTCTTCACTTATTCCGTGTATTAGGTTACTTACATTTTTTTAGTGGATTTTTTACATGCAAAACTTTTGGACAAAACAATACTTAGGTGCATATAACATGAATTTTAAAAGCATTTCCGTATTTTTTAAAATTGCGGATTTTCTGCATCTAATACAAATCTATGGGGTAAATCTTCACATAAAACTCCGCGGACCAGGAAGAGATATTGATTTCAAACACACGGCAAGTCAGTTTACATTGAGTAAAAAAAAAAACAGAGTATCCCGGAGATTTCTATAAATCTCATCTGCTTTGTTGGAACTGTAAGGCGCTGCGTCTTTGACACACTGAAAATACACAGCGACAAAAACTCGCCAACACCTCATCATGGCCTCACAGCCTTAGGGTATACACAACTCCTGAAAAAGCGCAGTACAAAGTGAACATAATGCACAGCAATTTCCAAACAATATTGTTGTGTACATGTTCCACCTTATGTCAGATCTTCAGGGTCCTGAAACAATGAAGCTGTTAAAAAAAGCAACAACCTCATATACTCTATATACTTGAATGTTCAGGCCGGCCTTTGCTTGGACCGTCTTCGCCTTTGAAAACTTGGAGGTTCCACTGATGTCTGAAAGGGTACCTGTCACCAGATTTGGTGAGTATAAGCTGCGGCCACCACCAGTGGGCTCTTATATACAGCATTCTAACAAGCCGTATATAAGAGCCCAGGCTGCTGCGTAGGATGTAAAAATCACTTTATAATACTCACCTAAACGGTCAGTGCAGTGCAGACTGGTCGGATGGGTGTCTCCATTCTCCGGGTCCGGCACCTCCTCTTTCTGCCATCTTTGTCTTCCTTCTTCAGAAGCCTGGGTGCATGACGCATCCTATGTCATGCACACAGGCCGGCATTGAGGTCCTGTTCATGCGCACTACAATACTTTGATCTGCCCTGCTCAGGGCAGATCAAAGTGCGCCTGCGCGGGACCTCAATGCCGGCCTGTGTGCATGACGTAGAACACGTCAAGCACCTCAGGCTTCAGAAGAAGGGGGACAAAGCTGTCCGAAAGAGATGAGAACAATGACACTGTGGCTCCCAGAACCACTGGGGTGCCACATATACATGTATATGTATATATATATATATATATATATATATATATATATATACACTGGATATTTTGAGCTCATTTATTAGCTTTTCACTTGGTTATTGTTGTGTCTAGCCAGGAAGTAAAGGGGCTGTTATACTGATTAATGCTATCTTTTGTGGATAGTCAAAGTGTAATTGTAGACTAATCAAAGCGGTAATGATCATATCCTAGGGGATCTGGGGTGGCAAAAGTGCAAATACTAACATTGCTGGTGGTCATGGCTTTACAGAGGCAGGGCCTTAGCTAGAGTCCTAAAACCCCAGGGCATGTTTTGGATTTGCCCACTCCCCCCAACCCCTTCACTAGTCTAGTTTTTCTTTCATGCGTGGGCTCATATGGGTTTCCTAAAATCTAACACAGAACAAAAAAACCACACACATATGCACACATATTTTACCTTTTTACATTATGTTAAACATACATAAACTATATAGTATTTACCTATAAAATCCCCAACTAATTAAATATTAAGAACTAATTATTCTCATTGTGCCATATGCACACATCGATGTGCTTTTCTGCAGGAATAAAAAAAGTAAAAATATGTATATACCACATGCAGTGCGGCCGCTGTTGTGGTTTGGAGCAGAAATAATTCCGACTGACAGTTGTGAGGAAACGATCCTAGATCTGTTTATAATCAAAACCTCAGCCGCATTTTTTGCCACTTTTTTGTGGTGCGCTAATAGTGTGGTTTTCAGCCATACCATAGCTGTCGCCCCATTACTGCCACATGGGATTATATCCTAAAGTCACCTACATCAAATACAATAAAATACGCATTTTCATTGTCTCCATCGCCACAAGAGGGCGCTGTAGCCCATAAAATAAAATATTTTAGCTAAAGAAAAGACTCTTCGAATAGACGAGAACTGAACTGAGGTTTGTATTTCCTCCACTATCCATCGGATTGATATCAATTTTTAAGTTTTATTTGCTCCTTTTTTTTCTTTTTTTTAATCTGAAATAAAAATCCTTTGAACACGCTGGCGACGCAGAAATACAGAAACTTTTTGTTTACATTAATTTTGTAAACAACACTGGAACAGAATAATGTCAAGACAAAGGAGTTGTACAAATATAACCTTAAAAGGGTTGGTCACGTTTGGGGCACAAGTTTGCAGTCACTGTATGTGAATCCTCACAGTGCGCACAGTGTGCGCTTTCAGGACTCTCAGCTGCCGGCACCATGAGCTGATGGTCACGTGACTGCAAGTATGCAATTCTGATTAGAAGTGTCCAATCTCAATAAATTCACTTGTATTGAGTGAGGCCATGCACATCTAGTCAGCACGTAACCATATTTATAGAAATCGCAATCCTGTGGTCACGCACCTGCCTGCTCCTCCCACACCAGAGAATCCTGACAGAGTACACATTGCACACTGCGAGGGTGCACAAGTCTGCAATCATTATATGTACCAGAAGCCTGGACAACCCTTTTAATCTCCTGTTTTTTTCTGGATTTATGTGTCACGCTAGGTACTGGGAAGTACCAAGTGAGTGGCGAAAGGGAAGAGAAGGGGACCCCTGCATCTAGGGAAGTGGGAGATGGTGACACCTGACCAAACCCACAGTTTTTCCCTGGGGTTCCTCACCACCCTAGATAGGTTCCGCACCTATGCGCCGAGCCGGATAACTGACCCAAGGTATCCCTAGTGCTGGACCCTAAATAGGGAATGGGTGGAATAAGCTCTTCATCAACCAAGCTAAATGTTAAAGGAAGGTGCAAGGAGGACATACGGGAGAAAAAGCATGAACTACTTTCCACAAATGACACAGGCAAGAGTTCAGCAAGCTTCAGATTAGAGCAAGCCACCTGCTTGCAACCAACTAGAGTTAGACTGACCTAAATAATATCACCAGCACCAGTCCAGGGAAGAAGAGAGTATTTAAGCACCAAGAGAATACTAATGATCAGCAGCTGGGTGGAAGGCGAGCTCCTGCTAGGTTCAAAACAGGGAGAGAGGAAAATCCAGCAGGAAAGATCCCTAGTACAAAGAATGCGGACTGCACAGCCAAACACTGTGACCTTCTATAGACAGAAACCACATGACTGTCACCTGTGACGTCATGAGGCTTGTTTGTTATGAAACATCCTCTGTAATCCAGGATGATCTGTTAGTGTACACCCCTTATTAACTGGAAGATCTAAATAGGAACAGAAATGGTTTATGAAAAGTGCCTAATTTATGTTCCCCTCGTTTTGATGCATGCTACAATATTTAAGCTACTCAAAGTGATGGCTAGAACTGAGCAAATAAATTAGAATGGAATGAAATTCTAAAAAATACGTAAAATGTGGATTATTAGTAGTAGAAAGAGTGGTGGGGATCAAGCGATACAACGAGGACCAGACGGGGGAGGGTGAGGAGAGTTGTGCGGTCAGGTGGGTATACGTGTTTTTTTCATATTACATTTTTTGGTGGCTAATTCAGAGCATAATAAGGGACATTTTTATAATAAATAAGGTTAGTGATGTAAAATTGCATGAACCAGTCTACAGCCGTTATCTCATAGCCTTAGGCTATGTGCCCACGGGACCTTGTTTCTGAGGATTTTGCCGCTGAAAACCTGCGGATTTTTCTGGATTTTCCAGATAAATCCACAGGGTTTAGCATGTACAGTCACCCCCCATATTATCCTATGGGACATGAGGAGTACTGTGTCCACGCTGCGCAAAGTGCAGCTGCCGACCATGCTGCGGATGTAGGCATCTGCATGTATAATTGCATGTCAATTATTCATGCGGAATTACCTGCGGATGTCCCGGCCCTCCGCTATGGAGATAGAGGCTGGGACGTCCGCAGGTAAGCCGCATGAATCTCCGCATGTTTCCCGTAGCTATTCCGCTGTAATCTAGCAGCTAAAAATAGCTGCGGACGCCGGCGGGCAGCTGCGGGAAACATGCGCTCGTACCTGCGGATACATCCGCAGGTACGAGCGCCCGTGGGCACATAGCCTAAATGTCCGGATACAAAGTGCTTCTGAGTGCATGGAGTGTATAGGAAGAGATAGAAAGAGATAGAAAGAACCGAGAAAATTTAGGTTACAAAGGTGATGTGAGGGGTTCTGCTTAAAAAGATGGCCCCAAGTCACCATTTGTGAGTCAAGTGTCTTTATTTGTCTTGTGGTATTCGCTAAAGATTTTTCACAAAATCCTCCAACATGGTTCTCCCGGTTCATGAACTTGGTGCAAAGTAAATAAATGCTTGTCTTTAATAGAGTTGAGCGCGGTTCGTGGTTCGTGGTTCTCCAGTTCGCGGCTCGAGTGATTTTGGGGCATGTTCTAGATCGAACTAGAACTCGAGCTTTTTGCAAAAGCTCGATAGTTCTAGAAACGTTCGAGAACGGTTCTAGCAGCAAAAAAGCAGCTAAATCCTAGCTTGGTTTCTGCTGTAATAGTGTAAGTCACTCTGTGAATCACACTATTATCACATTTCAGTGTATAGTGTGCGTGAACAGCGCCTTCAGATCACTGCTGTTTCTATAATGGTGATCGCCATTTTTTTTTTTTTTTCTTGTCTTCCTTCCCTAAGCGCGCGCGTCTTGTGGGGCGGGCCAGCATGTCAGCCAATCCCAGACACACACGCAGCTAAGTGGACTTTGAGCCAGAGAAGCAACGGCATGTGTGATAGGATGTCCATGTCACATGTCCCTGCATTATAAAACCGGACATTTTCCTCCAGCACGCCATTATCTGCCTTCTGCGTCCTTGGTGTCAGACATCATTGTCGCAGCTCCGTCCTCCTGAGTCCTATCGCCGATACAGTTGTATGCGCTGCATACACAGCGTTAGACAGCTTAGGGAGAGCACTTTATAGCAGTCCTTTTAAGGGCTCAAACCGGCAGGGTCAAAGCCATAGGTGACAGGTCCCGAAAACAGCGCCAGCGTCTGTGTAGCCAAGGTCAGGGATTTCCTCCCTGCATTTCACCATTAGGAGGGAATAGAAAGGCAGGCTTCCATTCCTCTACCCAGAGCCCCACAATCCTGCCACTGAACCCTCCTTTCCTCTGCACACTCCAACTCATTATAACTAAGCCATTATACTAGCAAACACTCAGTGTACCTAGTGGCATCCTAAACGTGGCTATTGGACTTTGCTATAGTCCCACTAGTGCAAAGACATTTGCAGAGCACGTCTGCCTGCATTGCACACTCAAACTTTTTTAAACTAAGGCATTATACTAGCAAACACTCAGTGTACCTACTGGCATCCTAAACGTGGCTATTGTACTTTTGTCTATTCACACTATTGGAACGATATTTGCAGCACGTCTGCCTGCATTGCACACTCAAACTTTTTTAAATTCAGCCATTATACTAGCAAACACTCAGTGTACCTACTGGCATCCTAAACGTGGCTATTGTACTTTTGTCTATTCACACTATTGGAACGATATTTGCAGCACGTCTGCCTGCATTGCACACTCAAACGTTTTTAAACTCAGCCATTATACTAGCAAACACTCAGTGTACCTAGTGGCATCCTAAACGTGGCTATTGGACTTTTGTCTATTCACACTACTGCAAATCTATGTGCAGCACCTCTGCATGACACCCTCCTGCTCTGTTTTTAATAAGCTATAATGATAGCACAAAATACTGCCATTTAGTGGCATCATAGAACTGGCTGTTGTATTCCATTAGTGCCCCACTGGTGACAAGCTATTTCTAGCACCTCTACATCACACCCTCATGCACATTTTGCTACGCTAATGTTATAGCAAACTCATGGAATTCATTGCTGCATTTCATAATTCGGAGGGATAGAAAGTCAGGCTTCCTTTAGCTTTTCCTTCTGTTCATAGACAGCATCTCCAAGAGCAATTTCCCCTCCACGTCTAAGTGTGGAGAGGCAGCTAGTGCGCATGCGTGTGCCGATGTACCCCAGCTGCAGCATAATTACAGTGTTTCGCGTAGTGAGTATGCTCAGCCTGACTGTGTTATTCCTGACGCTAAGTCTTCTTTTCGGGATACAGCGCATGCTCCCACACTAAGTGTGAAAAGCCTCTTTGCACAGGTGCTTGCATTCCGTGCCGGGTCTAAGTCCTGTTTTGTGCCTAGACACCATGCTAAAGCTGATAGTCTTTTTTCAGAGACTGTATTTCATGCTACTGAGCATGCTCAGGCACTTCCTGCATCAGAGACTAGGTCCGGTAATGAACTCTTTGGCCCTGGCCCTGATGTGGGGGTCCCATATAGACCACAGGGCATCAGGTGTCCTCCCAAATGGCTTGCAGAGGCCCACACCTATGACTTGTCACCGCATTATTGATGGTCAGACGATGACTGGTGAGGTGTTTGGGTCATGGCAGCCATGAGGTCATCATTGAAGTTGCGTTTCCAAATAGGACGCTAGTTATGCCACTCATGACGTGTCACTCTACTTTGGTCTCCAGGAGGTGCATTGTGGTTCACCCTGGTTTGGGGCGGACCCAGGTTATAAAAGGGGCTGGAGCCAACAAGGAGGTGCGCAGTCTTCTATTATGCTCCGAAAGAGCACACCTCCATGTGTTGAACCCATTGCGGCTTTAGGCCAGAGGTAGGCAGGGATAGGGTGGTGGATGCAGGCCACCACCACAGTTGGTAACGCAGAACGGTTAAGACCAGCTCCTGTCCTACCAGTCCTGCTTGTGACCATTTCCTCCTATCCATGACAAAGCGTTGAGATTCACTCTGTGCAGCACTGGTGTTTAGTGGAAAAGTAGATCTAAGATTGCGTACCACATTCTGCAGATACTCCTGTATACGTGCGTCCATTTCTATGGCAGGAATTAGTTCGCCAAATTTTGTCTTGTACCGGGGATGTAACAGTGTGGCAACCCAGTATTCAGGATTACTTCAAATTCATACAATCCGAGGGTCATGTTGTAGGTAGTGCAGCAAGAAGGCACTCATGTGTCTTGTGCATCCAGGAGGACCAAGTCCTTAGTGTGTTGGTGGCAGAGAGGTGAGAATCGTGCATCCTTCCTCTGCCCTCTCCCCACAACCTCGCACAACCGAAATGTGAGCAAGCTCTCACTCATCTGCTGAGTCTTCCATGCCCATCGCCAGTTCGTCCTCCATTTCTTCATGGGCTCCTGCACTTTCATCAACACTTTTTGCTGATACTATGCGCCCTTGTTAATCCCTCTCCCTCACCATGACTGCCGCCTAGGTGCCACTGACCATCTGGACCTCGTAGATCTTGTTATCCCTTCCGCATATGACTCCTCCTGTACTTCCTCCCCTTCCTCTTGTCCCAACACCTGACTCCGAATAATAATTACAGTGTGCTCCATCATGTAGATGACCAGAATTGTCACGCTGAGAATGACATTGCCAGTGCAAAACATCTTCGTCGACATTTGGGAACTGTGTAGCAGGGTGCATAGGTCCTTGATCTGACACCACTCCAGCAGCGTGATCTGCACCACCTCTTGATCAAGTTATCCCAGGATATATGTCATACCGTATTTCAGCAGGGCTCTGCGGTGCTGCCACACACGCTGCAACATGTGCAGATTCCAATTCCTGCGTGTCGGAACATCGCATTTCCGGCGTTTAACTGCCAGACCCTAAGACTTCCGGAGTGATGAAAGTTGTTGAGCTGCTGTGTGCGCACGATGGAAGTGAGCACATAGCGAGCGTGCCCACTGCACAAGGCCATGTAGGCCGTGATGGTGTTTTAAAAATTGCTGGAGAATTCGGTTCAACACGTGAGCCATACAAGGCACGTGTGTCACATTGCCCTGAGGATGGCCCGCAGCCAGGTTTGCATCATTGCCGCACACGGCTGTTAAGTCACCAACGGAGTCCGCTCCGTCAATTTGTACTCCGGTCGCCAGGTGACAACGTGTTCCTTTCATGAATAGTGCTGATGATGGGAGAGGAGTCGATGCCAGCGGCGCAGGTGGACGCAGGTTATGCTCACCCACTGGGCTGCATTACCTTGACAGATGCAGAATCTCTGGTTGAATGTAGCTGGTGGGTATCTCACAGATGAAATACCATCATTCAGCTACAACCAATGGGAAGACACCACACCCTTTTTTATGCCCATCCTGTCTGCAGACCACTGCCAGACATAGCTATGAACCTCTGGTTAATTTTACCCCAGTTCAGTTTTAGGATTTTGTGTGCTTGTTACCTGACTACTTTTCCTGCTTGCTGTTTATGTACCTTGTTGGCTGATCCGCATTTCACCTCTGCTTGTTTTCTGATTAAGTCCTGGCCGTCCCATTGTGTTCCTGTTCCTCAATTAACCCTTTCACGACCGGCCGATTTTTCGCTTTCCGTTTTTTTTTTTCGCCATTCTTTTTCTGAGAGACGTAACTTTTTTATTTTTCAGTCAATATGGTCATGTGAGGGCTCATTTTTTGCGGAACGAGCTGTACTTTTAAATGAAACCATCAGTTTTACCATATTGTGTACTAGAAAATGGCAAAAAAATTCCAAATGCTGAAAAATTGCAAAAAAAGTGCGATAGCACTATGGTTTTTGAGATATTTTATTCACTGTGTTCACTATATGGTAAAACTGATGTGTGGGTGTGATGCCTCAGGTCAGTGCGAGTTCGTAGACACCAAACATGTATAGGTTTACTTTTATATAAGGGGTTAAAAAAAAATCGGAAGTTTGTCCGAAAAAAGTGGCGCACGTTTTACGCCATATTCCGTGACCCGTAGCGTTCTCATTTTTCGGGATCTTAGGCTCAATGACGGCTTATTTTTTGCGTCTCGAGCTGACGTTTTTAACGGTACCATTTTTGCGCAGATGCTACGTTTTGATCGCCTCTTATTGCATTTTGCGCAAAAGTTGTGGCGACAAAAAAACGTCGTTTTGGCGTTTGGAATTTTTTTGCCGCTACGCCGTTTACTGATCAGATTAATTGATTTTATATTTTGATAGATGGGGCGTTTCTGAACGCGGCGATACCAAATGTGTGTATATTTTTTATTTTTTTAACCCTTTAATATTGTTTTAACCCTTTAATTTTTAATGGGGCGAATGGGGGGTGATTTGAACTTTTAGGTTTTTTTGTTTTTTTTTAATTTTTTAAAACTTATTTTTTTACTTTTTTTTTTTTTTTTACTAGTCCCCCTAGGGGGCTATTGCGATCAGCATTCCGATCGCTCTGCAGTATCTGCTGATCACAGCTGGAAGGCTGTAAACAGCAGATACGCTCTCTTTCTCTTTTGCTGTGCCCCGGGCACAGCGAAAGTGAAACCAATTCATGTGTAGTACAGGAGTCATCACATGACCCTGTACTACCATGACAACTATCGGGAGTCACGTGATCGCGTCACGTGACTTCCGGTTTCGGCGGTAAGTAAAACTTTACCGCGATTGCGCTTATAATGGCGCTGTCATGTATTGACAGCGCCATTATAAGGGGTTAATCGGCACGAGCAGATAACGATTCTGCTCGTGCCTAGCAGGCACACATCTCAGCTGTGAAAATCAGCTGAGATGTGTGCCGATCGCGGCATGCTGCCGCCGGAGGACCGCGGGCAGTAAGATTATGTCATTTAGGACGTAATTTTACGGCCCGCGGTCGTTAAGGGGTTAATGTTTTGACCCTGCCTGACTACTATTCTCTGGAATAGCGGTGTGACTCACATTTCCCATACATTTCAAAGTAAAACTTTGACCGCCTGATGGCATTGAGCTCTGCTGCCAGCATAGTAAGGAGGTGTGTGGTAGTCCTTGTGCGCAGTTGCAAGGAAGGGTGGCCTGACCACACAGGGTTTGCGCCAAGGTGGAGGACCCACACGAGGTTGAAGAGGCTGAAGCAGTGTATTAACTTCTACATACAGAAGAAGGATTGAAACAACTCGTGGGGACGGCAAGACTTGTACAGCAGACCCTTCTCCATCTCTCACCATAGTTTGCCAGTGCCCAGTCAGTGACATGTAATGACCCTGTCTATGCTTACTGGTCCAAGTATCTGTGTTGAAATGCACCCTGTCGCACACAGAGTTTCTCAAGGAAGTGGTGATGTTGTGTGCGACATGCTGGTGTAGCGCGGGCATGCTTTTCTTGGAGAAGCAGTGGTGATTGGGCATCTGGTACTGGGGCACAGCGACAGACATAAGGTCTGTAAAATCCTGTGTGTCCACTAGGCGTAAAGGCAGCATTTCGGTAGCCAACAGCTTACAGAGGGATAGAGTCAACCACTTAGCTTTGTCATGGGTCGCAGTAAGTGGCCTTTTATTTGACCACATCTGAGGGACAGAGATCTGGCTGCTGTCTGTAGACGGTGTTGAGTAGGGTGTCCCTGGAAAAATGCAGGTTTGTGAGGAAAGTGCAGGCGGAGACATGATGTTGCCTTCATCTTGCCTTCAGATCTGTTCATCTTGTATCATTTTTAAAAAACACAGCAAGCAAGGGTTACTCCAAGCGGAGTCTACCTTTTTTCCAAAAATTGGGCACACACCCACCCATTCAGTGGCAGCAGTTGTGCCATAGTTGTACACTTCACAGCTAGATTTGCATCAAGCACATTCCAAATCCACAAGCATTTACTCTCCCCAGGATGACACAGGGGTTGTAAATTCCTTCTGGATCCATGACTTGTTCATTTTGATGAACGTTAGTCTGTCCACATTGTCACTGGACAGACGCGTGCGCTTATCTGTCAGCACACACCCAGCAGCACTGAAGACACGTTCAGAGACAACGCTGGCAGCTGTACACGACAAAATCTCCAAGGCGTAACTGGATAGCTCTGGCCATTTTTCTAGATTTGAAGCCCAAAATGAGCAAGGCTCTATTTGCAAAGTCATGGCATCGATGTTCATTTGTAGATACTCCTGTATCATCCTCTCCAGCCGTTGACTATGTGTCAGACTTGTTGTCTCTGGTGGCCTTGCAAAGGAGGGTCTAAAAAAATTATGAAAAGATTCCATTAAATTGCTGTTACCAGCACCAGATACGGTCCTACTGGTACGTGTAGACTGTTGAAGATGACGAGACCGTCCCATGTTTGTCAAGTTACAACTGGGAGATTCCCTCCCTGCACCTGCACGGTTGTTTGGTGGAAAAGCCGATCTAAGATCGAGTAACAGCTTCTGCTGATACTCCTGCATAAGTGCGTACCTTTCTATGGCTGGAATTATGTCACAAAATTTGGACTTGTACCGGGGATCTAATAGTGTGGCAAGCCAGTAGTCATCATCACTTCTAATTTTGACAATACGAGGGTCATGTTGGAGGTAGTGCAACAAGAAGGCACTCATGTGTCTTGCGCAGCCATGCGGACCAAGTCCACGCTGTGTTTGTGGCATAGAGGTGCTACCCGTTCTTTCTTCCTCTGACATCTCCCCCCAACCTCTTTCAACTGAAATTTGACCAAGGTCTCCCTCATCTGCTGAGTCTTCCATGTCCATGGACAGTTCGTCCTCCATATCTTCATGTCCTCCTGCACCTTCCTCAACATCTCGCCTGCTACCATGCGCCCTTGTTGATCCCTGTCCCCCATGGTCCCATGCCTGCCGCGTTGGTGATGATGAACGTCTGGACCTTGGTGATGTTGTTGTGTCTTGCGCATATGAATCCTCCTGTAGTTCCTCCCCTTCCTGTTGTCCCACCCCCTGACTCCGAATAGTGTTTAGCGTGTGCTCCAGCATGTAAATGACTGGAATCGTCATGCTGATAATGGCATTGTCAGCGCTAAACATATTCGTCGCCATGTCAAAACTGTGCAGAAGGGTGCATAGGTCCTTGATCTGAGACCACTCCATCAGGGTGATCTGCCCCACCTCTGCATCTCGTTGGCCCAGGCTATACGTCATGACGTATTGCACCAGGGCTCTGCGGTGCTGCCACAGTCGCTGTAACATGTGGAGAGTTGAATTCCAGCGTGTCGCCACATCGCATTTCAGGCGATGAACCGGCAGGCCGAAAGACTTCTGGAGCGATGCAAGTCGCTCAGCTGCGGCGCTTGAACGGCGGAAGTGAGCAGACAGTTTTCGTGCCCTGTTCAGAAGGCCATCTAGGCCGGGATAGTGTGTTAAAAATTGCTGGACGACAAGGTTCAACACGTGAGCCATACAAGGTACGTGTGTCACCTTGCCCAGGCGAAGGGCCGCACCCAGGTTTGCAGCATTGTCGCACACGGCCTTACCAGGCTGCAGGTTGAGTGGAGACAACCATTTATTAAACTCGGACCGCAGAGCTGACCACAACTCCTCAGCTGTGTGACTCCTATTCCCAAGACATGTCAAGCTAAAGACCGCCTGATGCCGTTGCGCTCTGCTGCCAGCATAGTAATGAGGGGTGCGTGATTCCTTCTGCGCAGTGAGAACGCTGGTGGCCTGACCAGGCAGGCTTGGGGCGGAGGTGGAGGACCCAGATGAGGTGGAGGATGCAGAAGCAGTGGCGGAACTTGGACAGACAGAGGATTGACACACAAGTCGTGGGGACGGCAAGACTTGTGCAGCAGACCCTTCACCATCTATCACCATAGTTACCCAGTGCCCAGTCAGCGACATGTAACGTCCCTGTCCATGCTTACTGGTCCAAGTATCGGTGGTGAAATGCACCCGTTCACACACAGAGTTTCTCAAGGAAGCGGTGATGTTGTGTGCGACATGCTGGTGTAGCGCGGGCACACCTTTCTTAGAGAAGTAGTGGCGACTAGGCATCTGGTACTGGGGCACAGCGACAGACATAAGGTCTCTAAAATCCTGTGTGTCCACTAGGCGGAAAGGCAGCATTTCGGTAGCCAACAGCTTACAGAGGGATAGAGTCAACCTCTTAGCTTTGTCATGGGTCGCAGGAAGTGGCCTTTTATTTGACCACATCTGAGGGACAGAGATCTGGCTGCTGTGTGTAGACGGTGTTGAGTAGGGTGTCCCTGGAAAAATGCAGGTTTGTGAGGAAAGTGCAGGCGGAGACATGATGTTGCCTTCATCCAACGTTGGTGCTATCGATGTTTGAGAGAGCTGTACACAATCACTTGTTTCCCCTTCCAAACCAACTGACGATCTACCAAGCAAACTGCCTGTTGCGGTTACAGTGGTGGAAGTTGTGGGTGGAAAAACAGGTGTGACAGCTGTCCCCACAGTCCTAGAAGATGACGAGCGCGCGGATGCACTGGAAGGGGCAGGCGGTGGATGGTTGGCTCCGCTAGGCCGCATTGCAGCACGGTGAGCTTCCCACCAGGCCATATGATATTTATTCATGTGACGATTCATGGAAGAAGTTGTCAAACTGCTGAGGTTTTGACCTCTAGTAAGATAACCATGCCAAATGTTACAGATCACATAATTTGGGCGATCTTTTTTTATGTCAAAAAAGGACCAGGCTAGGCAAGGCTTAGAGGCCATGCGACCTGTTGATCCACCCCGAATAATGCTCAGAGGCAGAGTGGTGGCTGAGGATGCAGTTGTAGACGTGCTACCAGTGCTCCGACTGTGTCCAGGAAGGCGCAAGGTTACTTCGACGTCGGTTGCATCCTCCTCCACCGCCTCTGTTGACCTCCTCGAGTGTCTGACTGTGGGTTGACAGTAGGTGGGATCTAGAACTTCATCATCAATTGTTGTGTTTGCACTCCCCTCCCCCTCAGACCGAGCATCTTCTTGCCCTGACCGAATATTTAAGTTGTCATCCCAATCGGGTATCTGCGTCTCATCTTCATCAGTATGTTCCTCATTGTCTATAACCACAGTTGTTGGAAAGGCAGCATTTTGGTAGCCAACAGTTTGCAGATGATGAAAGTCAACCTCCAAGCCATGTCATGACCTTCTAAAAGCATGTAAAACACAGCGAGGGGACTCCAACCACAGTCTCCCTCGTTTCCACTAACTGGGCCACACACACCCCACTTGACTGGCATCGGTTGACCCCCCCCTTTTGAAAAAGAAAAAGATGCTTTGCATGAAGCACTCTCAAAAATACGCGTGCCTTTCCCGTCCCCTGGCTGACCCAGGGGAAGAAAAGTCCTCTGAGAGCCATGACTTGTTCATCTTGGTTCTTTTAGAGACACAGCGAGGGGACTCCAACCACAGTCTCCCTCGATTCCACTAACTGGGCCACACACACCCCACTTGACTGGCATCGGTTGAGCCCCCTTTTGAAAAAGAAAAAGATGCTTTGCATGAAGCACTCTCAAAAATACGCGTGACTTTCCCGTCCCCTGGCTGACCCAGGGGAAGAAAAGTCCTCTGAGAGCCATGACTTGTTCATCTTGGTTCTTTTAGAGACACAGCGAGGGGACTCCAACCACAGTCTCCCTCGTTTCCACTAACTGGGCCACACACACCCCACTTGACTGGCATCGGTTGACCCCCCCTTTTGAAAAAGAAAAAGATGCTTTGCATGAAGCACTCTCAAAAATACGCGTGCCTTTCCCGTCCCCTGGCTGACCCAGGGGAAGAAAAGTCCTCTGAGAGCCATGACTTGTTCATCTTGGTTCTTTTAGAGACACAGCGAGGGGACTCCAACCACAGTCTCCCTCGTTTCCACTAACTGGGCCACACACACCCCACTTGACTGGCATCGGTTGAGCCCCCTTTTGAAAAAGAAAAAGATGCTTTGCATGAAGCACTCTCAAAAATACGCGTGCCTTTCCCGTCCCCTGGCTGACCCAGGGGAAGAAAAGTCCTCTGAGAGCCATGACTTGTTCATCTTGGTTCTTTTAGAGACACAGCGAGGGGACTCCAACCACAGTCTCCCTCGTTTCCACTAACTGGGCCACACACACCCCACTTGACTGGCATCGGTTGAGCCCCCTTTTGAAAAAGAAAAAGATGCTTTGCATGAAGCACTCTCAAAAATACGCGTGACTTTCCCGTCCCCTGGCTGACCCAGGGGAAGAAAAGTCCTCTGAGAGCCATGACTTGTTCATCTTGGTTCTTTTAGAGACACAGCGAGGGGACTCCAACCACAGTCTCCCTCATTTCCACTAACTGGGCCACACACACCCCACTTGACTGGCATCGGTTGACCCCCCTTTTGAAAAAGAAAAAGATGCTTTGCATGAAGCACTCTCAAAAATACGCGTGCCTTTCCCGTCCCCTGGCTGACCCAGGGGAAGAAAAGTCCTCTGAGAGCCATGACTTGTTCATCTTGGTTCTTTTAGAGACACAGCGAGGGGACTCCAACCACAGTCTCCCTCGTTTCCACTAACTGGGCCACACACACCCCACTTGACTGGCATCGGTTGAGCCCCCTTTTGAAAAAGAAAAAGATGCTTTGCATGAAGCACTCTCAAAAATACGCGTGCCTTTCCCGTCCCCTGGCTGACCCAGGGGAAGAAAAGTCCTCTGAGAGCCATGACTTGTTCATCTTGGTTCTTTTAGAGACACAGCGAGGGGACTCCAACCACAGTCTCCCTCGTTTCCACTAACTGGGCCACACACACCCCACTTGACTGGCATCGGTTGAGCCCCCTTTTGAAAAAGAAAAAGATGCTTTGCATGAAGCACTCTCAAAAATACGCGTGCCTTTCCCGTCCCCTGGCTGATCCAGGGGAAGAAAAGTCCTCTGAGAGCCATGACTTGTTCATCTTGGTTCTTTTAGAGACACAGCGAGGGGACTCCAACCACAGTCTCCCTCGTTTCCACTAACTGGGCCACACACACCCCACTTGACTGGCATCGGTTGACCCCCCCTTTTGAAAAAGAAAAAGATGCTTTGCATGAAGCACTCTCAAAAATACGCGTGCCTTTCCCGTCCCCTGGCTGACCCAGGGGAAGAAAAGTCCTCTGAGAGCCATGACTTGTTCATCTTGGTTCTTTTAGAGACACAGCGAGGGGACTCCAACCACAGTCTCCCTCGTTTCCACTAACTGGGCCACACACACCCCACTTGACTGGCATCGGTTGAGCCCCCTTTTGAAAAAGAAAAAGATGCTTTGCATGAAGCACTCTCAAAAATACGCGTGCCTTTCCCGTCCCCTGGCTGACCCAGGGGAAGAAAAGTCCTCTGAGAGCCATGTCCACATTGTCAGTGGACAGACATGTGTGCTTATCTGCCAGCAGACCCCCAGCAGCACTGAAGACAGGTTCCGAGAGAACGCTGGCTGCAGGACACGACAAGATCCCCAAGGCGTACGTGGCGAGCTCAGGCAATTTATCAAGATTGGAAGCCTAAAATGAGCAGGGCTCAAGTTGCACAATAATGGAATCGATGTTTCCTTGCATATACTCATATATCTGTGTGTCCTCCTCTTTTTCCTTGTCCTGCTCTTTTGTTTTCACATGAGTATATGTCCTTGTCACTTTCCCATGTGTTGTGAGTTGTTTGTCACCTTTTGGACACCTTTGAGGGTGTTTTCTAGGTGTTTTTCTGTGTTTGTGATTGCCTGCCATTGTTTCCTATGCAGTTCGAGTTCGGTTCGTCGAACGTTCGACGAGCCGAACTCGAACGGGACCTCCGTTCGGCGAACCGACCTCGAGCCGAACCGGGACCGGTTCGCTCATCTCTAGTCTTTAACCAGTTTTTGGATCTTTCATGTACAAAAAAAGTCACAAAACCTTTAAGAAAAAACAAATGTTTGTCTAAAAATGTGGTAAAATTAAAAACTCCTGAAAAGAACTGGAGTGAGATGCACCAAAAAAATCCAACATTTGGTAAAAGTCACATTTCATAAATCTAACAAGCAAAGTTGTTGAGATAAAATCAAGATGTAAAAATAGAGAGACAACTTAAATAAATGGCATAAATCATATAGAGAATAAGGTACGTATAGTAAAGCAACTAAAGAAAATTATAGAAACAACAATGATGAATTGGGGCCAAGGTGCTTTTATGGCATGGTAAGGCTATGTGCACACATAATCCACCAAGTCTTTTTGCTGAATTTTTGGAAATTTCCTTGGAGAACTATGTGTGCACATATCATTGGAGGGAGGAAGGGGTAGAAACAAATCCAGCACTGATGTCTATAAAAAGTTATTTTTCTTTATTTCAAATTCATCATAAAAATTAGAATGGATCAATCCTTCCAAAAGCCCTGATTACGCCTTACGCGTTTCAGAGAAAATACTCCTTAATCATAGGCAAATAGGCACATTTGCCTATGATTAAGGAGTATTTTCTCTGAAACGCGTAAGGCGTAATCAGGGCTTTTGGAAGGATTGATCCATTCTAATTTTTATAATGAATTTGAAATAAAGAAAAATATTTTTTTCTGGACATCAGTGCTGGATTTGTTTCTACCCCTTCCTCCCTTCAATGATTGCTACACCTGTGGAAGGCAACTACAGACACCGTGCACTGGCCTAAATGGACATCTAGATCTACAGATTGGTGAGCTGGAATGTTTACTTTCTTTCTGTTTTTCTACTATGTGTGCACATAACCTTAAAACTGTGGACACTGGGAATTACCTGGATTATCTGTTGTAGTGCATTCTAGAGAACATGTGCAGCATAAGGGAAGAGGTCGGAGAAGAAGGAGTGGAAGATGTTAGTCTTTAGGTATGTTCACACAGAGTTTTTGAGCCATTTAAAAGCATTGTTTTTTTTAGACGGAAAACGCTCTTTTCTTTGGCAGTTTTTGTAGGATTATTTATTTTCCTAAAGCGTTCCCTGAAGCAGTTTAGAAGAATCTTTGGGGAGTTTGGCAATGTGCACATGGCATCTTTTAGACGCCAGCGATGCCACCAGATGTTTCACTCACAAGGCTGGCAGCTTTTCCCTGAAGCGGCTCCTCTAACAATATCGCCGTCCTCCGGTGGCTTCTTACTGTATCTTCTATTAAAAGAGAGAGCGTCTTACAAGCATAAGCTGCCCGAAGAAGGAACACTATATTTATTTTTGGCAAAATAGTACTGTGAATCCAGCACTGGTAAAAATTTATTTTCTTGCTTTATTTCTTCAAAGTTAAAAACGTAGCAGTGGAAAAAATTACAGAATCTCCAAAATTAAAAGCGTAACCACAGGACGCGTTTCGAACAACTATATGTTCTTGATCACCTTGAACAGTGTGTTGCAAAGGAGAGACATTCAAACACTGAAAAAGTCACAACATTTTAGAGTGTAAAATAATTTTTTCAGTTGGTCTTATATAATATTCTAATTTTCTGAGATAATGACTTTTAGGTTTTCATTGGCTGTAAGCCATAATCATCAACATGAACAGAAATAAACACTTGAAATAGATCCTTCTGTATGTAATGACTCTATATAATATATGCGTTTACCTTTTTGTACTGAATTTCTAAAATAAATAAACTTTTTGATGATATTCTAATTAACTGAGATGCACTTGTATAATGAATTGTGGGGTAGGAGAACACCATTAGGGACATATAATGAATTATGGGATGGGGAGCATGCTTTTAGGGACTTAGCTTCCTCCCCCACCATCCAATTAATTTTAAATCCATATATAACATTCTCCTTCCCTTGTTCATTATAAGGACCTGAAGTGCCTCTTCCATCCCTAAAGGCCCCTTTACACGCAGCGATGTATTAACGATATATCGCCGGAGTCCCGGATTCCGTGACGCAAATTCGGCATCGTTAGCGACGTCGTTGCGTGTGACACGTACAAGCGACCGCTAACGATGGAAAATACTCACCAAATCCTCCATCGTTGACACGTCGTTCATTTTCTAAAAATCGTAGATTGTTGAGGACGCAGGTTGTTCGTCGTTCCCGAGGCAGCACACATCGCTACGTGTGATACCTCGGGAACGACGAACTACAGCTTACATGCGGCCGTCGGCAATGCGGAAGGAAGGAGGTGGGCAGGATGTTACGGCCGCTCATCTCCGCCCCTCCGCTTCTATTGGGCGGCCGCTTAGTGACACCGCACGAACCGCCCCCTTAGAAAGAAGGCGGTTCGCCGGCCATAGCGATGTCGCTAGGCAGGTAAGTCCGTGTGACATCTAATGATATTGTGGGCCACGGGCAGGGATTTGCCCGTGACGCACCAATGACGGGGGCGGGTGCTTTCACCAGCGACATCGCTAGCGATATCGCTGCGTGTAACACCCCCTTAACGCTAATCCCATTCCTCATGCTCCTCATTGTTTTCTCCACAGTGTGTTTAAAAAAGAAAAAGTCACTCACCTCTCGATATGTTACCTGCTTTTTCTCTTGCCAGGAACTTAAATGGTAATGGCATGCACGGCATGCTGACATCATCAAGCCGCGTGTACCTGTGTCACCGGTAAATTGGTGGTAGTAAGCTGAGGACAGATTCCTGTGTTCCGTTACTTGCACTGTGCTGTGGAGATGTGGGATAGGTCCCAGTCTGGCAGGCCGCTCGTAATGAGGGCATTCTGGCCATGCGCCTCGGGCTTTGAACAACAGGTCAGATTTCCCTCATAATTATCCGCCCTGCATGGCCCCCCCCTCCACCTCCAGGCCCGGTGCAGCTGGACCGCCTATAACAGCGGTATCTCATCCTCTGGTAGGAAGTAGCATCCTAGGCAGGAGCTTACCCTGCCTACATCTCATCCCGGCTCTGGTGTCACTCATAAAGGTAGTAAATATTTAACATTTTTAATGGTTCCAGCTGTTTCTCCAGTCAGCAAGGGGTTAATGAATAATTGTTTGTAGAAATGTATCTGTTGACATCAATTAGCGGAAACATTTCTAACAAGAATTATTTAATTAAACCCAAATGAATCGTTTTTGTAAATAAGAGAGTTTATTAATTGATGTATGGAGCCCTTGTGAGACTGCCTGTTAGAAAGTTACTGATTCTCTCTAATTTACTGTGTCTATAAGTGGCAACTGATTAAAAAAAAAAAAGCCAAATTATAAAAATGTGCTCACATGGTTGATTATAGCATTTAGAGGTAACTCTCCACTTTGCATAAATGAGTACACCCCCTTTGAAAAGTAAGATTTTAATCAATATCTCATTGAACATAACAATAATCTCCAAAATGATGACAAGACTGAGTGTCATTGACCATTTCGTTACCATATAATATGACAGTAAGTTTAATAATATAACTTTCGTTACAAAACATTCAGTTTTACTCAAATTAGTTGATGCAAAAATGAATAAACCCCACGCCAATAACTGCTACAGCTAGTATTTTGTATGACCTACATGATTTTTAAAGACAGCATCAAGTCTTCTAGGCTTGGAATGAACAAGTTGGAGACATATGAAATCTATCTTTTTCTATTCTTGAAGAATGACCTCTTTCAGAACCTGAATGTTGGATGGAGAGGGATGACAATGTCTCTCCTCTGAATTTCCCATAGTGTTTGGTTGGGCTCAGATCAGGAGACCCTTGGCCACTGAATCACTTTCACCCTGTTCTTCTGCAGAACTGCAGCACATATGTGGTTTGGATTATTGTTAGGTTTTTAAAGTGCACGTCTACCAAGAGCACAGAGTGGTGGCAGCATCATCTCTTTAAGTATAGAGCAGTACATCTGGGAATTCATGATACCATCAATAAAATGTAGCTCACTAATGCAACCCAACATAAGGACGCTGCCATCATTATTTCCCTGTAGGCACAATGCATTTTTCTTTGTACTCCTCACTATACAGTTTTGAAGCCATCAGTGTCAAAAACATTTATTTTGGTCTAATCCCTACAGGGTATAGAGTCTCAATAGTTCATATTTTTCAGTATGTGTCGAGGCCAATTGTAGGTAGATATTTTGTGCATGGGCTTTAGGACAGGATTTTTCATAGATCTCACCAATGCATGCCATTCTTCCACAATGCCTTCCATGTGTAAGTACACGCAGATACAGTGAAATTGAGAATGGCTCTTTAAGTCAGTTTGAATAGTATTTCATTGTGAGATAGTTAAAAATACTAGGTGACAACTTCATATTATCCAAAAATGTCTTTAAAAATATAAATAGATCTTCATTAGAAAACTCATCCTTGGTTTGGATTACTACTTTTTTAGCTAACCGCAGTGAATTTGCATGTCGATTTTGTTTAACCCTTCTCATCAGATGAAGCCTGTTTAGGTGTCTACTTCCATGGTCAACCTGGATGTCTCTGTGAGATGTTTTCTGTTCCATCTTTGTTAAATTTTTGTATCACTTTTGCTACAGTATTCTGACGGATAAGTAAAGTTTTGCTGATCTTCATTTAGCCTTCACCTATCTTATGTAAAGAAATTATTTTCTTTCTCAGGTCTTGTGACATTTCTCTACCATGTGGTGCCATTGCTGACAGCAACACCTTCTATAGTCACCTGTCTGCTGGACTCCTTTTTAATGAAAATTTAGACTTCTCTGGAATTTAATTCAAATTTTGTTATTATAACTGTAGATTTTTGTCTCAAGACTTTCATTGGGGTGTACTAATTTTTTCAACATGGTTTTGAATGAGTTTGTTAAGAAAACTACTTTTCTGGGTGTACAAAAGAACAAATCTTGCAATCAATGGTTCACATTTTTGTATCATGGTATCTTATGGAAAATGTTGATTCTGAAAAAAACTAAAAAGTTTTCTGACAAATCTGTTAGGGTGTACTTATTTATGTTGAACACTGTGTGTGATGCGCACTACAGTCACATACAGTGTTGTCTTTTTTCTTTTGACTTAAAAATTGTTGTTGTGCAGTTGTGACGCCCTGGCCGGGCCAGGCAGTCCCAAATAGGGCCCCACACAACACCCTTCCCTCACAGGTGACATCAGTCAAACCCTTAAAACCCTAGTCACCCCCTTAGGGCTTGATAGACACACCAGGGGGCGGAACCAGGTGGTTGGAAGACGCCCACCTAGGAGTTTTAGACAGCCCGGGGAAAAGTAAGATTAGTTGTAGAGTTCAAGAAGTGTGGAGGTCAGGCCTGTGTCTCAGGCCTGAAGTAGAACTGACACGTACCAGGGTAGGAGCCCTGGTGCCTTTGGTTAGGAGGCAGACGGTGGTCTCCGTCTGCAGGAGCCGGGAAGACGACTCGGTGGAACCGAGGTGGACCGGGACAGGGTAGTGGCTCGCCGGTACCGACTCGAGGAACCGACTCGGAAACCGGAGCACACAGGGGGGTACTCAGACCCTGAAGCTAGGTCCAGAAGTGACTGGAACTGGTTAATTAACTGATTGCGGCCAGGACTAGAGGTCCTGTCCCACCCAAAGTCCCGACTGAAGGCAACAGCCCACCGAGGGGGATAACAGGCCACTGCCACGGCTCAGAGATCCCATGGACCAGTGTCTGCGGGTAAGGGCTCCTTAGGCCACATCCAGCAGGAAGGGGACTCCTGAAGTTGCAAGCACAGGCAGTCCACCGTTCTAAAAAAGGTGCAGGAGAAAGACAGAGACCACCAGCTGGGTGGGGGAACCAGAACGCAGCTGGCTGCGGGCACCGACCACCATCACCTTGGTTTACCAGAAACTCGTGTGTTTTCTTAATAGTGAGTACACCAGCACTCTGTGGTCGTCCATCTCCCTGCACCACCAAACGCCAACGGGTCCTGGGGCCACCATCCCTGCCCACAGAGGGGTTAACAACTTGCTGCCCAACATCTCCCCCTGGGTACCCCGTAACTGCAGCGGTGGTGTCCAATATCACCACATACCGTGGGTGGCGTCACGAACCTAGTACGGCCCAGCCCGTACATATACGACCATCAAATCCCCCTTTTCATTCGGAGTGTCCGCGGGATTTCCCGGGTGCGGAGACCCTCGAGCCACCCACCGGAAGGTCCGGACACGAGCAGCGGCAGGCTGCTGGCACGGGGGCGGCACACAGTCAAAATGTCACTATTTTTCTTCCTGTTACGTGTTGAAATAAAGGATTTAATCATGGAAACATTCCAGTTCCTTAGATACAATTATTATAGCAATGCGCACACTGTCAGGATTCCTGTCTATTGGGAGCAACAGAAGGCAGTCAAGAACTTGACTCAGCACAGATGAAGATGTGGTAGCACCAGAAAAGCAGAGACAAGTAACTTGCCGTAGAAGAGTAGAAAGTGTGAATAATACTAAGAGTAACAAAGGCGGGTTCATCAGATACCTCGCTGCAGCAGGGTTTAAAGGGAACCTGTCACCAAATTTGGGTTTTCTAAACTAAATCTAGCACCTTAAGCAGCACCTCTGGTACATTCCATGAAGGTGCACGTTACCCCATGACCCCCCGTCGCCCCCAAAAATACCTCTTAGAAAATCTCCCACCCGGTATGTAAATTGTCCAGTCCGGTCTGATGGGCGTCCTATTCTGTGCTTCTTATCCCTCCTTTTTTTGTCCTCCTGTGCTGACATGGAAGACTATTTACATACAGGGCCGGAGATTTTATAAAGTTATTTTTGGGGGCTACGGGGGGGGTCAGGGAGTAACGTGCACCTTTATGGAATGCAGCATAGGCGCTGCTTAAGGTGCTAATTTTAGTTTAGAAAGCCCAAATCTTGTGACAGGTTGCCTTTAAGGTGTGAATAACATCCAAAGCAGCAGGACTGACCTTGGAAATAATATCTGGATACAGGATAGCAGTCTACTGTAGCTGGTGAATATTCAGACATCTGGCTTAAAGAAGTTGTCCAGTTACCAAAACTGATTTTTTTTTTTCTGATAAATCTTGCTAATATGTGCCCCTCAACACATCTATTATGTTTTTTCAGCAAAATTACCTTTCATTGTGCACTAGCAGCACACGGTCATTGCTGGCTCCAGCTCTGATGGGGTTAATCTCTCCTCTGACTTCCTGTGTTCAGTTCTTACAAGTCCCAGAATTCTTTGTGGCTTTAGGGCGGTGTCTGGCTTATCTAACACACCCATTGTGTCTAATACACCCACTCTGCTCTCCGACCAAACCCTCCTCCCTGCCTCTTCCCAGTGGATGTGCACTCAGAGAAATCACAGATACAGCAGCTCTGCACAGCCAGGGGAAGAAAGTGTGTGCACGTGTATATACAGTGTGTGTGCGTATATACAGTGTGTGTGCGTATATACAGTGTGTGAGTGAGTGTGTATGTGTGTGTGTATGTCATACTCACCTGTCTGCAGGGTCCCGGTGCCATGCCTGCTTCCAGCCCCTGTCTCGGTCCCGCCGCTCTGGCTGTGTGCAGTCTCCCCGGTGCATGCACGAAGCTTGCAGGACCTGGCCGTGGATCACCTGATGCAGTCACCTGACGCATCAGCTGATCGTAGTCTCGCCGGCTTTTTCGCGCCCGGCCGGCTATCAGCTGATCCTGCCGTCAGGGGACTTCATCAGGTGATTACCGGCAGCTGCTGCAGTGATGGGCCAGGATCAGACTCTCATCCGATCGCTCCAGGAGCTGCCAGTCATCAGCACAGACGTGAGTATTTATTTATATATTTTTTTTTTTTCTACTGATGCATCAGCTGATTGTATAATCGGCTTTTATACAATCAGCTGATGTGTGATGTGATTCACATCCTAGAACCTGACACATCATCTGATCACTTTGCCTTCCAGCAAACCGATCAGATGATATTGGATCCGGATTGGACGGCGCGGGACCCTAACCCAGGATTACTGCGGAGGGGGGTTTATTTCAATAAAGATGGAGTCACTAATTGTGTTGTGTTTTATTTCTAATAAAAATATTTTTCTGTGTGTTGTGTTTTTTTTCTTTTTCTTATCATTACTAGAAATTTATGGTGGCCATGTCTAATATTGGCGTGACACCATGAATTTCGGGCTTAGGGCTAGCTGATAATATACAGCTAGCCCTAACTCCATTATTACCCGGCTAGCCACCCGGCATCAGGGCAGCTGGAAGAGTTGGATACAGCGCCAGAAGATGGCGCTTCTATGAAAGCGCCATTTTCTGGGGTGGCTGCGGACTGCAATTCGCAGTGGGGGTGCCCAGGAAGCATGGGCACCCTTCACTGTGGATTCCAATCCCCAGCTGCCTAGTTGTACCCGGCTGGACACCAAAATTAGGCGAAGCTCACGTCATTTTTTTTTTAAATTATTTCATGAAATTCATGAAATAATTAAAAAAAAAAAAAAGGGCTTCTCTATATTTTTGGTTCCCAGCCGAGTACAACTAGGCAGCTGGGGGTTGGGGGCAGCCCGTAGCTGCCTGCTGTACCCGGCTAGCATACAAAAATATGGCGAAGCCCACGTCATTTTTTTTCTTTTTGGGTAAAAAACTGCATACAGTCCTGGATGGAGGATGCTGAGCCTTGTAGTTCTGCAGCTGCTGTCTGCTCTCCTGCATACAATGAACATTTTGAATAAGGAAATGACATCAGACCTTTTTTATTTTTTTCATCAACAATCTTTAATGGCATTGTGCACTGATTAAAAACGCAGTGAGCAAAAACGCAGCAAAAAAGGCACCAAATCGCGGCAAAAACGTGACATGCAGCACCGCAGGTGACAGAGCAGAGCAAGTTGGTGACATGCTCTGCTCTGACACATAGTGTGCTGCATGTCACTGTATCCACTCTGGGACTTGTGCAGGTGACCGGATGATACATGTCACTAACTGCCCCACTCTGTGATTTCTGCTGCATAGTACCAACTGTATACACTGTCACCTGAACAAGTCTCAGAGTGGGGCAGTTAGTGACATGTAGCATCCGGTCACCTGCACTACAAGTGCCAGAGTGGAGAAAGATAGTGACATGCAGCACACTATGTGTCAGAGCATGTCACTGTCTCCACTCCGCTGACCTCACAGCCCGTACACGCTGCGATGGATACAGGGGGACACAGAACAAGTAATCGGCCGACACTGGAGTCATCTGATTACTTGGGATGAATTGAGCAGTAAAATGCTCTGGTGCTCGATGGGCGAAGCCCATGCCGTTTTTTTTTTAAAAAAAATTAATTAAAAAAAAATCAAAAAAAAAAAATCACATTGTTTGTGGGCTCCCGCTGCATTTTCTGTTGCTAAGGGTAACCAAAGCAGCTACTGGCTGCTAGCCCCTGCTGCTTGGTGTTACTTTCACTGGCAATAGAAATGCAGGGAAGCATTTTTTTTTTATAAAGGTTTTTCCCTGAAAACGTTTTTAAGAAAATGACGTGGGCTTCGCCATATTTTTGTATGCTAGCCAGGTACAGCAGGCAGCTACGGGCTGCCCCCAACCCCCAGCTGCCTAGTTGTACCCGGCTGGGAACCAAAAATATAGAGAAGCCCTTTTTTTTTTTTTTTATTTCATGAATTTCATGAAATAATTAAAAAAAAAAATGACATGGGCTTCGCCGATTTTTTGAGTCCAGCCAGGTACAACTAGGCAGCTGGGGATTGGAATCCGCAGTGAAGGGTGCCCAAACTTTCTGGGCCCCCCGCTGCGAATTGCAGTCCACAGCCGCCCCAGAAAATGGCGCTTTTATAGAAGCGCCATCTTCTGGCGCTGTATCCAACTCTTCCAGTGGCCCTGGTGGCAGGTGGCACGCTGGGTAATAAGGGGTTAATACCAGCTATGTTTTACCCGCTGGTATAAAGCCCGAGATTCTAAATGTCAGGCCAAGGTTGACCTGGCCATTAAGAATCTCCAATAAAGGGTTAAAAAAAAAAAGACCACACAGAGAAAAATACTTTATTAGAAATAAATACACAGACACAGTAGGGACTCCATGTTTATTACTCCCTCTCACCCCTCCACGATGGAGAGATTTCTGTACTGACCATGCCAGGAGAGAGCGAGGGAAAAGAGAGCGAGCGAGGGGGGGGAGGAAAAGAAAGCGAGCGGGGGGGGAAAGAGAGCGAGCGGGGGGGAGAAGAGAGCGAGGGGGGAGGAAAAGAGAGCGAGGGGTGAGGAAAAGAGAGCGAGGGGTGAGGAAAAGAGAGCGAGGGGTGAGGAAAAGAGAGCGAGAGGTGAGGAAAAGAGAGCGAGGGGTGAGAAAAAGAGAGCGAGGGGTGAGGAAAAGAGAGCGAGGGGTGAGGAAAAGAGAGCGAGGGGTGAGGAAAAGAGAGCGAGGGGGGGAGGAAAAGAGAGCGAAGGGGGGAGGAAAAGAGAGCGAGGGGGGAGGAAAAGAGAGCGAGGGGGGGAGGAAAAGAGAGCGAGGGGGGAGGTAAAGAGAGCGAGGGGGGAGGAAAAGAGAGCGAGGGGGGAGGAAAAAAAGAGAGCGAGGGGGGAGGAAAAGAGAGCGACGGGGGGAGGAAAAGAGAGCGAGGGGGAGGAAAAGAGAGCGAGGGGGGGAGGAAAAGAGAGCGAGGGGGGAGGAAAAGAGAGCGAGGGGGGAGGGAAAAAAAGAGAGCGCGGGAGGAAAAAAGAGCGGGGGAGGAAAAGAGAGCGCAGGGGGGAGGAAAAGAGAGCGCAGGGGGGAGGAAAAGAGAGCGAGGGGGAGGAAAAGAGAGCGAGGGGGGAGGAAAAGAGAGCGAGGGGGGAGGAAAAGAGAGCGCAGGGGGGAGGAAAAGAGAGCGCAGGGGGGAAGAGAGCGAGGGAAAAGAGAGGGGAGGGGAGAGAGGGATAAGAGGGGAGAGAGGGATAAGAGGGGGGCAGAGAAGAGGGGGAAGAGGGGAGGGGGAGAAGAGTGGGGGGAGAGAAGAGAGTGGGGAAAGAACAGGGGGGGGGGCAGAGGTGCTCTGTCACCAACTGTCTCCACTCTGTGACTTGTGGTGCAGGTGACAGAGTGCAGACAGTTGGTCCCATGCAGCAGGACAGATGGCAGAGCACAGCGGTGACATGCCTGTCACTGTCTTGCTGCTGGGAGGAGCACACGATCACACTGCCCGACACCGGCCGCTCTCCTGACATCGCAGCAGAGCGGGCGGGTGGACAGTGTGATCACATACTTACGTGCAGGGGGGGATTCAGCTAAAGACCCCCCCCCCCTGTACTGCACCCTGGCGCCCCGTGTCTCAGCCTCTCTGCAGGACGCCGGCTCCACACAAACGTCCTCCGGATCCTCCCCTCGATACTGGGCTGTGACGTGCGGTAGTCACCGCCCACAGCCCTGTCACTCAATCTGAGTGGCGCCGGCATCCTGTGACGTACCCGTCTTGTTTGAGAGCCCGGAAATGCCGGGACGTCAGAGGATGCCGGCGGCCACAGCTCCAGGGGGTCATGTGACTGGCACTGAGCGTGCAGGATAGCGCCGCTCAGTGCCAGAACTGGAAACACAAGCCAATGGAGAAGACGCCTAGAAAGGTAAGTAGAGCTCATACAGAAAATAAAAAAAATGGGTGAACCACCCCTTTAAGCTGTACCAAGTGTGAAGTATGGCTTAACTCCAGGCAAACATACTGTAAGGTAGGAGAGTACTATACTACCTCAATACTTAGGCAGCCCTTAGCCACGTGAGCCAGTCTTAAAAGGCCTTGGGTGATAACTTTAGAGATGCTTATGTGTAGGAGTACAAAGGGAGTAAATCCTGGGGCTGGAGCCAGGACAAGTGAGAAACAGAATAAACATACTGAAAAAAGAAAATGGAAACACTCTCACCTCTTTCTTATTTTTGGACCACTTCTAGTTCACAAAACGTTGTGCAAAGTACAGCCCAAAACACATCGAAATGTGATAGTGGCTATTTTGCTCTCTGTACTACACAATGCCTGGACACTGACTGTAACTATATTATACTCTGCATTTGTGTTCCAGAAATACTGGATTGCTTCCAGTGAATGTATTGCAGATAGTGAAGGGTGGACCCGGAATAAAAAAAAAAATCCGGATCCACGCGGGTTCAAAAGTATCCGAGCACTGACCCCGGGCCCAAAGTTCTCAGGGAGCTCTGGGTAACGATCCGGGTCTGGCAACTCGGGTAATTAAAAAAAAACTAAAGGAAAAATAAAGGAAAAAAGGGAAAAGCATACACTGTAAGCTACACTGCTTCCGGACTGCTCATACTACTTCCGGGACTGCTTATTATCCTTCATGCATATGCACTGCTTCCCCCGCCCACCAGCAGTCCCCACGTCTCTGATTGGCTGCAATCAGATGCGTCCCGACCCTGTGTGACAGCGTGTCTGACTGATTTCAATCAGAGGCACTGTGTGTGTGTTTATATTAGTCTAAAAATAAATAAATACATTAGTGTAGGGTCCCCCCGTATAATGCTGATTTGGCATGAGAAAAAACTCACAGATGAACACTGCCTTATTATTTAACATTGGTGTGAGTGCAATCTGATGTTTTATTGGATTGCACTCGTCTGTTGTATTAAATTCAAGTGGGAGTTAGGCCTAAGGAGTTTTCAATTGAAGCTGGATCCGGCCTGCTCACAACAAAATTGTAAACTTTCAACATGGGTGGGGGAATATTAGGTTAGAATCACAACAAAGAGATACGCCTTGTCGCTGGCTGTTGGGCTTACATGAATTGACCAAAGAGATACGCTTTGTCACTGACTGTTGGGCTCTTATGAACTGGCCAATTTGTGCGCTAAGTATCTGATTTTTCAAACATAGTATCAATAGGAGTATTGCAGTTTCAAATTCCTATAATCAATGTTTGAAGCGGTAGCATTTCAGTGTGCAGCTAATTTTTTTATTATATGCAATTCTATTCTTGTACCTGTTCACACTTGTCTTATTCAGTTTGGAGGTGCTGTTCAGTTTTTTAACATTTTAGTTTTTAATCAACCCCACCTCCACATAATAACATATCACATGCAGCAGCAATGTAACCTTTTATATTATATTTACTGTACTTCAGTGGTGCATAATTTGTTTTATACCCTCTTTTTGGCACACGCTGAACTGACACAGATCAGGGTTCAATGTTAGCAAAAATGTTAAGCTGTTGGATACATAAACATTTTCTTACTGGAAATATATTGTTTGCCAGCATGGGGCCTCCAGACCTATATAATATATTCTGTAACTCCCAACACTTAGCTTAAAACCTGGAGGCCTCTTCAATTCCATTGGAAAATAATTTCTGCCACAATGTGTAGATTTTTTGATGGTGAAAAGTCCATAGACGGCTTGAGTTGGACATTACCTACTGCAACGGCTACAAATGTTTCATTATTGCTGAATGAAAACTGGAAATCTGTGTATAAGGCTATGTGCCCACGTTGCGTTTTTATGTGCAGAAAATCTGTACATGACAACGCATGTTTTGGCAGGAAAAAAAAGCAGCTGAAAAAACACGCATTTTTTATTGCATTTGTGCGTTTTTTTCACATGCTTTTTTCCATGCTTCTCTTTGTGCTTTTTAGGAATCTAAGAAGTAGTGGGAGAAAGACAGGCGCATAGGGTTTTAACCGATAAACAACAGTAGGGGGATTGTAAGGTGCACTCACCTATGGATGTTGTGAGACAGTCACAACACCTGATGGAGCATTGAGGCTGGTGGAGACAGCTGCGGACCCGTCAGATAGGAACAGGAAACTTCTAAAGAATATCGGGGATCATCTCCGCGCTTATCACCATTGAATCCAATGAATAGTTTTCAGGTCATTTATTGGAGAAGTGCTTTTTAATGATAGCGACCACAGGGGTTCCTGCGCTGTACCCCCACGATCACCACCAGATCACCGGTTGATGTTGCTCTCTCTGCCCGAAGCGGTGCCCACGCCACACAAGGCAGTGTAACCCCCCTGAATGCAGCGATCAGTGCGAGCACAGGATTCAGGAGGCAGGGAGAGGGATCACTTACCTGTCCATGGTGATCAGGTCCCTGGAATGCGATCACATCGCTGACATAGTAATCCTGGGTCGTCACCATGACGACCCAGGGTTACTGAGCTACAGAGAGCCTCACACACCATGCTGTATGCATGGTGTGTGAGGCGAAGTGCTGCGCCCTAATCCACTGTAGTGATAAAGTATTGCAGGGGATTACAGAAACGCAGGAAATAAACTCAGAAACCATTGACATGCTGCTTCTTTTTTCAGCAACAAAATCTGCAAGGAAAAAACAGCAGCGTGTGCACAGCAAGTCAAGATTCTCATAGACTGACTAATTTGAGCAGGTGCAAACTGAACATGAAGCATAATAATAAAAAGGAGACAGTTGCACACTGTAGCAGAAATGTGAAACAATGAATATGTAAATATAGACATGCAATACTGCTATGAAAAACATGCATAAATGTAGATACTGTCACGCTCCCCGGGTCCCCTGCCCTGCTCCCCGGCTCACCTGCCACGCTCCTCGGCTCCCCTGCCTCGCTCCCCGGTTCTTCGGTCCGGTCTCCGCCGCTCCCCGCTCTCCAGCCTCCATTGCCTGCGCTTCCCAGGCGTCCTGGTCCCCGCTCCCGGCGCCCGTCGGCTTCTCAGCCCCAGCCCGGCTCTGCTGCTTCCTCCTCACAGCTTCCTGCTCTGGCTTCTGGCACCCGGGCCGCGCGCATGCGCATTAGGGCGCGCGCGCGGTCATTGACCCTTTCTTAAAGGGCCAGCGTCCACTGACAGGAAATGATGCACACAGGTACAGGGTATAAAGGGGTTTAGTGTCCAAGTGGGCGGGGCCTGTTCTTCGTGTTTCCCAAGCTAGGAGTCAGGTCTCCTTGTGTTCCTGTGAGATACTCACCTCTCTCTCTTCTAGAGCCGATCCTGCCTTGCCATCCGGTCCTGCCGAATCCCGCACCCCGAACGCTGCCTATCTGCCATCCTGAGAGTCCGTACCATCTCTGATCCCTGTGGTGACCCGTCATCTCGCTCCAACGGTTCCGGACTCCGCCTGACATCATCTCGGCTTCCGAACCTGAGCTCCGTCACCCGGACTACCATCAGTGACTCCGTGGTCCCAGGGACTTCTCCATTATACTCTTGTGCACGGACTCTCCTGCTACCTGTAGTGCTCCAGCTACCGGACCCCTTACCATCATCAAGGAGTTCGGCCCAGTGGATCCACCTCCTGGGTCTGCCCGTCCACCTGGCCCTAACAGTAAGAACAGGCCATGGATCCCGCTGAAGCACTAGCGGCCTTGCAGGAGGAACTCCAACGCCAGCGTGAGACCCAGACCCGCATGCTGAACTTCATGACTTCGGTGGACGCCCGCCTGAACACGCTACAAGCGTCAATTACATCTTCAGCATCTCGGGCTTCCACTAGCCAACCCACGGCTCCAGCCCCTGTGGCAGCCTCTTCGGATGCTTCCAGACTTCGTTTGGCCTCACCACCCCGGTACGCCGGAGATCCCAAGACCTGCAGGGGTTTCATAAACCAATGCTCCCTCCATTTCACGCAGCTGCTGCATTTGTTTGCCTCCGACCAAGCCAAGGTCGCGTTCATCATGTCCCATCTAGAGGGTGAGGCACTGGCGTGGATGAACCCCTTGTGGGAAAAGGAGGATCCTGTGACCACAAACATCCAGGAGTTCCTGCAGGCATTTCGTGGTACCTTTGACGAGCCCGGACGTGCCTCCGCGTCTGCCTCATCTCTTCTCCGGTTACGTCAGGGGACTCTGACGGTGGGTCAATACGCCATCCGTTCTCGCACCTTGGCTTCGGAACTCGGGTGGAACAACGAGGCTCTAACCGCCGCCTTCTGGGAAGGACTCTCGGGTCGAATTAAAGATGAGCTGGTTGGCCGTGACGTACCGTCCACCCTGGATGCCCTGATTACCCTAGCGACTCGAGTGGACATTCGCTTTCAGGAGCGATCCAAAGAAGTGTCCCGTGAGAGACGTCCGGTACGGCATTCCTCTCCTCCGCAGAAGCCCGCCGTACTTCAGTCAACGGCATCTGGTGTCTCCGTCCACGAGCCCATGCAGATCGACCGTGTGCGGCAGTCTGAACAACGCCGAGCAGAGCGGCTTGCCAAGGGCCTCTGCTTCTACTGCGGAGAGGGCACACACCTGCTACGCTCCTGTCCAGAAAGGCCGGGAAACTCCAAAGCCTAGGGTTGGTAGGAGAGGCCACCCTAGGTGCTGGGACTCTCTCAGACCCGGTTATGTGGACTGTACAAGTGACAACGGGAGAGACGCGGTTCACGGCTGAGGCGTACCTCGATTCTGGGGCAGCAGGCAATTTCATCCAGCAAGCCACGGTGGACAAGTACCAGGTGCCTGTTACTCCACTCGACAAACCCCTCGTGATTGCCTCTGTGGATGGGAGACCCCTCTCTGACACCATCTCATGGATCACCAAGCCGGTCGAACTGCGTATCGGTGCCCTGCACACCGAGACCATCGCTCTCTACGTCCTTCCACACATGTCCCATCAAATCCTGCTGGGACTTCCCTGGTTACGGACACACGAGCCATCAGTCAGCTGGGGCACTGGTGAAATCACCCGATGGGGCTCTTCTTGCCATGAAAACTGTCTGAAGACCATACAACCCATCCGACGACCTCCGGTTCCAGAGTCCCTACCGGGACTGCCCTCGGCCTATTGGTCCTTCGCGGATGTCTTCGATAAAAAGGAATCAGAGGTACTTCCGCCACATCGTCCATACGATTGTGCCATCGACCTGCTCCCGGGAACTACACCTCCTCGAGGACGGATATATCCGCTGTCTCCAGCCGAGACAAGGGCCATGTCTACTTACATCACAGAGAGCCTGGCAAGGGGATTCATTCGGAGATCCTCCTCTCCTGCTGGAGCAGGCTTCTTCTTCGTTAAGAAGAAAGAAGGCGACTTACGCCCATGCATAGACTACCGGGGATTGAACCAAATCACCGTGAAAAACAAGTATCCCCTGCCGCTCATCCCCGAATTGTTTGATCGGCTTAGAGGAGCTCGTGTGTTCACCAAGTTGGATCTTCGGGGTGCCTACAACCTGGTCCGCATCCGCTCTGGGGACGAATGGAAGACCGCGTTCAATACTCGCGATGGGCACTATGAATACTGCGTGATGCCCTTCGGCCTGTGTAACGCACCAGCAGTCTTTCAAGAATTGGTGAACGACGTTTTCCGGGACCTTCTCTACGTATGTGTGGTGGTGTATCTGGATGATATCCTTGTCTTCTCTCCGGACCTCCAGACCCACAGAGAGAACGTGCAGCTGGTTCTACAAAGACTGAGAGAGAATCGTCTGTACGCCAAGTACGAGAAGTGTGTCTTTGAGCAGTCTTCTCTCCCCTTCCTGGGTTACATCATCTCCGATACCGGACTGCAGATGGATCCAAAGAAGGTCTCCTCCATTCTCAACTGGCCTCCTCCTTCTGGACTGAAGGCAATCCAACGCTTTCTGGGATTCGCCAACTACTACCGCCAGTTCATCCCTCACTTCTCTGCTCTGTCTGCTCCTCTCTCCGCCTTGACCAAGAAGGGGGCTAATCCAAAGGACTGGTCACCTGCGGCCGACGCCGCGTTTGGCTCTCTGAAGCGGGCATTTGCCTCCTCTCCTGTACTCCACCGTCCGGAGTTAAACCGCCAGTTCACCTTGGAGGTGGATGCCTCCTCCTCGGGAGCCGGAGCAGTGCTCATGCAGAAGTCCTCCTCCGGGAAGATGGTGACTTGCGTTTTTTTCTCCAAGAGCTTCTCAGCGCCTGAACGCAACTACACCATCGGTGACCGAGAACTATTGGCAGTCAAACTGGCTCTGGAGGAATTGCGCTACCTTCTGGAATGAGCAGTGTACCCCGTTATTATTTACACGGACCACAAGAACCTGGAATACCTGCGGTCTGCTCAGCGACTGAACCCACGGCAAGCCAGGTGGTCCTTGTTCTTTGCCAGATTCGATTTCCAGCTCCATTTCTGACCCGCGGACAAGAATGTACGTGCTGATGCCTTGTCCAGGTCTTTCATGCCCATGGAGCAGGAGGAGGAGACATCTCAACCCATCATCTGTCCTAGTAAAATCATTCCGGTGGCTCCTGTCACCCTGGCCCAGATACCGCCCGGGAAGACCTATGTCTCTGAGACTGACAGGCAAAAAGTGTTACACTGGGGCCATGCCTCGAAAACAGCCGGTCATGCTGGCCAGAAGAGAACATGGAGTACGATTGTACGTCATTACTGGTGGCCATCCCTTCGCACGGACGTCGCTTCTTTTGTCTCTGCCTGCTCCTCTTGTGCCAGGAACAAGACGCCCAAACACCTGCCATATGGCCGTCTTCTGCCTCTGCCTATACCCTCAGTTCCGTGGCAACACATTGCGATGGACTTTATTACGGACTTGCCATTGTCCTCCGGACACACAGTCATATGGGTCGTGGTGGATCGATTCTCTAAAATGGCTCATTTCGTCCGTATGACTGGACTGCCCTCTGCCCAAGAACTCGCGGACGCCTATATACTTCACATCTTCCGCTTGCATGGCTTTCCATCACACATTGTGTCCGACAGAGGAACTCAGTTCACCTCCCGCTTCTGGAGGGCTCTCTGCAAACATCTGGGAGTGACTCTGGACTTTTCTTCAGCTTACCATCCTCAGTCGAACGGCCAAGTGGAACGGGTCAATCAGATCTTGACCTCCTTCTTACGTCACTACGTCAACGCCCATCATGACGACTGGTCCACGCTTCTTCCTTGGGCTGAATTCTCCCATAACCACCACGTCAGTGAGTCCTCCTCCAGCTCTCCCTTCCATGTCGTTTACGGACTTCAGCCTTCCGTCCCTTTACCTGTATCCTCTTCCTCGGATGTTCCTGCTGCTGATGCTGTAGTCCGTGACTTTTCTACGATTTGGGACTCTGTCAAGACGTCCCTTGAACGTGCTTCCCTGCGGATGAAGAGACACGCGGACAAGAGACGTCTGGACCCTCCGTGTTTCTCTCCTGGAGATCTCGTCTGGCTTGCCTCCAAGTACGTCCGATTGAAGCTACCATCCTACAAGCTGGGTCCTCGCTACATCGGGCCGTTTAAAGTCCTCAGCAAGATCAATGAGGTCTCCTACAAGCTACAGCTCCCAGCCACGATGAGGATACCCAACTCCTTCCACGTCTCCCTGCTCAAGCCGGTTGTCCTTGGTCCCTTCTCCGCTGCTGCCAGTTCGGCTCCT